>NW_006921605.1:6800873-6813801 GCF_000298275.1 Orycteropus afer afer | reverse complement strand
TCGGCCGGCCCCTCCTCGCGCAGCCGCCCGCCCGCCGGCGGCGCCAACGCGGCCCTTCGTTGTTCCCAAGGCGGAGGCGGCGGCTGCTGGAAGTTCGAGGCCCTGCTGGGGGAGGAGTTGGACCTGCGGCGCGTCACGTGGCAGCTGCCCCCGGAACTCATCCCGCGCCTGTCGGCCAGCAGCGTGCGCTCCTCCGAGGCCTTCGAGGCGCCCCCTGCGCCCCCAGACGACGGCGCCAAGGGTGCAGGGGACGCAGGGGGCGGCGGCCTGCCTCGCAGCGCAACACCTGGGCCCCCCGGAGGTGACGGCGCCCTCTGGGGCCGCGCCCCGACGGCACACACCTAGGCACACTGGGCGCCCGCGCTTGGGGCGGGCAGCCAGCCCCCAGCTCCAGTCCGCTGCACAGGCTGCCATGCTAGGGGACTGCCCAGGAGACATAGCAGAGAGGCAGGGCCCACCAGGGCAGGTGCCTGGGCTCCCGGGGGCGGGACAGCAAGTCTCCCACCCGAGCTCCGCTGTGCTCAGACCCTGCGCCTGTGATTGGCGTCTTGCTGGGCCAGGAGGCGGAAGCGTGTGGCCAGCCAGGGGCAGGGTGGCACTCCTCCAGGGACACAGCCCCTGGCGGGCTGAGGGAGGCTAGCTGTATTCATGCCAAGGCCCCCGAAGGTAGGCAATCCCGGGATCTCCCAGGGCCCAAGCTGCCCCGTGTGACTCCGGCCCAGGCCCGCAGATGACCCTGCCCTCCTCCGCAGAACACCTGGTGAATGGGCGGATGGACTGCGCCTACCCGGGCAGCGCCAACTCCCTGCACAGGATGACTGTAGCCAATGCTGCCTATGGCACCCACCTGAGCCCACACCTGCCCCACCGCGTGCTGAGCACGTCCTCCACCCTCACGAGGGACTACCACTCGCTGACCCGCACAGAGCACTCACACTCACGCTCGGCCACGCTGCCCAGGGACTACTCCACCCTCACCTCCCTCTCCTCCCAAGGTGAGTGTGAAAGCCCCGCCTACTGCGAGCCTTCTGGTCCAGCTCCCTACGGTTCCAGCCTTGGCCTTTGGTACCCCAGCACCCGCCCTTCAGCGCTTACACACACACACACACACACACACACACAGACGCACTATGGATGTACACATATGCACACACCTGTGGACACGTGCACACTACACACACCATGCCTGCAAGCATGTGTACCCACACATATATACACATGCACACACACACATACACCCTACCCCTCTCACTCTTGTTTTGTCCTGCTCTAGGCCTCCCTCCCATCTGGGAAGCCGGGAGGAGCAGGCTTCCGTTGTCCTGGGCCCTAGGGGCCCGCCGTTGGGCTCAGGTGAAGGGGCTGCCCCGCTCTGGGGACTCTATAATCCTGGCGGGCCAGCCAGCAGCACCCTCTTGGGGTCCAGGTAGTGCACAGGTGGCCACCCTGTGTCTCCATAGCTGACCTGCTCCATCTGTCAAGCATCCATCCATTGCAGCCACCACCTTCTCGTCCTAGCCACAGGACCGCTGCCTGCACACAGGAGCTAACCACCCGCCCCATCCCATCACTGCTGGTGCCTAACTTAGCCTCCGCCTTTGTGGGGATGTCAGGCTGGGCTGGGGAGGGACCAGACCAGCTGAGGAGATTGGTGGATGCTGACCAACTCACAATGCTCACCCTTTCTTGGCACAGGCAGGGCCTGCACCCACTCTGAGGACATGCGGGAGGTGCTGGGCAGCCTGGACAGGGGGTTACAGGGTGAGTGAGCCACCCAGCTGGCCGGTGGTCCACTCAGACACACCAGCGGTGAGGGAGGTTAGGGGCTAGAACTGTGACTTGCACCCAGAGACCCCTGCCTCAGCCCCCGGGTCTCGGGCTCTGATTGTGACCTTCTGTCCTCAGATGCCTTCATGGCTGCGGGTGTGCCGGACACTCCCACCCGCCTGGTATTCTCAGCCCTGGGACCCACATCTGTGAAAGTGAGCTGGCAGGAGCCACAATGTGAGCGGGCGCTACAGGGTTACAGCGTGGAGTACAAGCTGCTGAACGGAGGTGTGTATGTCGGGTGGCTGTGGGCAGCCCGGCGAGTCTCCACGCACAGGGCGCTCCCTACTGTGCCAGCAATCACCCAAGTCCCCTGAGCACTAACACCCCAACCCAGCCTTTGAGTGGGTCATTCACCCCAAGCTCCCCTACTCCCCTTCATTGTCTCTTCTGGCCCCATCTATCTTCCTGGCCTCTCCTCTGGTCATCGCGGCCAAGTTTTGCCTAACAAAGCCCCATTGACCTCAGAGCCAAGGCCTCGGGATGGCCTATGACGTACCTCTGTGGAAATTTGGAAAGGGCAGCTCTGGGCAGATGCTCAAAGCAGCCCTGGCAGGGCACAGGGTCTGGCCAGAATATGGGTGGCATTTCAGGTTCCACCCCTTCTTGCAGAGTACACTCCCTGAACAACCAGCCCCGTCTGGTGACTCTAGGCTAGAGCTTCCCATAGCCAAACCATAGCTAGTCCTGGTGGGTGACGGCCAGATCCTGGCAGCACCCCAGGGAAGGGGCATCCTAGGGATGATGCCAGGGATGGGAGGGAACTGCTCCACTGTCTGTCCCCACGCCCTCCCCAGATGAGCTGCATCGGCTCAGCATCCCTAACCCCAGCCAGACCTCGGTGGTGGTGGAGGACCTCCTGCCCAACCACTCGTATGTGTTCCACGTGCGTGCCCAGAGCCAGGATGGGTGGGGCCCAGAGCGTGAGGGTGTCATCACCATCGAATCCCAGGTGCACCCACAGAGCCCACTCTGCCCCCTGCCAGGTAAGCTGCCCCCCCCCCGACTCCCACGGCCACCCGTTATTGTGCCTACCCCACCCCACCATTCACTCACTCACACACACACACACACAGACACAGACACTCCCCTTAAGCTCCCTCAGGCTTGGCCTTCATCCTGTGCACCCCACCAACACACTGACATCCCCCTCTGCTTCTCCAGGCTCTGCCTTCACCCTGAGCACCCCCAGTGCACCAGGCCCACTGGTGTTCACCGCCCTGAGCCCCGACTCACTGCAGCTGAGCTGGGAGCGGCCACGGCGGCCCAATGGGGACATCCTCGGCTACCTGGTGACCTGCGAGATGGCCCACGGAGGAGGTGCTGCCTCACCTGGGGCAGGGGTGGGCAGGGGAAGGCTGGAGCCGGGAACCATGGAGCCTGAAGGTGTCTCCCCTGCCCAGGGCCAGCCACCACATTTCTGGTGGATGGAGACAGCCCCGAGAGCCGGCTGACAGTGCCAGGCCTCAGTGAGAATGTGCCCTACAAGTTCAAAGTGCAGGCCAAAACCACACGGGGCTTCGGGCCTGAGCGGGAAGGCATCATCACCATTGAATCCCAGGATGGAGGTAGGGCGTGGGCTTCAGCCCCACCCCAACCCTGCCCCAAGCCCGCCTCTTCACAGGCCATGCCTCTTCCTGGCTCTATCCACTGATTGGCTCCTCTGTCCACTCCAGGTCCCTTCCCGCAGCTGGGCAGCCACCCCGGGCTCTTCCAGCACCCACTACAAGGGGAATACAGCAGTGTCACCACCACCCACACCAGCACCACCAACCCCTTAGTGGGTGAGCGGCCAGCTGGGATCCCTGGCGCTCTCAGAGGTGCGAGTGGTGGGGGAGGGGCACGGACCTAGGCAGGGTCTTTCAATACCTCCTCCTTTGCAGACGGGCTCACGCTGGGGTCCCAACACCTGGAGGTAGGTGGCTCCCTCACCCGGCACGTGACCCAGGAGTTTGTAAGCCGGACACTGACCACCAGTGGGACCCTCAGCACACAGGTGGACCACCAGTTCTACCAGACCTGACCACACACGCCCCCTGCCCCAGTGAGAGCCCTGGAGCCTGGACCCCCATCCCCACTGCCTCTCCTCTCCCTCAGCGCCTCTACCCTGGGACTCTCCGGAGTCCAGCCCTCCCACATGCGGCTCACTTCCCACAGCAAGCGCCTCAACCACAGAGCAGGGGGCAGGCGACCTTGGGGAGGCATGAATGGGGCAGAGGCCCCAGAAGCCCCCTTGGCTGCCCACCCCTTCCCCTTACCCCCAATTTGTAACCAAAGAGCTGAGACCTGCATATCAAAGACCCAGCCACTGTCCTGCAATTAATAAAAGATTTTGCTACTCCATGGTTCCGCCCTGGCCATGGTTCTGGGGCCTGAGAGGTGCCACCCTGAGGAAGGGATGGTTCTGACACCCACTTTCTCAGATGCCCACACACACAGCCACCTCTGAGACGGGCACAAGTTTATTGAGCTCACAGATAGGGTGGCAGGTGCCAGAGGGCCAGGGCTGACCTGCAGCCTGGGCAGGCCTTGTGCCCATCCAGAATAACACCTCACAGGGGCAGCACCGTGGCACCATCAGCTGCCTGGGAGAGGTAGAAGGTGGCAGTCCCGCTGTACTGCTCCTGTGGGAGGGGTGGGAGGGGTCTGAGCAGCCCCATGGGCTAAGTGCCCCCAGCCCTGGGCACCTGCTTGGTGTCCTCTGCCCTCCCAGGTTTGGGCACCGCATACCTGGATGTGCTGCAAGGTTCGAGACACAGCGGTGTCCTCCAGCAGGGTCACCGTGCAGCCACCAAAGCCGCCACCTGTCATGCGGCTGCCATAAACCCCAGGCACAGACAGCGTGGCCTCCACCAGCTGGTCCAGCTCAGGGCAGCTCACCTCGTAGTCATCCCTGCAGAGTGGACACGGAGGGGCAGGCCTGGGACGCGCAGGCCAGGACGGCCCGTCCCTGGGAGATGCGGGTGCCCAGGGGGACTTACCTGAGTGAGTAGTGACTCTCCACCATGAGGCGGCCAAAGGCTCGGTAGTCCCCACGGCTCAGAGCATCCGCAGCCTGGGCCGTGCGCCGGATCTCACCCACAACGTGTCGTGCCCGCTGGAAGCACTCCTTGCTCACCAGCTCTTTGCCAGCTGGGGAGGAAAGGGAGTCAGCAGACCGCCTTTCACCTCCTGGGCCATGTAGAGGAGGAGCCACAATGGCTGCAGGGCAATGGCCCTCGCTGGTCAGCCAACACCTGTCTGCTGAGTGCTCAGTGAAGAGGGGTGGGGAGGCTCATGGGACAGGGCCAACCTCCAAGGCAGAGATCCGGCTCTGAACCTGCATCTAAGTCACAAGCGAGCAGGTGGCTGGGCTTTGGGGCCTCCTCCTCTATGGTAAAATGGCAGGATGCTGCCTCATTCATGAGGACTGAACACACAGGAACCACCCAGCAGGGTGCCTGGCACATAGCAGGTGCTCAACAAACTGCAGGTGAAGGTCCAGGCCCTGCAGGGGTTTCCAGGGTGACTAGGATACTGTCCTGCCCTCCAGTGGCCCTGGCAGGGCAGAGGGGAAAAGCTGCTGACATCAACACAGGCAGCAATGGAGCCTAGGGGCCAGGGTCACCAGAGAGGACAGGGAACAGCCCAGGCAGAGATAAGGAGGCAGGGAGTCCTAGGAAATCAGCAGGTTATCCCAGTGGGTGTGGGGACGGAGGGAGTGCCGAGTGCCAAGGGGAGTTTGCTACTTAATTCCATGGGCAGCAGGAGCCATGGAGGTTTTGGAGCGGGGGAAGGACAGGGCTGAGCCCTAGTGAACAGAAGTGACTGCCTTGGGCAGGAGGGTCAGGGTGGGAGATGTAGGCGCCCAGGACCAGCAACTGTTAATCAAGTAAGTCTATATCTAATTGGAGGAGCTCTGCTGGCGTACTGCCTAAGGCATTTCACTGCTAACCAGAAGGCTGGCGGTTCAAACCCACCAGCCACTCCTCAGGAGGAAGACTGGGCAATCTACTTCTGTAGAGATGCTGCCTCAGAAACCCAGGGAGGGGTTGCTATGAGTCGGAATCAACTCGACGGCAGTGAGTTTGGTTTTTGTTTTTGGTGTATCTAATTGGAGGCCTGATGGGGACCAAGGTCAGGGACAGGAGTGGGAGGATAGCTTAGATGCTGGGACAATGAGGACTCAGGCTGACTTGGAGGTACAACAGGAGTGATAAGGATGAGAAACTAACAGAAAAAGGGAAGTCTGGGGAAGCCTGTGGGAAGGAAGGAGTTCAAGGGGTCACGGTTCACCCCACTGGGCAACCAAGGCTGCGGCCGGGAGAGCAGGGGCCAGAGAATGGTGGGGGCTGAAGTGTGGGGCACATCAGAGAAACCTGGTTATTCAACAAGGTTCTCAAGTCCTTTAAATAAAAACTAATTTAATTCTCTACAACTCTGTAGAGCGGGTACCATTATTGCCCACCCATGGGCAACTCCAGCAGCAACTATGGCTGCTGCAAGGGAGCAGGGAGGCAACGGGGCCAAAGTCAGGGCTGAGCGTAATCCACGAGGTTGGGAAGCCACTGGCCAGCCTCGTAAGAGGTGGCGCAGAAGGTGGCATGAGAGAAGGTCAGGCTGAGCAAAGGGGTTAGGAAATGGGTGGGGATGAGGAAATGGGGAAACACACATTACTGAGACGACACTGAGAAGTTTGAGGGGAGGAAAACACACTTTTAGGAAGAGAGAAAGCTGAATCTGTTTAGTGTTTCATGTTTCAAAGGCAGAAAGAAAGGGGCAGGCGGAGGAAAGAAGAAAGGGGCAAGGGGTGGCAGGGCTGCCGCAGGACTCTGGAGAAGGCAGGGGAGCACCCAGAGGAGTGAAGAGCCTGGGGGTGGAAAGAAAGCAAGCTGAAAGCATTCACGTACAAAAGCCTCGGCCAAGGTCATCTGCACAGAGTAGGCAGGGCAGGGCTCAATGGCCGCCCTGAAGGTGATATTCACAAAGGGAAGGACAGGATGGTCCCTGAAAGGTGCACACCTAGTGGCGGGGAGGGTGCAACTCCCAGACGGGGCAGCCCAGTGGTTCAGTGTGGGCTCCAGCTGGCCGCCTGGGTGTAAATCTGAGCTCTGCCCCATCCATGAGTTGCCCGTGGGTAGGTGATAATGGTACCCACTCTACAGAGTTGGAGAGAATTAAACGAGTTCATATTTAAAGGCTGTTGAGTAAGTACAACTTTCCTGACCATGTGTACCAGGAACCTTCTGCCTTTTGACTTAAGAATCCCACTCCTAGGAATCTTACCCTAAGAAAATAATAAGAGAATGCAGATGAACATTAACATAGGAAGTCCGGTGCAGGGCTGGGTGTGATGTCAGAAGATGGTTATGGTATGGTGCATCTGTATGCAAGATTGTGTACCCTTTAAACATCATGTCGATGGTGAACCTTTCAGAGCGTGAAAAGGGTTCTGAGATCATGGTAAGTAAAAAAACGAAAACAGTTTCCTCATCTGTAAAATGGGGCGGTACAGGTGAAAATAACGCATATACTCAATTTTGACAAGAAGGAAATGAAAAACATAGGAAGGAAATATGCTAAGATGCTAACAGTGGCAACTTCTAAGTGGTGGCCTTATAGCCTATTATTTTCTCCTTTGCGTTTTGCTGTATCTTCCACAGTGGAAACCTAATTCTCTTACTAGGAAAAAAAAACCAAAATGAAGATTTCAAGCCGACTTGCTGAGGCTAGAGCCCTGGGTTTGCAGTATCTGTGTGAGAGAAGTGGGCAGAGCATGGCAGGAGGTCCCTGGAGGTCAGAGTTCAGGCCACAGCAAGCCTGCAGCAGGTACCCGCCCACCTCCAGGCCAGGGCACCAGGCCAGCCTCACCCTCGAGCTCCTCCAGCTGCACCTCCCGGAGGCTCTCCTTGCCTAGCGCCTGGGCCACCTCCTCACATTGGCGCCGCCGCAGAGGATACTCGCTGGAGCCCAGCGAGTGGCGGACGTTGGAGTTGGTGATGAGCACTGCCAGCTTTGGGTCGGAGAGCGGCACCAGGGTTGTCTCCAGGGACCTGGGGTGGAGATGGAGGAGGGGAAACGACAAGGCCAAGCGTCTGCTTGCCAGGCCGGGCGGTGGGCAAGCTCCACCCAGGAGTTCCTGATTGGGAGGTGGGAGGGAGCGGCGGGGGCCCCTGACCTGCAGTCAATGAGCAGGGCGTGACCCTTCTGCCCCAGAAGAGCGATGAGCTGGTCCATGATGCCACAGGGCACCCCCGCGAAGCTGTGCTCAGCCTGTTGACACACCTGGGCCCGGGCAGCTACTGCCCCCGAGTCTGCAGCACAGGGTGGGGTGGGGTGGGAAGGCTGGGGCCCAAGAGGGGCACGCGGTGGGCAAGTGGAAGCCGAAGTAGCTCCAAAGACACTTCAGGGAGATTCTCACCCCCCTCCCTAAGCCGAAGGAGGGGAAGCAGAGCTAACCACAGACCTCAGGAAGAGGGTTGGGCTGGGGGCTGGGGCCTAGTTGGTACCTGGGCAGAGCTGCTGGAGGAAGGTGTACATGGCCACTTCCAGGGATGCTGAGCTGGAAAGCCCACCCCCCAGGGGGACTGAGCTGACCACCACTGCACTGAAGCCAGGGAGGGGGCCAGCTGTAGGGGAAAGAGTGGGTGATGGTGAGACAGATTGCCAGGAAAGATGGGCACAGGAAGGGCATATGTTCTGGCATGACGGGAGGCAACGGCCTGGCAGCCTGCCTCTGGGGCGTTGTCTCTATTGTCAGAGACCAATGATCTGCCAAGCCGAGGGGCCAACTGCTCTCTACCTCCCACCTTCAGTGGCTCCTGGGACACCATCTTCCCAGTTGTCCTGCCAGTTTAGGGCTCTGGAGGCCAAGAGACTAGGACTGGAATGAATCTGGGCTCCTCCAATCATGTAATGGGCAACAGGGCAAGTTCCAGAACCTCTTGGAGCATCAGTTTCCTCATTTGTAAAATGGGGATGCAAGTCTCCCGTGGATTCGATGAACTAATGAACTACACAGCCGTGAGGTGGCGCTCCTGGTACCAGCGTGAACTGAGCCAGGCCTGGGCCCGTACCTGGGTAGTGCTGAATCACTCCCTTGATGTAGTTGGCCCAATGGGGTGTCCCAGGCTCTAAGGACCGCTGGGCTGTGGGCAGCGGGAACTGCAGCCGTCGGGGCTCATCAGCATCCTCAGAGGTGGTGAGAAGGGAGACGAGCCCGTCCGTTCGGGGACTGCCCACCAGGACAGTCCTAAGTTCCAGTGCCTAGCAGGAGAGAGAGAAACCAATTCCATATCACCAGTCCAACCAAGGTTCCCAGGGACAAGGGGCCTCAGGACAGACCCAGAAAGGGTGGAGCCACAGCTGGTTCCACCCTGCCCTGCAGCCGACTCCAGGTTCACCAAGAGGGGGATGGAAGTGGTAGGGAAAGAGCTGAGCAGGCCTGGGGGGGGGGTATCAGGCGGGCCAGCTCCTGCAGTGCAGACCTGGACTCTGGCCTCTGCTAAACATGGGCTTCCAGCTACGGGGCAAGGGGAAGAGTGCACAGGGAGCGAGGATTAGAGCGGCCGATACCTTCCCATTCGGCGGTGGCCCTGGATGTGCTCTAAGGAGTTCTGGTGGTGCAGTGGTGAAAGCATGTGGCTGCTAACCAAAAGGTCGGTGGTTTGAACTCACTAGCCGCTTTAAATTAGAAAGATAAGGCAATCGGCTTCCATAAAGATTTACAGCCTTCGAAACTCTATGGGGCAGTTCTGCTGCGTCCTACAGGGTCACTATGAGCCAGAACTGACTCGATGGCAGTGGGTCTTTATGGTTGGATGCACTGTACTCACTCGCACCAAAAATAAAACCGGACCTACTGCAATCCGGTCGATTCTGACTCACGGTGACCTTACACTGGCAGCGGGGTGGAAAGGTCCGGCTCTGAAAGGAGGCCTGGCTCTAGCTGCAGTCCCACCAACAGCCTGCTGTGTGTCCTTGACCGGGACACTCGCCCTCTCTGGACCTCAGCTTCCTCCTCTGTGAACTGGTCGGTCCGGGTCAGGAGTCTCAGGGTTAGTGTGCGCCCTTCTATGGCTGGGGTCCCACGGAGGCCAGAGGCCCCGATGCCTGTTCCTGCATGTGACACTGGGGCCCACAGTTTGAGGCCAACGCGCTCCCAGACTGAGGGTGAGGACCTGCAGGCCGCTGGGCGGCTCGGAGAGGAGGCATCGGCACACCCCCTGCCAGCCTACTTCCTCACGGGTTTCCAGGGTATCCAGCTTCCTCCTTCCAACGCGGGAAATGCCGCCCCAGGCTCTTCCCCCAAATGCTCCACCCGCAAACTCAGGGTAGGAAGTTCAGCGCTGCCCGTCCACCGTTCCACGGGGCGGGAATTCGCCTCCTTGAGCCCTGCACTTGGCCAGAGGGGTCCCCAGCAGCCCCTCACCATGGGCAACACCAAGCCCTGGTTGTAGTCCGTGTGCTCCCCGATGAGGTTGACGCGGCCTGGCGCAGACACAGCCAGCTCGGGCTCGGCACCGAACTCCTCCCGGAAGGCCCGCCGAGCCTCGGCCAGCAGTTCGGCGAGCTGGGGATTGCTCGAAGCAGCCATAACACTCCCACGCCGCGTACAGCCCAGCTCGGCCTCGCAAGCCCACTGGGCCGTAGATGCTCCGGGCGGTGCCACTGGGGCGGGGCCACGGCAGCCGGCTACGCACATTCCTGCACGCGCCACCTTCCCTCCCGGGGGCGCGCCGGGCTCGCGCGCGCGCGCACTCGGCTCCAGGGGCCTTCCCTCCCGTGCGCCTCGCGCCCGAAGCGACGCTGGGGGGGTGGGGGCACGGCGAGGCGAGTCCTCCTCCTCGGCCCCGCCCCGTGGCCCGAGATGGCTCCGCCCCTGCCAGGCCCCGCCCATGGGAACCACCTGGAGAAGAGGCTGACTTGTCAGAAGCCTCTGGGATTAGGGTGGGGAGGTGTGCGCGGAGGTGGGGCCTGATCAGGGCTTCACCCAACGAGTGGGGAACTGCATTCAAAAGGCAGCTCTGAAAAGCACATTGATAGAGTTGGGTGTCAGCCAATAATTGTAATTGCTGTCAATAAGTTGTACACCTGTAAAAAGAATTGACAAAAATTGCACGATAGATATAACACTGACAGAGGAAAAAAAAAAAGAGTAGCTGCTGAGGCTCCTTACCTAGAACCAAAAATCTCATGGGATTCGTTCCCTGCTTTGGAGGTTTAAGGTCATGGCTTCATGGGACATCCCATTTAATTGACTGAATACTGTGTTTATCGTCCACCATCCGTCAGCATGTCGCCCTGTGATGGCTTATGTGTTGCTGTGATTCTGGAAGCTATGTCACTGGTATTTTGATACCAGCAGGTTTACCCACGATGGACAAGTTTCATCAGAGCTTCCAGACTAAGAAAGACTAGAAGAATTAGTAGTAGCATTCTACTTCTGAAAACATTGGTCACTGAAAATCTTATGAATAGGTAAAAAATGGGCAGAAGTAATGAACAGACACTTCACCAAAGATGATGTCCAAGCAGCCAAAAACACATGAAGAAATATTTGCGATCATTAGTCGTTGTTGTTGTGTGCCGTTGAGTCAGACCCGACTCATAGCGACCCCTTCCTTGGGTTTCCGAGGCAGTATCACTACGGAAGTAGATTGCCCAACTTTCCTTCCCAGGAGTGGCTAGTGGGTTTGAACCTCCAACCTTCTGGTTAGCAGTCAAGTGCCTTAGGCACTATGCTATCAGAGAGATACTATCTTACCCCAGCATTAATAGCAAAGTTCAACAAGGCAGAAAATAACAAATGCTGGTTATTTGTTGAAGGATGCAAAGATCGGGGCTCTCATACACTGCTGGTGGGACTGTAAAATGATACAACCACTGTGGAAATCAGAATGGCGATTCCTTAAAAAGTTGGAAATGGAAACACCATTTGATCCAACAATCCCATGACTAGGTATATATCTTAAAGAAGTGAGAGGCAGGACACAGACATATGCACACCCATGTTCACTGCAGCACTATTCACAATAGCAAAGAGATGGAAACAACCTAAGTGCCCGTCAACCAAGGAATGGCTGAACAAACTGTGGCACATACACAGAATGGAATACTATACAACCCTAAAGAATAATGTAGAATCTGCAAAACACCACATAATGTGGATGAACTTGGAGGACATTATGCTGAGTGAAATAAGTCAATCACATCAGTCACAGAAGGACAAATACTATATTAGTCCACTATTGTAAAAGTCAAGGAAAGGCTTATGTTGCTGTTGTTGTTAGGTGCCGTCGAGTTGGCTCTGATTCACAGCGACCCCATGTACAACACAACGAAGCACCGCCGGCCCTGTGCCAGCTTCACAATCCTTGCTCCACCTGAGCCCATCGCTGCACCACCATTATCATAAACTCAGTGCCTCACAAACAAAAGCTTCTCCTTTCCCCCCTCCCTCTTACCCCAGTAACCATTAATAAGTTTCTTTCTATGTATAAATTTTCCTTTTATAAGGGAACTCTGGTGGCGTAGTGCCTAAGACATTTGACTGCTGACCAGAAGGCTGGCAGTTCAAACCCACCAGCCACTCCTCGGAAGTAAGGTTGGACAATCTACTTCCATAGTATAGGAAAAGTTTATAAAAGAAACGAAAGGTTTATACATAGAAAGAAACTTTCTTTGTTGGTTACCAGGGATGGGAGTGGAGGGGAGGCTAAATTCCTAGATATGCTGGGTGGGGGGAGAATATATATATATCCCCCAAAGATTATTAGTGGTTACCAGGGGTAGGAGGGGTTGGGAAAGGGGAAGCCTTTGTTTGGGGGCTGAGTTTATGGGAATGGTGGTGGAATATTTTGGAAAAGGACAGCAATAATGGTGGCACAACATGAAAAATGTCATCAATGTCCCTGAGCTGTAAATATGAAGTTGTTATGTTGGTGGATGTCTTGTGTATGATTTCACCACTGGTCTGGTTACCTAGTGCCACTCTGACAAGAATATACCACAAATGGGATGGCCTTCACAAACAGGAGTTTATTCTTACAATTTGGAGGCTTTAAGTCCAAGTTCAAAGTGCCAGGCTCTAGGGGCTGGGTGAAAGCTCCTCAACCTTGGAGTC
>NW_006921605.1:6799305-6800333 GCF_000298275.1 Orycteropus afer afer | reverse complement strand
TGGAACAGACCATCAATTGCTCATAGGCAAGTTCAAGTTGAAGCTGAAGAAAATTAAAACAAATCTATGAGAGCCAAAGTACAACCTGGAGTATATCACACCTGAATTTAGAGACCATCTGAAGAATAGATTTGACACACTGAACATCAGTGATCGAAGATCAGATGAGTTGTGGGATGACATCAAGGACATCATACATGAAGAAAGCAAAAGGTCATCAAAAAGACATGGAAGAAAGAAAAGGCCAAAATGGATGTCAGAAGACACTCTAAAACAGGTTCTTGAACATAGAGTAGCTAAAGTGAATAGAACAGATGATGAAGTAAAAGAGCTGAACAGAGATTTCAAAGGATCAAAGGATGACTCAAGAAGACAAAATAAAGCATTAGAATGAAATGTGTAAAGAATTGGAGTTAGAAAACCAAAAGGGCAGAATACACTCAGCATTTCTTAAGATGAAAGAACTAAAGAAACAATTCAAGCCTTGAGTTGCATTATTGAAAGATTCTATGGGCAAACTACTGAGTGATGCAGGAAGCAACAACAACAACAAAGATGGAAGGAATATGCAGAATGCCTGTACCAAAAAGAATTGGTTGATGTTCATTCATTGCAGGAGGTAGCATATGATCAAGAACTAATGGTAGTGAAGGAAGAAAGCCAAGCTTCACTGAAGGAATTGGTGAAAACAAGTCTCCAGGAATTGACAGACTACTCGCTGAAATGTTTCAACAAATGGATGAACTCTGGAAGCGATCACTCAGCTACCTGGACAACCAACTGGAAGAGATCCATATTTTTCCCATTCCAAAGAAAAGTGATCCAACAGAACGCAGAAGTTATAAAAAATATATATCATTAATATCACACACAGTGAAATTTTGCTGAAAATAATTTAAAAAGGTTATGGCACTACATCAACAAGGAACTGCCAGAAATGCAAGCTGGATTCAGAAGAGGATGTGAAATGACAGATATCATTTGCTGATATCAGATGGACCTTGGCTGAAAGCAGAGAATACCAGAAA
>NW_006921605.1:6793294-6797095 GCF_000298275.1 Orycteropus afer afer | reverse complement strand
TTTTTTCACAGTGGCTGAATTTAAAAAGACGAACAATAACAAGTGTTGGTGAGGATACAGAGAAATGGGAACCCTCCTACATTGCTGCTGGGAATGTAAAATGGTGCAGCCACTAAAGAAAATAGTTAGTGTCTCAAAATGCTAACCTGAGTTACCATATGACTTAGCAATTCCACTCCTAGGTATATATACTGAAGGGAAATGAAAACATATCTGCACAAAAACTTGTCCATAAATGTCACAGTAACATTATTCATAGTGGCTAAAAAGGTGGAAACAACCTAAATGTTCATCAACTGATGAATGGATAAATAAAAGGTGGCATGTCCATCCGGTTACTCAGCTGTAAAAAGGAATGAAGTTCTGATACATGCTATAACATGGATGAACCTTGAAAACAACATGCCAAGTGAAAGAAGCCAGTCATGAAGATACGTACGGTATGAGCCCATTTATAGGAAATGTTCAGAATTCGCAAATCTGTGGAGACAGAAGGTAGCTTAGTGGTTGCCTAGGGCTTTGAGCAGGGTAGGGGAGTGACAGGTAAAGGGTACAGGGGTTCCTCTGTGGTGAGGAAAATGTGATAGTTACACAGATCCATGAATATGTTAAAAACCATTAAACCATACACTTTGTTGTTGTTCTTAGTTGCCATCCAGTTGGTTCCAACTCATAGCAACCCCACACACAACAGAATGAAACCCCGCCTGGCCCCGCACATCCTCACAATCACTGCTATGCCTGAGCCCACTGTTGAAGCTGCTGTGTCAATCCACTTTGTTGAAGGCCTTCCCCTTTCTCGCTGCCCCTCCCCTTTACCAAGCATGCCATCCTTCCCCAGGGAATTATCCCCTTTAATAACATGACCAGAGATGGCAGTCTGACCATTTTTGCTTCTAAGGAAGATTCTGGGTGTGCTTCTTCCAAGACAGATTTTGTCATCCTTCTGGCAGTCCATGGTATTCTCAACATTCTTTGCTAACATCATAATTCAAATGCATCAGTTATCCTTCACTCTTCCTGATTCATTGTCCAGATTTCACACGCACAAGAGGCTGTTGAATATACTATGGCTTGGGTCAGGTGCACCTTGGTCTTCAAAGTGACATCCTTGCTCTTTAACACTCTAAAGAGGTCTTTTGGAGCAGATTTGCCCAGTGCAATATGTCATCTGATTCCTTGACTGCTGCTTCCCTGGGTGTCGACTGTGCAGCCAAGTAAAATGAAATCCTTGACAACTTCAATCTTTTCTCCATTTATCATGATGTTGTGAGGATTTTTGTTTTCTTTACTTTGAGGTGTCATCATACTAAATGTTGCAATCTTTGATCTTCATCAGTGCAGTGAATTGCTTGATGTGGCCTTTCTAGCCATTGTCCTCTATTCTGTGATGGATTGTAAATCCCATTATCCATGCCTGTTTGGGGTGGTGTGGTAGTTAAGCTCAGGTATCAACTTGGCTGGGCAGCTGGTAGTAGTCGTTCCCTATAATCTATAAATATAAATATAAAGCAATCGGCTCTGTGGTGGGATTTGCCTTGAGCTACTGATTGTTAAAGCCATCCACTTGGGTTCTTGCTGTTGGGGCAACACAGGTGGAATGTATCTTGAGTCCTGCCTTGCTGGAGGGTAGAATTCAAATCACCACCCTTAGCTTCCCTGAGGGCTTACCTATGAATCTCCTGGGAAGATTCGCCCTCCTCTTGCTCCGGTTTTGTGTCTTTGCTCGTCCTCATCTCACCCCTGGATTTGGGACAGCAGCCGTCATCTGATCTGTTGATCGAGGTTCATCAAACCCAGAGAATTGGGAGGATCCTCCAGACCTACTCACAGATCTGGGACTTGCCAGCCTTCCAGGCCTCCACCACTACTACGTGAGACAAACCCTTGGGTGTCTGTGAGTTCTGTGAGGCGTTACAGCGAAATACAAAACCCTAAGACTGGGGAAATTACTGGCAGGAAGAGGAGGAGTTGATGTCTGAAATGATGGAGTGGCACAGTAGTTTGGACATTGGGGACATCTTTAACCTCCACCTCACGGGGACCAGCCTTGTGCCGATCTTTCTGAGAGAAATTGTTCAAGCAATCAGTAAGTACTGCAAGTCCTCTTCACTGTCAGCAAGCTGTGCCATCTGCATATTGCAGGTTGTTAGGAGTCTTCCTTCTATTCTGATGCCATGTTCTTCTTCACTTAGTCCAGCTTCTCAGATTATTTGCTCAGCCCCCAGACTGAGTAAGTGCAGTGAAAGGATACACCCCTGTTGCACACCTTTCCTGATTTTAAACCAGCACCAGCCCCTTGTTCTGTCTGAACAACTACCTCTTGGTCTATGTCAGGTTCCTCATGAGCACAATTCAGGGTTCTGGAATTTCTGTTCTTCACAATGTTGTCCATAATTTGTTATGATCCACACAGTCAAATATCTTTGCATATAAATATAATATATATTTGCATATGAATATCTTTGCATATATATCTTTGCAATAAAACACAGGTAGACATCTTTCTGGATCTTTCCAAGATCTATCTGACATCAGTGATGACACCCGTCGTTTCATATCATCCTCTGAATCCAGCTTGAATTTCTGGCAGTTCTCTGACAAAGTACTGCTGCAACCGTTTTTTAATTATTTTCAGCACAATTTTACTTCTATGTAACATTGATACTGTTTGATAATTTCTGCATTCTATTGGATCACCTTTCTTTGGAATGGGCACACATATGAATTTCTTCTAGTCGGTTGGCCAGGTGGGCGTCTTCCAAATTTCTTGGCACAAACAAGTGAGGGCTCCCAGCATTACATCCATTTGTTGAGTTGGCTCAATGTGTATTCCGTCACTTCCTGGAGCCTTGTTTTTTGCCAATGTCTTCAGTGCAGCTTGGACATCTTCCTTCACTACCTTTGGTTCTTGATCATCTGTTACCTTCTGGAATGGTTGAACGTTGACTAATTCTTTTTTGGTACAATCGTATACTTTAAATGGGTGAATTGTATGGCATGTGAAACATATCTCAGCAAGGCTGCTATCTTAACCACTGTGCCACCAGGACTCCTCTGCTGTGGCCCAGGAGTGGAGAGATATCTGAGTCAAGTTGGAGGAGGAATTTTGACCCTTCTAAGCCCACACTCCTGTTTTTTATTTCGTTTCATGTTCTTTGAAAGCACATTATGGGCCCCGTTTTTATTTTCTGTATTATTCGGTCTTTCTTGGAGAACCTGGATTTATTTAAGGGAAGTGGACTCTGAAACATTGATTTCATTTGGGATACATGTTTACTCTCCGTTTGGGAATCTTGCCTACTGTGTTACCCATAACTTGTTCAAAAGAAAGTCTACCTTGACCCTTGACCTCCCCCCATTTCCTGTCTAGATGTCACAGGACTTGGGAGGAAGTGGTGACCCAATGGAGCACTGCATTCTAGGGTCTGATCTCTACTCCCAGGCCCAGAAACTCATTTGTATCAGCACAGCCAGAGCCAACTAAAAAAAGAAGGAGAAAAAAAAATTCACTGCCGTTGAGTGAGTCAGTCCCGACTCATAGCGACCCCTCCTTGGGTTTCCGAGGCGGTATCTCAACAGAAGTAGATTGCCCAATCTTCCTTCCAAGGAGTGGCTAGTGGGTTTGAACCACCAGCCTTCTGGTTAGCAGTCAAATGCCTTAGGCACTACGCTACCAGAGCTCCCCAGAGCCAACCAGCACAAAGCAAACTGAGACAGGCTGAAGTATCATGAAAGGGCAACCAGTGACATCGACCACAGCAGGGACACACCATTCAGTGGTGGGAATACCGTGCCTGG
>NW_006921605.1:6789196-6790544 GCF_000298275.1 Orycteropus afer afer | reverse complement strand
ATAATAAACCACTACTGATTCTGACTCATCTATTATCTGCTTCCTTAAAGATTTATAGGCTTGAAACCCTATGGAGCAGTTCTACTCTGTCCTACAGGGTCACTATGAGTGAGAATCTACTTAATGGCAGTGGGTTTGGTTTTTTGGGAATCTTTATGGAAGTATTCTGCCACGTTTTTCTCCCACGGAGCACCTGGTGGCTTTGAACCACCAACTTTCTTGTTATCAGATAAGCACTTAACAACTGCACACCAGAGCTTGAGGTGCAATTAATTGCTTTTGCATGGCTTTTCTCACCATGGTCTTGTGACTCCTACAGAATGACCAGGTGGAACTACGTAAATAAGGTGTTTGTGGCCCACTAAGTGGATTGGTCAGCCTGCTAAAAATGCAAATAAGGTTCATGAAACTCCTTGGCCCATGCAAACAAGGAGTATGAAGACCTAACTAGAGGACTGGTCACTGTTGATATCCCACTAGGCTTAAAAAAGAGAGCCAATTCCAGACCACCAAGAATTACTACCACCAAGAAGAAGAGACAGTGGAGTACAGGAATGCAACCCAGGGTTCCTATGCTGAGAACCTCCTAGACCCAGGAGACAGAGTGCTGTGACACTGGAGATGGCAAGAGACCGTGAGAAGCAGTGGCAGAGAAACAGCAGTCACAGAGGCAGCAGAACCAGGAGGCCAGCAAGAGACAGTGCAGTGGACGACCCATGCCACGGCTTGACAAAGCTGAACACCTTCCGGCAGGCAGCCTGCTGGCAGAGTGGGGTGCCTCCAGGCCCTTGTGGATGGAGCTAGGCTTGTGGACCTATGCAGTGCGAGAGCTGAGCACCTTCAGGCAGGAGGCAGACAGGGGCAGTGGGGAACCTTGCTTTGTAACACTTGCCTGAACAAGGCAGAGGCCTGGCCAGCCCAAGAAGCAGAGGCCAGGGAGAGGCCTGCCTATAGGCACAGCTGAGAAGAGGCTGGCCTGACCAAGTAACTGTATTCTGTTTCTTTCCTGATCCTGAATTGTAGCTGTTACTTCCCCAGTAAACCCCATAATCGTGAGTATCGTCTGTGAGTTTTGTGTAGCCACTGCAACAAATCGAATGGAGCAGAGAAGTAAAGAGTGCAGTGGGAGGGACAGTTGGTGTCAGAATCGGTAAAAAGGTTGGAGAGAGGAAACATGTCTGACCTTCGCCTTGGGCTGCTGCTGCTGCTGGTGAATCTCCCGGTCGTGTGAAATTAGAGGAGGTCAGAAGCCTCCGCAGGTTTTTACAAGGCTCCTGTTAGTAATAATGGCTTCTGTGATACGGATACTATTTAGCACTTGGTCCTGACACCATGGCCAATCTCCAGC
>NW_006921605.1:6786775-6788846 GCF_000298275.1 Orycteropus afer afer | reverse complement strand
CTGTTGGGTACATACTGTGATTATGGCCGTTTTATAGATGAGGAAAGAGCCACAGAGGGATTAAGGAACTCATCTGAGAGGAGCTGGGCTTTAAACTTAGGTCTGACTCTGAGTCCCATTCTCTCAGTCACCACCCTGCCCCCAGGAGCACGCTGGCCTCTGCCCACGGAAGTGTCAAGAATGAAAACTCAGCCTCTTCTTGGGGCAGGGGCAGCTGCTTTCCCACATCACTGGAGCCCCAGTTCCTGCCTGGAACGTTGCCGAATTGGAAGCCCAGGCCAGTAACCCCGCCTTTCGGGAGCTGCACTGTCTTTGCCACCTGTGCCATGCCCAGATCCACCCAGCTGGGCTGTGGTGCTGCCAGGATCCTTCACGTTGGTCAGCAAACACGCCTGGAGCCTCTGCCATGTGCCAGGCACAAGTCCAGAGGCAGGCCAGATTGCTGGGAGCTTCCTGTCCTGCCTGGCCCCAGATGCACCTGCTCAGAGGGCCCGCTGTAGGCCTTTTCTTTACTTGACGGTCCCCACCCTGGCCCTGAAGCTGCTCCTCGCCAGATCGATGACTCTACTGTCAATGGCTGGGAAGAAAGCTCAGACTCAGATGCTGCTGAGATGGCAGTTCAGGGTCACGGCCCCCTCTTCCTGCATCTTGAGCTGGCCAGGAAGCTGCTGGCTGGTACTATACAGCAGCTGGCCTCTAGGCCACTGGAGGTGGGCAAGAGGGCTGAGGCTGTTTGGAAGCCCAGAACTGGTGATGGAGAGGCCTGGTTCTGCACTACCACCCTTGGGTCTGTGATGCCTGGGCCCTGAACCCAATCCCATCCTACCCCTCTGCAGACTGACCCCCTTGGCTCAGTGAACAGCTTACAGGTAAGGCCCTGGGGCCCATTATGTCCAACAGAGAAGGGCAGAAGTAGAAGGAAGGTTGGGGTTAACAGAGCTCAGGTACCACCTCCAGGGGGACATGTCCAGTCTCAAGAAGAAAACATCTGCCCTAAGGCTAAAGCCCACTGGCTTTTCCTTCCCAGAGTCTATCTTGTCATTGGCAATGGTGGTGTTGGAGACAGACTTCTCCCTGGGTCTAGTCGTGTGAGAGCAGAGGCGAGACCAGTTGTGGGCGTGCGATAGGGGATACAGTCTTTGGGAAGCCTGTGCCTGCCTAGCCCTCCCTGGGTAGTGTGGGTGCTGACTGACAGTGCCCACTCCCCAGCATAGTCTTGTGCATCTTCTATTCCACTGTGTATATTCCAAGAACTGCAGCTACTTTGAGAATTGGGTGCTGCCAATGACAAGACTCCAGATCCTGGCTGCCTAACCATGGCCCCAGCACCCTTTCTAGATGATGTTTGGCCTCATAGCCACCCCTGGAGCCACAGCCTCACTGAGGCCCCTCCCCTTAGTAGGGGGTGTGGCTGGAGTAGCTCTAGGTTTCCTCCTTGGTAAAGAGCTGTAGGGTAGAGTTGTGGGTGGGGGACAGAGGGTCCTCTGCTCAGGACAGAAGACTAAGAAGTGACTGCTCCTGGGTGCACCTGACCTGGGAGACTGGTCTGTCAGGAACTGGAAATCGCACCCAGATGAGGCCAGGATGGGCTGAAGCACGTCACATGGGGAGCTCTGTGACCCTTTGCTTGGAGGGGATGGTAATACCCAGCAGCATCCCCAACTGCCTGGGGCTGCCAGGTAGTCAGCAGGACTACCAGGAGCAGGACATCCCCCACCCACCCACCCAAGGAGGAGAGCATCAGCCTCTGCCCACCCCCACCCCCAAGTGGGTAAACTCACAGATTTCCCCACTGTGCCTGCTGGAGACCTAGCCTTCCTCACTTCACTCCCTAGACCTTCTGCTGAAGAGGGGCAAAGGGCAGCCACCTTGCCCAAGAGGAGACCCTGAGTCTTCTCCCTGGGGGTGCTGTGGCATTCACTCAGGTTGGCAGAGGCCTGGCCCTTCCTGGAACGTTCTCCAGGCCTGCACTCTTGGGGAAGTACCTGGAAGGCTGAGCCATTTGTGAAGTTGCTGGCCAGGAGCCAGGCCCAGCTGGCTGGAGTGGTCGAGGCTGGCAACAGCATTGTTG
>NW_006921605.1:6784825-6785785 GCF_000298275.1 Orycteropus afer afer | reverse complement strand
CAAACTCTTAAACCTGAGTTGGTCTCCTTAGCTTTTTTCCTCTCACACCAGAGCCTCATTAGGCCCCATCCCACATCACGAAGTACTTGAGTATGCAATACCACCATGTAATTTTATCACTAAAATGGGTAGACAGGCACTATAAAAGTTCAACAAGTAGTAACAGGCAATGTTTTGGGCAAACATGTCACCTTAAAAAAAGGGAACTGGCCCGTCTCATTAATTTCAATGCACCACCACTCTCCCTGAACTGATTCAGAAATCAAGGCATTCTGGAATTTTTCTTACAGTAAATTATGAAAAGCTATCATTCAAATGAAAACCATTAACAAGATGAGAAAGTCTAACTTCAACTTTTATTTTCTCTCATTCATCAAGCGCACAAGGTACCCTCACTGGCTCAACTTTCACTTTTCTCCTTAAGACTATTCCATTACCCTTACCATGGATGCCTGCGCCGGCACACTTTTGCTTCAGGGTTCCAAGTGTGGAGAACAAGCTATGCTTTAAGACTTTACTATAATCCAAGGCTGCTGACTGGGCAAAACTCAACAGCTCCTTGTTGAGTTCTAAGTAACTACTACTCCTCACCATCAACAGTGGCTTCTGTCCACTTCTGTACATCCACAATCCAGGAACCTAGAATGTCTCTCAAGCAACAATGAGAGAACAGGTTTGTTTATTCCAGAGCCTGGTTAAGCCCCAAGACCTTATGGGAAGCTGTTATCATAATGAGACCTCCCCCCTGACGCTCTGTAAGGCTTAAGTTCAGTACTAAAGCCTCCCTTCTTAAGAGTCCTTGCATGTGAACCTAATCCAAACTTTAAACCAGCTATTTTCACATAGCACTAATCACAACAGCTACTAGCTTTGGGAACCCAAAAAAACAAAACCCCAACCACCCATTCTCTGGTAACTGGTTGCACTCACACCCACATCTTGTTAACCTTCACGTACCAT
>NW_006921605.1:6777977-6782100 GCF_000298275.1 Orycteropus afer afer | reverse complement strand
AGCCAAGGCGGAGAGAAGTACTGAGTCTCGGCACTTCTGCGAACGCTTACCAAACACCGAAATCTCTTCTCAGACTGCCGCGCCGACTCTAGCTGCCCAAAATAGAGCCGCAATCCTCAGGTGAACTGACCGAGCTCCTACACCAAAAGACCAAACCGTTCTGCGCTCCCAGCCCCCCTGACGCCTCCGCTTTTATACCCACGCTTCACGCTGCGTCTCTGCGTCATAGGGACCTCATTTGCATACACCAACGACTTTTTCTATTGGTAGGCGCTTTCGCCGACGCGCTGACATCCCCCGACACAAAGGCCGTGCTTGGGCCCTGTTCCCTGATTGGTAGACATTGAGACTGCTGATTGGCTGTTAAAGTGGCCTTATGATTGGATGGATGCAAACAGAAATGGACGAATCAGAGTTTAGCACTAAGAGGCTCCTCTGATTGGATAAAATGGAGCTATGTTTGGATCCTTCCCTTGGTTCCAAAGCTCTACAATAGAAAGTCAATGCAAATGAATTGCGTTGGTCCCAATCAGGACTTAAAAGAGTCTGATAGGGCCGAGTCTAAGTTTACTGTATCAACTAATGCAATGCAGCAGAATGAGACAGTATTTTAATGAATTTTTTTGGTAAATATTTTCTAATATACGCTAAAATGTGTTCTCTAATTATTTAGTTTTGTACCATTTTTCTAGTTGAATTCGTAGTAGAAATGAGAATTAGAATTCGGCAAATCTTGTTATATTACTAAATTTTATGTATCATGCATGTGCATTTTAACCAAAAATCAGTTCTTTTGTAGTGGGGTGAGAGGAATAAATGATAGATACAAAGAAATGAGTGTCAGTTATTGAGTTTACATGTATTGTTTTGTCTGTTTTGAGGCTATGTTGAACAGTATTTCGTGATCTTCTGTGGAGTTAAACAAGTAACCTGATAAGCAATGTATTCCTCTAGTTACATAATTCAACTGAATGAAATTACTAAGCAGAAAGTGAATAGTCCTACTACAGCATTTTCATGTACCTAAGGAGCTCTGGTAGCATAGTACCTAAAGTACTTGACTGCTAACCAAAAGGCTGGTGGTTCAAACTACCAGCCACTCCTCGGAAGGACGATTGGGCAATCAATCTACTTCTGTAGTGATACCGCCTCAGAAACCCACGGAGGGGTCACTGTGAGTCGGGGCCAACTCGATGGCACATAACAACAACGGATAAAATAAAATTAACTAAATCAAATATGTACCCTTGTGTTTAATGATATGTCTTGGCAGGTATTACTTCTGAAGAAACACTGCAAGTGTGTAAAAATGCTAATCCCTCTGTTTGCCTAAATAAATGTCTTGGATGGATTGCAATACAGTTCATAAAATACCAAAGCGGGCTCAAGGTTAAGAACAGCCAAGCAAAGGCCAGAAAATAGAAATAGAGTCTTGGGCATTCAACCCCACAGATCTTATTTGGGGTCCACCGATTATTGTATATTACTAAAATAATAGCAGAACTAGGTACATATGGATGTCAACACAGAGAATTATAGCCATAAGTACAAATGCTTCAATGTTTTCTTCCACATCAAAGGCCCAGTATCAGCAGAGGTGTACCTAAGGTGTGATAGGTGCCCTGGGCACTACATGAAAAGGGGGCACTACTGAGCAGTTTCTAGTAACCTTTGAAGTTAGCACCATCAGCTGTGAAAGATCATTTAACAAGTTAAGACAAATGCTTTTATATTTGGGAGCCTCAATGGGTCAACACAGACTGTGTGACCTTGCTCTGTGAGTGTAGAAAAAGAGGTAACTTTAAAAAAAAAGGCTGAACACATCATAGAGCAATTTTCATCAGTCAGAGCAAGGAAGGTGTAGTTGTCATTTTCAAATAGTGCCATAACGTGTTAAGGGAAAGATGAACCAGCTTGACTCATGTTTTTGAGCTAATAGAACGGTAAAGTTATTTGAAAGATGGGTGTCAGATGTTTGGACAGAGGCGCAATTTCAGTGCTTCCCATAGGTGCTATTTTCGGCAGATGTGCCTTTGCGTATGAGTATCAATAGTGAGAAATTTACAACTTGAAAAAGCAGCTATGGTAGGAACGCCTTTGGTCCAATCTCTGGTACTTAATTCCTTTCATTTTCAGCCCTTTCAAGTTTAACCCACACAATATGCATTAATTATCACATACTGAAATTTTCATGTGACAATTTAACTCCAATTTCTGTCTTCTGCTCCAAGTTTGGGACAGAGGACAAAAAAACCTTTCCACTCCATTCATGGCCATATCAAAGAGAAACCCAGATGGAGGTTCTTGACTTGTTCGCAGAGCCTGTGTGAAGCTTAGAGGAGGGGGCTGTTGAGAACTCAAGTAAGAGGCTGTCAGTGCTCTAGGGTGTAACTAGTGATATATTGTAATCTTTCTTTGCTCAATGACCAGGAGAAAGAATGAACTAAATTAATGTTCCACAGGCTTTTTTGGAGACCGCTTACCTCATCATTTCTATGACAGTTTAGTGACTTTTCTCCCAGTTTTGGTAATATCAGAGAGGAACTAAAAGTGCTCAGGGAGGTATGAGTTTACAACAAGATGCCAAGAAACCATTTAAGGAAAAGTCTGCCCCTCTTACTGCTTGGTAGTCATACCCCAAAACAAAACAACCCACTGCCATCGAATTGATATATCAATTCTCTAGGACAGAATAGAATCACCCGTAGAGTTTCCAAGGCAGGAAATCTTTAGGAAGCAAACTCCCACATCTCTCAAACAGAAGCTAGTGGTTTCGAACCTCTAACCTTTTGGTTAGCAACCAAAGGCTTTAACTGCACCAAGGTTTCCTTGGTAGTCATGCAGGTACATTTTCTGTTGTTGCTGTTGTTTTTCCTAAGTTAGGTCAGAGGAAGAAAACACATGGACACAAAACCCAGCCTTAAAATGTCTGTAATCCAAACAATAGTGTGTGATGCAGCATGCAGACTTCTGTCCTGTTCCTGCCCTGTCACTGACGTGTTGAGTAACTTCAAGCGAGTTACTTAAGCCCTCTGGGTTTTGGTTTCTTCATTCATAAATTAAGCAGTTTGGATGATATCAGCTCCCAATTCTACCAGTGCACACTTACTCTAAAGTTCCTGTTGCCATCAAGTTGATTCCAACTTACAGCAACCCTGTAGGACAGAGTAGAACTATTTCATAGGGTTTCCAAGCCTGTAAATCTTTACAGAAGCAGACTGCTACATCTTCCTCCTGCAGAGCAGTGAGTGGGTTTGGTTACCAGCCAAGCGCTTAACCACTGTGGCACCAGGACTCCAAGTTCATAGTATACATCTATCATTTAAAATCTAACACTGTGAACTGTTTTTCTTCAGTCAATTCATACTCAGGTATTTTGAAGATAACAGTGCAGTGAATTACTTAATATAGCCCTTTTAGCCATGTATGCTCTTGTAACAATGATTGGGTGGGACTATGCAAATAAGATGCTTATGGCCCACCAAGGGGATTGGACAGTCTGCAATAATGCAAATAAGGTACATGGAACACCTGTGTGGGTGGAACCATGCAAATTAGGTGTATGGAATCCTATTGAGGAGAGTGGTCAGTTTTGCCATTCCACTAGGCTTAAAAAGCCAGGGGGAGGGGAATCTCATTACCATCAAGAAAGAAGAACCAGAAGAACCAGAAGTTGAGTACATCCTTTGCAACCAGGGTTCCTGCACTGAGGACTTCCCAGACTCAGAAAAGAGAGCTGTAACAACAGAGATGGCAAGAAGCAGTGACAGAGAAATGGCAGCAGCAGAACCACGAGACTGGTGAGAGATGGTGTAGTGGGCTTCCCTGCCTCTGGAGCAAGAAGGTGACAGTGGGTGTGCTGACCCATGGAGGGACAGCTGATGCCTTTGGGCAAGAGGTTTTCCCACTGGAGTGGGGTACCTCCAGGCACTTCATGGTGGAGCTAAACAGCTTTGTACCAATTGCACAAGCAGGGCAGAGGCCATGTCTAAGGAAGCCTGTGGTGGTTATGTTTGTGTGTCAGCTTGGCTGGGCCTGGTTGAGTGGCTGGGCAGCTGGATGTAGTATTCCCCATGATGAGACTGGTAATCAACTGCATGGTAGAAATCTACTGTGAGCAGCT
>NW_006921605.1:6736237-6777137 GCF_000298275.1 Orycteropus afer afer | reverse complement strand
GCCATTTTTTTTTTTTCCACAAATTATATAAATCAGCAGCTTGGATTAAAGCAACACACTACAACTTTTATTTGTCCTTTTGGAATTTCTCATCTTCAAAAGTCTTAGTGGCTGAACAGTTGATTCAGTCTGTTTAGGAAATACCAGTTTCTCAATTTTATAAGCTGACAATTTGGCTTCTGATGTGAAATGAAAGAAAGCAAGTACATCCTTTTTAAACTAACAATTTCCCATTCACTACACCCTCCCTTATCCTCTAGGGTTATAGGGAGTGCCCATCCTCAATGGAACAATTACTAGTTCACATAATCCCATCTAATAAAATAAAAATCAGTCATAAAAACAAAGTATTTGTAATAGATTCAATATGAAAAACAAAAGTCAATAACATGTTAAAATGTAAAAGGGTTTTCTAAAGCTCACAGAATCAAATGCCTACATCTGTGGCAACTGGCTTATATTACAAAACCCCAGATGAAGAATTCACCTGAGTGGCAGGAGGTGGAGAGGGGAAAGGCATATTCTTTTCACAAAGAGGCTGATGTCCAGAGAAGGAAACTTAAGTGGATCAAGTCGCACCTCCTCCTCAAACCCTGGCCCTTCTCTGATCACTGCTTATAAGGCTTCTCAACACTTTGGCAGCTTGCAAGTGAACCTGGGATGATACCAGATGCAGATTAAATGTGTCCTTGGTCCCTAAGACACTGGAAACAAGTTGGTTAGGCCAGGTGTATAAATGAAAAGAGACCCAAGCGTGGAGTTCCAGGTTTCAAGGTTAGTAAAGGTTTATGGGTGCAGCTTGGTGGTGCAATGGTTAAGCGCTCAGCTACAGGTCGATAGGTTGGTATGGTAGTTCGAATCCACCCAGAAGCTCCTGGGGAGAAATATCTGACAATTTGCTTCCATAAAGATGAACAAAACTGGTTGCCCTCAAGTGGATTCCAATCATATCTGCCCTACAGGACAGAGCAGGACTGTCCCATAGGGTTTTCAAGCTAGTACATCTTTACAGAAGCAGACTGCCACCAACTTTCTCTCAGTGGGTTTGAACCACTGACCTTTTGGTTAGCAGTGGAGTGCTTAACCTCTGCAGCATGAGGGCGCCTCTCAAAGGTTAGAGCTTAGAAAACCCTATGGGGCTATTCTACTGTTACAAACGACAGAAAGGTTTATGGAGCGCCTCAGCGAAGGTGCGGGAATGGGTATTGTAGTGTACCTCCTCTTTAGCAAAGTGTCTCACGCTGACTCCTGGTGGGCCTGACTTTCCTTCATGTGCCTGAGGTAGTAAGGAGAACGGGCTGGGCTCCAGGTGCCTGAAGTACAAAGGCCCGAAGCTAAGAAGGGGCAATAAAGAGGCTTCTATTGCTCTAAGCACTGCTCTGAGATGGCGTTAGAACAAACGTTCCAAGTACAAGGCTTAGTAACACGACGTAATTATTACACTCCTGTCAGTGAAATGACACTTAAGCCGATTCCCAGACATTGTTAATGCCTCTCTAGCTCTAGGCCACCTTCTACTCCGGTGGCTCCAGTTTCAAGAAAAGTGTCCTCTAAAACCAACCAACCAACAACAAATACATCAAACGGATTTCTGACTCTGCGACCGTGTAAGACAGAACTGCCCCATAGCATTTCCAAGGCTTCAGATCTTTATGAAGACCACTGCCACATCTTTCTGGTAGCATAGTGCCTAAGGCACTTGACTGCTAACCCGGAGGCTGGAGGTTCAAACCCACCAGCCACTCCTGGGAAGGAAGGTTGGGCAATAATGTACTTCCGTAGTGATACTACCTCAGAAACCCAAGGAGGGTCGCTGTGAGTCGGGTGCGACTCGCTGTGAGTTGAGTCCGACTCAACGGCACATAACAACAACAGCCACATCTTTCTTCCACTGGTCAGTTCCATGGCCAACCTTTCTGTTAGCTGTTGAGAGTTTAAATACTGCGCTACCAGTGCTTCTGAAGGCTCCCCGAAACCAAAAAGCCTACTGTCATGGAGTCCATTCAGACTCATAGTGAGCCTTTAGGGGAAGGGCAGGATTGAATTGTTATAACTGCCCCACAGGGTTTCTAAGGTTATAAATCTTTAGAGAAGCAGATTGCCTCATCTTTGTTGCGCGGAGCGGCTGGTAGGTTCAAACCACCAACCTGCTTTTTTAGTAGTCGAATGTTTTAACCACTACATTACCACAGCTTCTTTAAGACTTCCCTACGAAATTAGAAATGCCTGGCAAGGAAACTCGGCCGGACTACAATCCCCAGAAGCCGCTACGGGCCCTCAGTATCCGGGCTACCGTCCGCAAAGATCTTTGGGTACTGTGGTCCCTTCCTCTGGCAGCAACCCTCTGCCGAGGGTAAAATTCCATCCGAACACAAGACCACAACTCCCAGCAACCCACGCTGCGGTGCGGGGGGTCTTCACGTTCTCGTGGCGCGGCGCAGGCGCACTGGGTCCTCGGCGCGGACCGCGCAGACTGAATAATAAAAGGGGAGCGGCGAAGAGGCAGGAAGACAGGACCATGTCGAAGGGCCCCGGGCCCGGCGGCTCCGCAGCTTCCTCGGCGCCCCCGGCCGCTACCGCTCAGGTGCTGCAGGCACAGCCCGAGAAACCGCAGCACTACACGTACGTAGAGCCCCCCCCGCCGCGCGCGCACGCCTGACGTCAGCGGCCAGCGTGAGTCACGCGCGCAGGGAGAGCGCGAGGCGGCCTCTCCCTCCCCCCTTCCTCCTCCGGCCCGGCCCAGACCGGTTCCAACCTGCTGGGGCCGGTCCCAACCGCCTCCAACTGCCACCAACCTCCGGTCGGGCTGTGGGGCGGGAAACTCGGTCCCAACTGCTGAGTGGGGAAGGCGGGAGCTCGGTTGGAGCGCACACGTCTTAGGCCAGGCCTTCGAGGCCTAACTGTTCTTCAGACCGTGAAACCACAGTACCAGGCACTTTAGGGGTGATGGGAAGTCCAAGACACGACCAAGATGCCTTCTGTAGCTATCGCCCTAGACCCACCTGGTAATGACGAGTGGCGCATAATCCTGTCAGGAGACTCCGTGTAATGTGCACAGGAGGCCTTTTGTCTAGAAGGCCCGGATGTTGTCTACTGAAGGCACCTTTGCTTGAATTCACTTACACAGTTGACTTAGATAAACATAAAAAGATGGAATCATGTCAGTGTGTGCCCACGACCGGTTCTTCTGGGACTGAGCTGACCCAACCTGAGGCAGGGCCTGGAGGGTGGTGGGGTACGAAGTACGTCCACAGGCATAACTGAAATGTGGCATCAGAGGGAGCCCCACATACCGACACTACAGAGTCCAGGATGGTGGAAAACCTCTTTCAGGGAAATCTGCTTAAGTCCTTCTCCTTTTTATTACTACTGTGGTTATGTGCCCTCGAGTAGGTCCACTCATAGCGACCCCTCCTTGGGTGTCCGAGGCGGTATCACTACAGAAGTAGATTGCCCAACCTTCCTTCCCAGGAGTGGTGGTGGGTTTGAACCGCCAGCCTTCGGGTTAGCAGTCAAATGCCTTAGGCACTATGTTACCAGAGCTCCTTTTATTATTACTATTATTTTTAAATTGTTCATTAAGCACCTCACTATGGCTAGGTGTTGTGGGAGAAAGAAAAACGAAGAGAAGTAGTCTGTCCAAACCAAACCAAACTCACTGCCGTGGAGTCAAATCCGACTTGTAGCGACCCCTCCTTGAGTTTCCGAGGCGGTACTGGCGAAAGTAGATTGCCCAGGCTTCCTTCCAAGGAGTGGCAGTTGGGTTTGAACTACCAGCCTCTGGTTAGCAGTCAAATGCCTTAGGCACTACACCACCAGTCCTCTTAAGCGAAATTTTCCGTTTTTCTGATGCGCTTTGGTTGCATGTCATTCCCATGGGCTCCTGAGTGGTGAGCATATATTTAGAAGGGTCCCCAGCTATAAGATTTGCTGGAGATTTTGGAGTCTGGGGAGTTGAATACCCTTAAGAGCCATACCATGATGCCACCTGCTGAACCAAGAGCAGGAAGCACCTGTTGGAGTAGAAAGAAGGACAACGCGCGGAAAGCTGTTTGTCACCTACCAACAGAAAGTAGACCAACTAGGGTTGGGAAGCATTGAGTAGAAACGGTATTGGTTTCTTTGTGGGATCCTCTGCTATTGGATGAAATCGTTGAGGCTTTTCCTTGACTGTGCGGTCTGACTCATGCTAACGTAACTTGTTAATGTGGACATTGATTTGCTTTCTTGCCAAGTTCTTTCAGCAAGTCCTTCCATTGGTTTTGGTGAGGTGGGCTTACCTCAGAGAATACTTACTGACCAGTTGAATAATGTCAAACAGCAGTGTAATCTTTAGAAAGCTGGCAGGTTTTTCAATAAATTATCTATAATACTTTGAGTTTTGTGAGTCTTGGTTTCAGCAGCTTTTGTTTTTGCTGTGAATCGATGTTGTGTTGCCATTGAGTGTACTATGGAGGCTTGATTGGACAGACTTTCTGATCATTTTGGAATTGACAGATGGAACAAGGCAGTGGCTGTGTAAATGTCTGAGTCTTTCTTCTCTTGATGTTCATTTGTTTTAAACCTGTCTTTTCATTCTTGAGGTCTTAGTCAACCAGCAGGAGTAGATGAAATGCCCAAGCTTGATGGGGGATTGGAGGTTGTAGGTGTTCCTGTCTGTTAATTTGTGGTTTTTTTAGTTTAATGTCTTTATCTCCGAAAGTCAGAGCTAGACATCAGTTGTCTTCCTTAGCAGATTTAAGGGAGCTCAGATGCTGTGGTGACGTCTATCTCCTGGTCATCCCAGGTGTGAGGAGCGAGGAGGAGGAGGACACAGACAGTGGGACCCATATATTTGACGTTTTTTTTTTTTTTTTTTAGGTGAAGTCATCTGTTTGGGGTTGGGGAGCAGGAACATTTTGATTTTGACTTCTATTTCTATTATATTTGCAGCTGTTCAGCATTTTTTCATTCTCTGTTGCACAGATTTCCAGAATTTGTTCTCATCTGAATATGACCTCTCTCTATTGCATTGATTGCATAGATGAATACAGACTTAGACCCATTTTTTAAATATTTTTTTTCCTGACATAAAACTTTGCCTTTTTAGCCTTTTTTTTTTTAAATACATCAGTTACATTAATCTTGTATCTTTTCACAGCTGATCTTAGATGATGTGATATGCTGCTGTCGTTAAGTGCCGTAGATAGGCTGTCATCCAGGCAATAATCCACAAGAAGGTTCTGTGGAAATTGATTTTCACTCATCATAATAGCAGACCGTCCTGGAAAACACAGTCGAATCCACCAAGAGCAAAAATTGCCCCTCCTAGATGCCTGCTTTCTTGCCCTTTAGTCTTGTGTCACAACTAAGGTCCTAGAGTTTGAACCTTCGTTTCCTAAATCAAGAAGATTATTCATAGCATAGTTTGAAAACCAAAAAATAACCCACTACCATTGAGTCGATTCTACCTTATAGGGTATAGTAGAACTACTGTATAGGATTTCCAAGGCTGTAAATCTTTACGGAAGCTGACTGCCCCATTTTTCTCTTATGGAGCAGATCGTGGGTTCAAACCTTGTACCTTTGGGTTAGCAGCCAAATGCCTTAACCACTGTGTCACCATAGCTCCAACATAGTTTGAAGTATAATGATCTTGGTGGCATTTTTTCCATTCTTGGATAATCTTGCTTGAAGGGAAACTAATTTGCTGGAAGCAAATTGGTGTGGCAGGCACTTGTGCTAGGCCTCAGGGATACAGCCCCTGAGAAATCCTCTTGGAAAATTCATTTATATCTGAATTTTTCGGTTGTACAGCTCCAGGTGTTTGATTAGCACTCACTAAAATGATAATATGCATGCATTAACACTCTCCAGTACAGGAGCCATCTGACCTCCTTTTGTCTTTTGATTTGACAAAGATGAAACTTAATCCAACTCTGTTCAGAACAGGTCCATCCTATATACTAGAGGGCTTAAGAATAAGAGATTTTAGAGCAATAACATCTAGAAATGTATCAACAAGTTCCACTAACTTTGGACTTTCTATTGCATAACAGTTATATTATTGTAAGTTTATAGTTGGAAAGCTGCAAAAAACTGCCATCTAAAATATCCAGGTTTCTGATGTCATTATTTTGACCCTGTAAGAGGGCATATACCTATAGACATGACATCATTTTTACATTCTTTCAACTGCAGTTGATCCTCAGACTTCTAAATGTTCTGGTCTTAAAAGAAAATGAAATTGTGGTTCAGTAAGGGTTTGTTGGCGTTTTCTAGCCACTTGGCAATTTCCTGTAGGTAGGAAATCAGTTGACTCCCCTGGTCGATTCGTGGTGTACTGCTCTCAGTAGCCTCATCTCCCCAGGCATCATTTTAATGTGAGACTTTGCTGGACATCTTTAAACAAGGATAGCATAGTAGTACTTCTTACATAACTAACTATTTTGAAGCATTTGTTTATATATTATGTAAATGTCATGAGCTTCTTTTGATTGGGTCTGATTGTGTTTTAGAAAATCTGGGACATGAACATATATTTAAGTCATTGTTGCAAATTGCAGTAACGTGCAAATACTAGAGTACAACTTTTTGCACTGCAGAAGTCACAGAAGTGTTACTTAGCAACCTCAGTGAGAATGAGTGAAATTACCAATAAACACTTCTTGATCTTATTGACTTGTTTATCAAGTAAAGCTTATTTTCTTCCAGGACAGAAATTAAGGGCTCTGTGTGGCTTTCGGTCAAGCTCACGCAATGGCCACGTTAAGTGGCCATGCCAAGGGTAGGTTCTTAAGCTGAGCACCTAGTTTTTTGCTATAATCTAAGTTAATGATTAAAGTCAAGATTTGCTTAATGGTTAAGTTTTTTTGTTTTAATCCAGCTATGTTAGATACTAAAGAAGGCTTCCCCACAGTCCATATGCATCTGCTCTGATTGATGGTTTCTATCAACCTACAAAGACTGACTTATTGGTGAGGGCAGCTGGACAACTCTGAGAGCAACTTAGAGCAATCCACCTTGGGCACACTCTCTAAAGGAGCTCCTTGTCTGGAAGTAGCACCTCAGATAAGTGCACAATAGCAGGACACCCTCATGGACCTACTTCCTCCCGCTTTCAACACCCTGATGCCTGAAGGTGAGGCCTCCTTCCTGTGTGTCTTAGAAGCCAGGGGCACACTTCGGTCATAGAGCCCTGCCACAGCCTGAGCCACACACATCTGCAGCCTTTCCTGCCTGACCTTTGCCTAAAGGTGGTTTTTCTCATTCGGAGAAATGCCATGTCTGAAGAGTGATGCAAGTCAGGCTGCACTGAAAGCCACAACACTTTATATGGTGGTTTGATCTGGTGATTAACTCCCCAAACTGGGCTCTATTTGATGATGGTTTATGTTTGTTTTTTTTAGTCCAGCTATACTTGATACTAAAGGAGGTTTTCTGCTGTCATATGAGTCTCTGTCTTTTGAAATTTCAACTATGGACAGTTAATGGCTAATCATAATAGATTGCCTTTCCTTCTTTTAACATCTTGGAGGAATTTGGGGCACACTCATGTGTTATGTGAAGATGGATGTTGAATGTAAGTTTCTCTGCCATTCTTAATCAATATATAAAAATTGCATTAGCCTAATTGTTAAAAATGGCAAGAATTTGGGATCAGTTTCCTTATAGACAACGTAGCTTTCTTGTTTTCTTACTGTATAGATACTCTATAGATTCATCCCAAGCCAGCCATATTGAAATACCTGCCTGGGCAACAGAGATACTTGTGGAGAAAGTTTGGGTAAAATCGATGATACGATAATAGGTATGGGGTTTCCTTTGGGGTGATGGTTGCACAACATACTAACTGTACACTAAAAGCTACTACAGTGTACACTTCACAAGGGCAAATTTTATCTTATGTGAGGTATAAAAAATCAGGGCCCCTGCTCTTGGAGGGGCCTGAGGGCACCCCAGGCGCAGGAGCCTGGGTTCAGTAGAGCAAGGCCTGCAGTTTGCAAAGCTCCGGGGCACCCTTTCCCAGCCTTCTCAGTAGCTCTGCCATGTGTGTCCATTCTAGGTGAATGCCTCCATGTTGAGAGTTTGTGGAGATGCCTTCGTGCTAAGAAGTTCTTACTCAGCGTAGGTTGTTGGTAGTTGTCCTCTAAATGGTCTCTGAATTTCAGAGCAACAAGCAGATTTTTCCCAGTGTATTTATAAAATGAGTTATATTTACTTCCTTGGGTGGGTGGGTGGGTGGGAGAGACGGATGCTGTCCTGCTAAAATTAATTCCATTCTTCAGGTACTGTGGTGATTTTAAGGTTCACATGGGCATTTCTTTGAGGGCAGACTGTGTGTCTGTGATATCAAAGGCTAGAATATTTTAATTCAAAAAGTCACAAGAAGTTTCTATTATTTTTCTATAAAGTCCCTCAACTTTCATCCCTTTTTTCTTTGTCTATGTATAGAGTTTGACAGCAGTATCAAGAGCCGAGCAGGAGGAGAAGATGGAAAGGAGTCTAGCAACTTAAAATCTCATAGCTTCTCTGTGAGGTGACCTTTTTCCTGTTGGTGGCTCAATATCTTTAGGAGATAAGATACTAAGGCCTGGGACAGTGTCATCAGGTCATAGCTGAGCCTAGTGGAATGTTTTTCCCCTTCCCTTGTTCTTTATGTCACAGTTTGCTTTACATGTTCATGAGTTGACTCATTTGTTTCCTATTAGTGGTTGAAACACCATATGGCCACCACAAGTCCTACCTAATAGAGTGACTTCTGGCGAGGAAGAGAAGGCTTGTGTCTCTGCCTTCCTCTGAAATTTTGGCCGACTCACAAAACTACCCCCATTGAAGAATTCAGTGGTTCAGAGAAGAAGAGATTGACAAAAACCTTTGGCCTGATGTTTTATGACTCGAAGTTTTAAGTAATAGTTTTTATCTAAGCTTTTACTAGTTTTGGTAAGAACATCACTGTCTCTTTTTGCTGTCACTTTTACTTCTAAGACGTGCGAGGCATTTTGTAGCTTGTCACTTAAGGATTTGTATGAATCAAACCCAGCCAAACATAACAAAAACTAGAGATCGATACTTGCAGTTTCTTATTTTTAAAAAAAGTAACTAAAGTTTACTAAAATAAATAACTAAAAGTGCTTTGTAAAGAAAATGTAAAGTAAATATTAAATACCCAGCAGAGCATGTTAAAAATGTAACTTTTCTGGCCTTATTTTAGTAACTTAATATGTGGTGGTGTAATTATGGCCTGTCATAACCTCTCCCTGAGGTACTCTAAACACTTCGTAGAGAGCCACTAATGTTGGTTGCTACTACTCTCATTTTGCCTTTAGCTTAATTAAGAAAAGCTTAGTTAAGAGTCAGCGTGGAAGTTGAGAGCACTGACTCAAGGAGTTTGAAACCTAGCTCTGCCACTTACTAGGTGTGTGACCTTGGACTCGTGATTGATCTCTTTGGGTGTCAATTTCCAGGAGACACCAGCAGTACCTGTCTTGTGAGTTGTTGTGGGATTAAATGAGTTACTTTGTGTAGAGTGCTCAGGTATCTTGGAAATTCATCCTGTCTGTAAGAGCTTATTCTGTCTGCTTTTTGGCTAAAGGCCAGTGATGGGATCAAAACCTGACTGAAAGTTTCAGACACGTTCAGAAATTCATTAGACACATTTTGTTTGCCTGAATAATATTGACTGTCTAAGCTTCTTTTTTTGCCAGAGAGAATGTTCGAAACCAGACCACTTCAAAAGATTTTGGACACCAAATCTCCACAGCTATATAGCAGTTTATCAGAATCATCCAGATGTTTGCCCACCACCACGTTGAGTTTTATTTAAGCTTGTTTTTTAAAAGCCATTTTTGGTAACTTCCACTGGTGTGGCTGTTGTTGTAAAGTTAGACTGTTTCTGTGTCATGTTTGGTGTCAGAACATAATATGAGCATGTGTGTCCTTAGAAACAGGGCACAGGATTGGGCAGTGTTGTTGTCCTGCTGTACGTAGGTTCGCTGTGAGATGGAGATGACTTGATGGCACCTAACAACAACAACAACAACAGAAACATTGAATTTGCTGGTAGTTCTGGTTCTTCAGAAAGGAGAAAAGAGTTTTGGATTGTAACAAAGACGTGCATGCACCAAACCAAAAACCATACTCACTGCTGTCGAGTCGAACCCAACTCATAGTGACCCTTGGATTTCCAAAGTGGCATCACTATGGAAGTAGGTTGCTCAGTCTTCCTTCTGAGGAATGACTGGTGGGTTTGAACCACCAGCCTTCTGGTTAGCAGTCAGATGCCTTAAGCACTATGCCACCAGAGCTCCCCATGTACACACATGCATGGACAAATGATTTAGGACTCTTAAATCCCCCCTCTTAAAGGAGTTCTGGTGGCATAGTAGTACCTAAGGCATTTGAATGCTCACCAGAAGGTTGGCAGTTCATGTCCAGTAGCTGCTCCTTGGAGGGAAGATGGGGCAATCTACTTCTGTAAAGATTTACTGCCTCAGAAACCTAGTGGGGTTTGGAATTGACTCAATGGCAGTCAGAGTTGTTGTTTTTTTTTTTAATTCACTCTTATAATAGTCTCATCCAAGTTAAAAAACACATATTTTATTCTCAAACTTAAAATGAATTTTTGGTAAACCACTACCTGTGAGCTCTATGACTAAATTTCTTTTTGGGAATTACACATGGCAAAGAGAAGAAGTAGCAGTGAGGTTATATAAGACGGTAGGTTATTGGAAGTGCTATTTGGGCCTCTGGGTACTACCATGTAATCTTTAACAGTGACTTTTTCTTTCCTTTTATATTAGTTGCAGAATCCTATCATATTGTGGTTAGAATAAAGAATATTTAAGAAGGTCTGTTTATATTAAGGTCTGTTTCCTACATTTTAAGATTCCGTTTCCTTGATAAAGCTTGTATGTATTTGTTGTTGTTGTTATGTGCCATCGAGTTGGACCTGACTAATAGTGACCCCTCTTTAGATTTCCGAGGTGGTATCACTACAGAAGTAGATTGCCCAACTTTCCTTCGAAGGAGTGGCTGGTGGGTTTGAACCGCCAGCCTTCTGGTTAAGATTCCATTTCCTTGATAAAGCTTATATATATTTAAAACGATGAAATTCACATTTTATAAGACTGGCTGTCATGGAACATTGGTGGTTTATTAGGTGTGTGGGCAGATCTATCAAGCTGCCCGATCTCCGCCTGGTGCTGTGCCAGGCCAGCCTTGCGAGTGACGATCACAGACTTGCCTCTGAGTGGTGCTTCCTCATGCTGCTTGGCCCTCAGGCCCCTCCAGCTATCAACCCCTCACCTGTGTCTCCAGGCTCAGGGGCGTCTGGGGTGAGCGGATTCTGTCGCCTCAGTCTGTTCCCTCCGCTGGGCTCCCGGCTCACTTTTCTTTGTGTGTATTGGGATTCACCAAGTCTTAAGCAAATCCTGTGTTGCAGCTTCAACACTCCCTGTTGGTTTGTCTTAGCTCCACATAGGCCATCATTGTCTTACCTGTTTGCCTCTGTTCGAATCTGACCACTCTCTTGATGTGTCCAAATCAGATGGTACAAGTCATAAAAAGGACCCCATTCAGCCACTCACTTTACAAAGAGATTCACCACAGTTTGCAGTTCACTTTGACTGGAACTCTCCTAGCTCAGCAGCACCTACCTTTCCTTTAATTTTGGATCAGGATAGACTCCCTGTCACGCTTTCACTAACATCATGGATTTCTTTCCTAACAAGTGTTTTTTTTTAATTCTATAAGTAATCACAATTACAGCAAAGAAAAGGCAAAGATGACCATTAAAATCAATAACACTGTCTGGATTTTTTCCCTACCGGTTTTTCTGTCTGTATATAGTTTACCTAGTTGTAATCTGGGTACATATTTTTATTTTCTCTTTCACTTACTGTATCTTTGGTTTAAGTCATCATAATACCATTTAGTTTTTGGAGGGAATGGAAAAAGGAATTTAGTTCCTCTGGTGGTCTCCACATGTCCCCAGTAACCATCATAACATAGGAGCAGGGCACTACCCATCCCACTGGTTCAGTATTGCTCTTTGCTTTGCACGTGAGGAGGCCAAAGAGCTCAATTTTAGGGTTGGGGTGACGAACATGGCTTGGCAGATGTGTGGCTGGCAGCTAGAAGAGGTACTGGCTTCCTAATCTCTGGGAGAAGCGTCTGGTCAGAGATGAGAGTTGCTTCTTTGTTTGGCTAGGTCCCTGGATCTCTGCTGTTGACTGGCTTGCACTACTTGGGGGTTTATGTCTTGAACATCTCCCGTGGGCTGGCTGTGTGCAGGGTTACAAAGGTGGTTAGATGTGTCTGTGTGCAGAGCACGGGAAATCGGTAGAGGTGGGGATCGCACTGGCTGTATTCTCACAGTGCAGTGGGAACATGGAAGGGGGACCTTAAACACCACTGAGCAGGGCCAGGGAGCCCCTCAGCAGAGAAGCAGCCAGAAGAGTGTTCCAGTCAGAGGGAACAACATGGTCAAGAGGATGGTGGTGTGGGGTGAGGGTGTGGTGTGTCGGAGAATACCAGCTCTTTAAAGCAAGGATTGCACACAATGGCCTTCCTGCCAAATCTAGCCCACTGCCTGCATCTGTATGGCCCATGTGCTAAGAATGGCTTTTGGATTTTTTAATGGTTGGGGAAAAAAAATCAAAAGGATGGTATTTTATGCCATGTGAAGATTATATGAAATTCAGATTCCAGTTTCCCTAAATAAAGTTTTATTGGAACCCATGCTCACTCATTCACTGCTTTCACACTTCAGCTGCAGAGTTGCGTGATTGCGACCAAGCCCACGTGTGGCAGCCTCGTCATTTCATATTGCTGCTTAGTGCACAGCAATCACAGTGACAGGCGTAACTTGGTAGTGTTTCAGTACCATGTGCATCGGCACACCACAACGTTTCACTTACTTTTTATTACCAATGTGTGGCTATCGCATCAAAACGAAAAGAGAAAAATGAACTGAATGTCACGCTGTTGAGTCACGGTGGATTATTTTGTCATTAGTTAGATGGCACAGTATTCTTTCTTGTGCTGTCGCTGTGCTGAGCTGAAGGAATACAGCTGCGTCACCAGATTAGATGTCCTTACAGTAGTCCCAACTCTCAGGAAAGCAACGGTCAGAGCAGTTTGAAAGTTTGAGAATAGCTCATCGCAGCAGAATTTCTTCCCAAAAATGAAAATGAAGCTGCAACCAAAGTACATTTCTGAACGGCTCATTTGTTAGCCAGGCAAGGAAAGCCATTTACCAATATTGAGTTAATTACATTTTGTTGATTGCAGCAGCTGAGGAAGTGTGTCCAGAGAAAATAAACTTGTTCAAGACTGTCAGCCTTTCAGTAAGATTGGGAGCAACATCAAAAGTCAGTTTACAAAGAAGGCAAGTGATTTTGCTGGTTTCCCATGACTGTTGTATTAACAAGTCAGCAGATGTCACTGTTTGCTTCTGTGGCATCAGTGCCCAGTTTGAAATGACTGGGAGTTGACCTGTATGAATAGGAACAACTGCAGGTGAGAGTATTCTCGAAGCAGTTAATACTTCTCAAAGAAGAAAACACTAACTCAGCCTAAAGTGTAACCTGCTAACATTGTATTAGAACTGATGGTGGTGAAAATTTGTGTGCAGCATAGAAAGGTTTAATTGGACAAATAGGCAAAGCTTGTGAAATGTAGGGCGTGGAAAGCCTGTGGTAGTTTATATTCATCAGCAGGTACTTTGTGGAAGATATTTCAGTCTATCACCAGTGGGTCATCAGTCGACTTTGGTCACTCTCGTGGACTTAACCATAATCAGTTGCATGAATTTGTGTTGGAAATAGAAGCTTCATATCCGGACTGGCCCTACCACACAGCAGTTTAATGGCTTAGCAGTGGTAAAATTTTCTGGAATATTTTGAGCTTAGGGCTGAGATGGAAGTTTTTCTCAACAAGAGGAACTGCCCTCAAACCACTAGTTTTGAATAGTGAATGGCTTTGGAAATTAGCTCTTGCTGCAGTCTTGATAATGTTTCTTGATAATGTTTCTTAATGAATTCAACATAAAATTTGGTACAACAGCGCTTAGACACAAGCCTTATTGCAGTCATTTTGCAATAGCATCATTTAAATCAAGGAGCTTTGGTGGTGTAGTGAGTAAGACATTTGGCCGGTAACCAGAAGGTCAGCAGTTTCAACCCACCGGCTGCTCCCCAGAAGGAAGATGGGGCGATCAACTTCCATAAAGATTTACCATCCTGGAAACGCAGTGGGAATTGCTGTGAATTGGAATTGACTCAATGGGAGTGAGTGTGGGTTTTTTTTTTTTTTGGTCATTTGAATCACAAGTCACGTCAAGCTGTTTTCAAGTTCAAACCCACAAATTTGCTGTGGATATATTTTCCAAATGCACACTGGTTCTACCAGTCCTTTGGGATCTCAGTGTGCATGCAAAGGAAATTTCCATATTTGGAAATCTATTTACCTGTGTAACCAAGACGTTTATTATACCAGATCTTCGATTGGAAGAGGTGGGTGAAACAGCAAACATCAGGATGATAGTAGAGTCCATAATTGTCTTCTAAGCAATCGAGGTGTGCTCGATTGAAATCCTATCTTCGTGGGTTGATAGCAGTAGTTGGCAGGCCCTGGGGGTGCAGACGGTGGAAGGGTTGGAGGATGAGTCCACTCAGAGGGGCCTCAGAAGAAAGTCCTGCTGATCAGCTTCCAGGAAGTCAGCCATTGAAGATTCCCGTGGAGCCACGGGTCTGCTGACAGACGGGGTCGCGTCAGTTGGAGCTGACTCTGGCTTGACAGCAGCTGGTTTTTCATCTGTATGAAAAGACATCTTCAAAGAAGAAATAAGGAAAATCTCACTACAGACTCAAGATTAGTAAATGACTCTCAGCAGTCCATTCTGATGAAGCCAAATCCAAACTCATGGCCGTGGAGTCCATCCTGACTCAGTGACCCTATAGGAGAGAGTAGAACTGCCCCATAGGTTCCCCAGGCTGTCAATCTTTATGGAAGCAGACTGCCTCATCTTTCTCCCAGAGAGCAGCTGGTGGGTTCAAACTGCCAGCCTTTTGGTGGGCAGTGGAGCACTTTAACCACTGTACCCACCAGAGCCCATTTTTGTGAAACGTTGTCCTGCTCCCTCAAAATACATTCTCATGAGAACTGCAAAAACTGTCTTTTGTTTTGAATTTCATTAATAATAAATTTGGACATTTGTTCTCATTATGTAATATCCTTAATTTTGCCTCTTGGCCCAAAAGCTCTAACACATGTACTATCTAGTCCTTCCCAGAAGACGTTTGTTGACCCACAGCCTAGAGTTTGGTATGTGGTAGAGAGGAGGACGCCGTTGGCAGCAGTGAAGGTAGAACGGGTGAGACCATGACCATTGTTCTAGGAGTGGGGAACTGGAGGTGGATTAGAACAGCCACAGCTCTCCACTGCCCCTCATTCTTCTCAGTCGCCTCTCATACCTTGCTGTTTCTTCAGCTTGTTGAAGTTCTCACACCCCTTCCCGGAAGAGAACGGAACACACTTGGTCAGCACCTCCCTCATGAGGGGCCAGGTGACTTACCTGGTTTATGGCTAACCCCTTACTTATTAGCACTGTTGCTTTGAGGGGGACAAATGATTACATTTAGATTTCATACAGCTTGGCTTTTGCTACTTTTTAGAACTTTGCATAATGATAATTTAAAGAGTGTAGAAAATAAATCAGTATTAGTGGATTAAAATATTTTTTAAATGCATGTATTTGATTTTAAAAGGTTTCAGAGAAAAGAGTATTAATAGTTTTGTAAAGCAATTTAGTGATGTGGTAATTACGACTCTATCTGTCTAAAAATACTGGAGGAAAATTTACCGAAAGGCTAATATAGGTGGTGACATTGAGGGTGATTTTGCCCTTTTCTCTTTCTCCCAATTTTTTTAAATAAATGGCATGTTACTTTCATAAAACGTTTTTCATTTTTAAGTAAATATTAGTAGAGTAGTTAATATCCTAAAAAAGGCAAAGACTAGTTTTGATTTAAGGTCAGCACTGGTGGGGTAAACTGGAAAACGCTCTTTACTGAAGCTCTGACCAGTCACAGTGCCCCCTGTTCTGCTGGTCCCTGCATTCTGTTCTCAGTTGTGGCTTTCTCCCGCTGTCTCATTTCCTCAGGGCCTGAGGCCGCTCGACACGCTGGAGCCACTGTTGGTGTCAGTTCGAAGCTTGTGTGTGTTCTCTCTTTCGTCCTTTGCTGAGGGTAGTCTTGGGGGTTGGGGATGTGAAGAATTTGATCCTCTGGCACTACCCCCTCCCAGATCTTGGGGGGGGGTGGTCCTCTGGCGCTGCCCCCTCCCGGATCTTGGAGGGGTGGGGTAGTTGGTGGGTCTTCCCTTCCTTGCTTAGACCCCAGGACTTGTTGGGCTTCCTGAAAGCTGGTTGAATTGAAGAGTGGGTCTTGGCCTGTCTGGCTTCTTAGACCTTGTGCTTTCAGGCCTTGGAATGGAAAGATGAGTGGGAGCAGTGTGTTGCCATGACTTAGGGTCATTGCTGAGTGGTGCCCTCCCTGCCCTCCGGGGACAACCTTGCTGCATCGCACGAGTCGAGGGGGAGAGGGAGAATGGGAAATGCTCTCAGACGTTTTTGGTAGCTAGGTGTGGATGGTACAGGTCCTTGACTGACTTCTGTGAAAGGTTAGCATTTTCTCTCTAAAAGTGGGCTGTCTGCCTGGCCTGCATCTGGTCACCAGGCCCGTCTGGGAGCTCCTCCAGAGCAAGACATTCCAGCCCTGTCTGCAGGGCTTTACACAGGGCCTAGGATCAGGCTCCCATTCGTGGCGCCCTGCCTGGTGGGCGGCACCGGAAGACTGCTGGCATTGCTTTGTGAGCCTTCCCTTTTGTGACTTCTGTTCCTTGATGGAGTCATTTGGCACACTTAGCCAAGCCCCTGTGCTTGCTTCTTCAAAGCTTGCTACCAAGGGATTTACAATTTAGTAATGGATAAAACACACACCCATTATTAACATGTAATGCAGAGTAAGGGCCATAAGAAATGTCTGAAAACTTAGATTATGGTAACTTTTAGCTGAGGACAAGGTGGGGTGGGAAAAGATAGGCAGAGGTCATGGAAGGCTTCATGGAGGTGGTGGCATCAGAAGAGTCATTCAGAATTGAGCTTTGAAAGATTTCTGCAGGGAAGAAGGGAACATAAGTAAAGGCAGGAAGGTTAAAGGCCTATTCACAAGACCCCAAGGACTGTAGGCTTGCTGGCTAGAATGGAGAGGAGTCAAGAGAAGAAAGGCTGGAAAACCACGGTGGGCCAGGTGTGGGGCCTGGAATGCCAGGTGACGTGTTGTTCATTGCTGTCGAGTTGGTTCCAATTCATGGCGACCTTCATACACCAGAATGACATGTTGCCCAGTCTATGCCGTCTTTGATCAATCACATGCTGGTCCATTGAATCCAGTGGCCTCAATGGCAGGCCAGATAGTTAGTGCTTATTTAGTGTCTGCTAGGGAAGGCCGAAGCTTTTAAGCAGCGAAGTGAGAATTAAATTTGGCTCTGGAAGGAGTAAGCACAATGCAGTGTAAGAAGGATGGGGAGAGGCTGGAGCAGGGAGACTGTATGTTAGGAGGTACCCAGCCCCTGACCGAGGACACTGGAGTGAAAGAGAAGAGGCATGAGGTGGGGCACTCGTGGGCCTTAGTGTCTGTCCTTAACCTGTGGTAACCCTGCCAGCCATTGCCCTCGCAGAGCCCCATCTGTGTGTGGTGCTGTCTGTCCCAAATAAGCTGGCGTGTCAGGCATAGCTACTGCCTCAGGCCTCTCCTCTAAGAGGACAGACTGTGCCCAAAGTGGGGTGACCACACCCTAGATTCCACCTGCTGCTTGTCTCCCTGGGTTTGTACTGAGGCCCTAACACCAAGCAGACGGCACTACTTCCAGACTGGTCAGGTGCAGCTAGAGGATGCCAGTTGAGTTGCATTTCAGACGAGCCTGTGGTAGTGTTACAGTGTACACTGTGTACAGTGTTGGGACATACTTACACTGAAACATTAGTCATCATTTTCTTGAAATTCCAGTGGAACTACTGTCACTCCTCACACTCTTCCCTGGGCTCGGCTTCCTCCTCTTACAAATGTTTCTCTTCTCCCTGTTCCCACCTGTTATCTCCCCACTTAGTCTTTGGTGGGGCTGCACAGGAGAGGGATTGGCTGAGAAGTTTGAGAGATGCGTGTCCCAGCTCAGTACTGGGTGCTTGTGACAGCCTCAGGATGCAGCTTTCTGTCCTTCTTGACAAGGGAGACAAGGAGAAGGACCTTAGGTTCAAATGCCAAAGAGAACAGGCGCATCGGGCCCTCGAGGGCCTCCTGGATTTCTGTGTAGTGTCTCAGGATACACCTGGGTATGCAGAATGGGGCCAGGAGATGGCATTCCTGAAATCTGCTCCACCTGTACCTTCCCTCCTCATTCCTTCCAGAGCCGCCCCCACCCTCCTCACACACACAGGAGTGTGAGGAGCTCTCGGAGCTGACCTGTGCTGTGTGTCTGAGTTCACACTCTCCCCTTTGCCTAGTGCCCCTTCCTGCCATCGTCACCCACTGGCACCTCCCTCTGGGGCCTGCTCTCGCTGTCTTTCTTTCCCTATCACATCCTAGGTCACAGCCTGGGTCGGGGTTCGTTCCTCAGGGCTCCCAGAGTGTCTTGAGCAGACTTCGCATAGCCCTCTCCACACTTGATTGACTCCTCCCATCACTTGTATGATTTTATGTGAAAACGTCACTTCCAAGGACAGGAACTTGCTCGTCCACAGCACCCTTCTGCCCAGCACCACTCAGCAAAGGGCAGGTTCTGGAGACTTCATTGTACCCCTCGGCCCCCCACGCGCACTCCTTCCTAAGGACAGTCCACATCCCAGACTTGTCTACAGAGTCACAAGTGTAAGAACCTATGGAAAGTTGCCACCCAGGGCCCACCTGTCACCACACCTGAGTGTCCCATGGGTGGGTCCTGTGGCCTTGGGTCCACATTCTCCACACCCAGGCTTGGTACTCTAAGACTGGGCAGTGGTTTCCGGTCAGTACTGCTCCTTCCACTCTCTCTCCTGCACATAAGCTTTGGAGCCTTCTGGAACCTTCTTCCTCCTCACTGGCATCAAATGTCCTGTATCAAGCCCTTTGCTGCCTGCATTGTTAGAGACTGAGATAATGAATTAACAGAATTGCACAGACTGCCCATCCTCCCCAGGGGCCCCCCACTCTATGAGACTCCCCCATCTGGACACACATAGTGAGCAAGACTGGATGGTATGTTCTGTCAGGGGGTAAGTGGGTCTGGGGTCCTCCACTTGGCGGGGTGTGGGAGAGGAGCTTTGGGGGTGTCTTGTCTATTACATGCAGGGCAGAGGAGAGACAGACAGATGAAGTTTGGCAGGAGGCCAAAAGGACAGATGGAGAGCCCCCAAGTCCCCAGGTTAGTCAGGACTTAACCAGCCCCGCTGCTGCAGGGGCTCCTTGGTGAGGCTACTGGGGACACGCAGAGCTGATAGGGAGGGGCTCTTCAGAATGCTGCTCACAGGAGCGCCTCCCGAGCCGCTGACCCAGGTGGTCTAGGAAGTGTCTCTGGGAAGAGGTTGCAGATGAGACAGCCATTCGCTGAGCTGGAAGTCCAGAGAGCTGCCTGGGCACCGGGGTTTCCAGCTTGACAGCACCATCCTCCCATTAGTGCTTGTCCCTACAGCTCCCCTCAACAGGCCTAGCCCCCTGGCACTCAGCCCAGAGCCCCAGCTGTGCTCATGGGGCAGAAGAGGCCGCCTAGACCTGGCAGGTGGATCTGGGCATCAGAGAACCCACAGAAAGTTTGGGAGAGGCACCTCGTGCCCTTGTTTGTGGCTCTTTGCCTGATTAGTGGTTTGGCCTGGGAAACCTCAGGGAGGGCTTGGAGAACCCAGCCACTGATGAAGACCGCAGCTGGCTACCATGACAGGCAGCTGGCTGGGAGGGCCCCTGTGGTCTGTGGTGCCTGCCCTACAGGCTGGCTTGGGACCTGGCTGTGGGAGGGATCCTGATGCTGAGTCTCAGCTTGAGACTGGGCTTCTCCTGGCACCCCTGTGCAACCAGCACCCCAGAGCAGGGCCCTCGGGGGACTTGGCGGCTGGTGTCTTGCTGGGTGGCAAGGCTCCAGCCCACCACATGTGGGCTCTCCCTGCAGGTACCTGAAGGAGTTCCGCACGGAGCAGTGCCCGCTCTTCGTGCAGCACAAATGCACCCAGCACCGGCCCTACACCTGCTTCCACTGGCACTTCGTGAACCAGCGGCGCCGCCGGTCCATCCGCCGCCGGGACGGCACCTTCAACTACAGCCCCGACGTCTACTGCACCAAGTACGACGAGGCGACAGGCCTCTGCCCGGAGGGCGACGAGTGAGTGCCAGCTACCTGCAGGGAGCCCCCGTTTCCTTCCCGGTAGTCGCCATCACAGCAGGCTGGCACAGCCTGGAGCCAGCCCGGCCCCCTTGCTACCCCCTTGCTCAGGCCCTGCTTGGGACCCCTTTCCCTTTTGCTCCTTTTGGGAAACCCTGAACAGGCTTTCTGCTAAGCCTAAGAGCCACATCCCTGAACCTAATTGGGCACAGACTCTAGGCTCCCTCCCCAGCCCTCCATTCCATGCATGTCCCACCACGGCTGGCTTTCCAGAGACAGTTCCTTCATTTTGCTGACCTTAAATATTTGACCACAATTCCCTGTAGAGAGAGAGGGTGCCACACAGATGACAGGAAGAGATTGCAAGCTGGGAGTGTCACTGAGTGACCCTTATTGGCCCTGCTTGTGGTCTTCTTCAGCTTTGCAGAGGTGGAGGAGTCACCGCCAGGCTCTGGGACAGCCACACCTCATCCCTCCCTGTACTAGCACAACTTTCTCACCAGGGTCAAAGGCCTGCTGAGCCCTCCAAGCACAGGTGGCACATTTTGAGCAGGCAGTTTGCTTTTGGAGGATCTGTTCTGGGCAGCACTTGTCTGCCGGATCTACTCCCCCTGGGGGACCCCTGGAGCATCTCCTCAGGCATCCAGGCCCTGCTGAGTGGACTTAGGACAGCTGGGCAGGCCATCATGGGAAGGCCAGTTCTGGTTTCACAGCAGGGCTCCTGTCACTGGAGCTCCTTAAGCAGCATCCACGAGCCCTCGTGGGTCCTGGGAAAGGGTGGGATACAGCCCAGATGGCAGGGCCAGCATTGAGTGACCCCGCTGCCATATTCCAGGTGCCCGTTCCTGCATAGGACCACCGGGGACACTGAGCGCAGGTACCACCTGCGTTACTATAAAACCGGGATCTGCATCCACGAGACAGACTCCAAAGGCAACTGCACCAAAAACGGCCTGCACTGCGCTTTCGCCCACGGGCCCCATGACCTTCGTTCCCCTGTCTACGACATCAGGTAGACTACGGACTGGACAGGGCTGCTGGTAGCGGGCTGCGGTTGTGGCCTGGCTGCTGAGGGCCATGAGTACTGGGCAGGTGGACAGATTGGCACTCAGTTCTGGCTCCTGCCCTCATCCCCCTCCCACTCTCTGTCCTCTCTTTTCCTCATAGGGAGCTCCAGGCCATGGAGGCCTTGCAGAATGGCCAGACCACGGTGGAGGGCAGCATCGAGGGCCAGTCGGCTGGGGCCGCAAGCCATGCCATGATAGAGAAGATCCTCAGTGAGGAGCCGCGGTGGCAAGGTGACAGTGACCACACCGATGGCTATACCCCTCCATCAGCTCCCTCTCTCCTCTCTGCCACAGCTGCCTCAGGACTTGGTTCCCACCACCACCTCTGCTGGGGGCCCCTACTTAGTCGCCTGGTGTCACATCCTACCCAAGGCACCGCCCTGTCATCCGAGAGTTACTTTTCAAGAGTTTCCCCAGCCAGACTCTGCCTTGTTCCCATCACCCCAAACCAAGGCCACTGCCACTGAGTCAGTTCCAATTCATAGCAACCCTGTAGGACAGAGTAGAACCTCCCCATAGGGTTTCCAAGCTGTTAATCTTTAGAGAAGCAGGCTGCTTCATCTTTCTCCCAAAGAGCAGCTGATGGGTTCAAACCACCAACCTTTTGATTAGCAGCCAAACACTTTAACCACAGCACCACCAGAGCTCCTTTCTCATTATCCCAGATGCTCCCAAAGCTTTCAATGGATTTGCACACATAGGAACGTGTGCATGTGTGTAAACGCACATATGTGTGTTGCTGACCCTCGAGGTGTCCTCTTTCCCCGTGAGCTGTGGGAATCGGTGAGTGACTATGCCTCACTTCACTCTCCCCTGGGTGTCAGCCTTGGCATTGGCCGCTTCAGAGTGCCCCTGGCCTGTGAGGAGGTGGCCCTACTGTCACCTCTCACAGGAGCTTTAGCTTGTAGACCCCTTTCTAGTGGCAGAGATAGCTCCCCAACTCCTGGTGCCACAGCCCCACCCCCTGACCCCTGTACTCTGACCCCTTGTGCAGAGACTGCTTATGTGCTGGGCAACTACAAGACAGAGCCCTGCAAGAAGCCGCCACGGCTGTGCCGCCAGGGCTACGCCTGCCCCTACTACCACAACAGCAAGGACCGGCGGCGGAGCCCCCGGAAGCACAAATACAGGTCCCTGGGCCTCGGGAAGGTGTCCATGGCAGGGAGGGTACCACAGAGGGTCTGCTCCCACTATAGTGCTTGGGGAGGTGGGGAGGGCCAGCCCTGGGGCTGACAGGGGTGCAGGGCCCAGGCACGAAGGAAAGGACAGTCAGGCAGCTGAACAAGTTGCTCAGGGCCTTCTCTCTCTGAAATGAGGGCCATGGATCAGACAGTCACTGAGGTCCTCCCAGTTCTGATCCAGAGAAGCATCTGCTGGGAGGGCCAGGCTGTGGGTGTGGAAAGAGTGGCTGTGGCTGGAGCTTGGCTCACCCTGGGCTCGGGTGGTGCTTGGGAGGGGCCCAGCCGAGGCAAACAAAACAGTGTCCTTGATGACACAGCAGCCAGGCTGGGCCAGAGAAGGAGAGCTGCCTGGGTCCCTGCAGGGCCCTCATGCCGCAGCTGGTCTCTTCCCTCTCCTTGCCTGGCCCTGAGATGCCGGGAGGCAGAGGGGCCCCCAGACTCCACCTCACCTTCCTTGCCTCTGCCTGACCCCACTTTGTCCTCGGAGCAGGTCGTCTCCATGTCCGAACGTGAAACATGGGGATGAGTGGGGAGACCCTGGCAAGTGTGAGAACGGAGACGCCTGCCAGTACTGCCACACCCGCACGGAGCAGCAATTCCACCCAGAGGTGTGCCCTCCAGAAAGCAAGACGAAAGAGGGGAGGGTCCAGGCAGATGCTGGCAGGGCCCACAAGGCCTCCAGTGTCACAGGCCCCCTAATGGAGGGACCCTCAGGCAGTCAGGAGCCCGCCCCTCACTTGGCAGCATTCGTTGTTCTGAGCCTACGCTCACCAGGAGACCCTTTGCTCCCAGTTTTGTTTTCCACAGGCTTGAGGGGCAGCCATGGACTGGGTGGTGACCTGGCCATTCTGTTCCTTGTGCCACTTATACAGTTTCTAATCCTGTGACATCAGGATGTTTTTTTAAAGCTCCTTCTAGTTGCCTGTCCCAGATGGTAGCCTAGGGTGCCAGGAGCCTCCCTGACACAGCTCCCAGGCTCACAAGCACCCTGCTGTGGCCAACAGTGTGCCTCGGCTTCGTACAGGGCACGGAGAGGCACAGGCCACCCCTGGTTCCATGGAAGTCAGGGTGCCCTGAGGGAGATGCACGGACAGAGACTACATGTTTGGTTTTTTTTTTTTTTTATTTAATTTTTAATGATTTGGGTGAAAATTTACAAAGAAAATTCATTTTCCATACAGCAGTTCACAGAGACTCTTACATGGCTGTAGACAGCAGTGTGGAAAGTTAGGCCCCATGTAGATGCCACCCCAGGGTGTCTGGAGGCTGTGTTGTGATGAGGGGCAGGGCCTGTGATCTTGGTTCACTTCCTGCCAGGAGGTGCACTTGGCCACAGCCTGCCCTGGCCGTGAGGGAGAAGAGCAGAAGGGATGCTTGTGTGAGGGCCGGGCCAGGGCCGGTGCCCCGAGGCTCCAGAAGGCAGTCGCTGTGGCAGGGGGCTATTTCACAGCTCTCCAGGAGCTTGAGGAGGGAAGTGGCAGGAAGAGACTTAGAGAAGGAGTGGGGTAGGAATAGACAGGAGACAAGACGACTCAACTTTTCCTCCTGCTGGAGAACGGGTCCTGCCCAGCCTGACCTGCTCTCCTCTGCTTCCCAGATCTACAAATCCACCAAGTGCAACGACATGCAGCAGTCGGGCAGCTGTCCCCGCGGACCCTTCTGCGCCTTTGCTCATGTAGAACGTACGTTGTCCCCACTGCCCTGGGTGAACGTCCTCTTGTGTTTCTCAGCAGCACACTCCCTCCCTGGCTATGCCACTCCCCATGCCACTCTGTAACTGGATCTGAAACCTAGGCTCCTAAGCTGTTGAGACAAAGCTGCAGAGACTGTCCCCCTGTCAGGCACGCACTGTCCCCAGTAGGATGGGCACCTCCTAGAGCCAACTTGGCAAATACATGTATATACGTTTTTTTTCTATTGTGATTTAGGTGAAAGTTTACAAATTTCTTTTCCATACGACAGTTCATACACATCTCGTTTCATGACACTGATCGCAGCCCCTACAATGCTACAGCTGTCCTCCCACCTCCTCCTCATGGACATCCTTCCTCATGCCCTTTCTTCACACGCATTCCTGCCCTCTGAGCTGTCTCCCTGTGCCATCTTGGCAAATCTTACTAGCCACCCCAGAGTATCCATGGCAGGTGGTGCCAGCTGAGCCCTGCAGAGGCCTCTCCAGCAGAGCTGTCCTGTCAAGCAGTACTAGCTCCCTAGCTCATTCAAAATTTTCTAGAAGCTGCATTAAAAAGAGCAGAAGAGAGTGTTAAATTAATTTTAATAATATATTTTTATTAACTATAAAATGACATTTCAACACATAATCAAAATAATTTACAAAGGTAACTTCACTTTGCTTTTTTCTGTACTAAGTTTGTGCACTCTGGGATGGATTTTATACCTACCAAACCCCCAGTTGTCCTAGAGCCTTTTCTGATTCACAGAGACCCCAGTGTGTCAGAGTAGCCCTTGGATTCCATAGGGTTTCCAGTGGCTGGTGTTTCAGTAGATCACCAGGCCTTTCTTGTGAGGTCCCTCGGAGTAGACTCAAACTCCCAACTTTTGGTTAGCAGTTGAATGCATTGACTGTCTGTACCCAGCCTCCTTTGTACCTACCCAATGCACTTCAGTGCAGACCAGCCACATGGATTGGACACTGCAGATCTAGATCCTCAACATTGCCACCACCAACCTGTCTCTACCCCTCAGCTGACAGCCAAGCCCCTGCTCTGGGGTTAGAGTGAGGGCCCTGCAGGGGGGTGAGCAGCTGTTCCTGGCATGAGGGGCACTGGGACCACCTAGTTGAGGCACCAGAGAGAAGTGAGTCATAGCTCAGGTACAGGTGGGGTTCAAATCCCAGCTCCTCTCTTCCTGAGCTCTGTCACCTTGGGAAATTCACCTTACCTCCCGAGCCTCAGTTTCCTTATCTGTCAAATAGGAGCTGTATCTTCCAGTCGTGGTGAGGATTCCTAAGTTAGCACAAATTGCTTGGCACAGTAAGTGCACAATACATGACGCTAATAGAATAATGTCTACTTTATGCACAGGGAATGCGGTCTCCTTTGGAAGACTCCCCAGGTATTTATGGAGGGACAGAGCTGGCTCAGGAGCCTGCCGACACCCTGCCCCCATCTCTTGCAGAGCCGCCCCTAAGTGACGACCTCCAGCCTTCCTCAGCTGTGTCCAGCCCCACCCAGCCAGGTCCTGTCCTGTACATGCCGTCTGCTGCTGGAGACTCGGTGCCTGTGAGCCCCTCCAGCCCGCACGCCCCTGATCTCAGCACCGTATGTGCCTGGCCTGGGGGCCTGGGGCCTTGTCCCATTAGACTTGGGGTGGCGGGTGGGCCCATGCCTGCCCAGGAGCCAACACCTGCTTCTGCTGCTTCCAGGCACTCTCAGCCTGTGAGCCGACCTGGGGCCAAGGGCTTCTTGAACTCTCTGTCGGGAGCCAAGAGCGTGTCCCCAAACCTCCATTGGTCAGCCTTGGTGGGGCTGATTGAAGGGACAAAGCCACCTGCCACATGCCCTGCCCCATCATGAGGAACATGGGTGACTGGGTGGTTGTTCCTGCCCAGTGGCAGATGGAAATGGAACTGAGCCCCTCTGAGGAGAGGATGGGGGTGGGCCCTGCACTCGACCTGTGCTGTGCCCACTGGCCCACTCACTTCCTCTCTGCAGCTTCTCTGTAGAAACAGTAACCTGGGCAGTCCATCAAACCTCTGCGGCTCCCCCCCAGGCTCCATCAGGAAGCCCCCCAATCTGGAGGGCATCGTCTTTCCTGGGGAGTCTGGTCTCGCCCCCAGCAGCTACAAGAAGGCTCCTGGTTTTGAGCGGGAGGACCAGGTGGGAGCAGAGTACCTGAAAAATTTCAAATGCCAGGTAAGGATGAGGGACAGCTTCGTGTCTGGTGTGGGTGACCTGGCCCAGCTAGGGGGTGACTGGAAGCTGCGAGCCCTGTCCTCAGCCTATCTGGTACTGAGCCCCAGTGTCCAGATGAAGGCAGGAAGGCCTTGCCTAGCTGAGACCCACCCAGTGCCACAGAGCTAGTGGATAGAGGACCTTCTGACTCCATGGCCAGTCCTGCCATGTGTTATCTTGATGGCATGGCAAGCCTCGGGGAGCAGGACAGGGGTACCAGCTGGGCCTGGAGAGAAGCATTCTGGGCTTATCTGAGGCTTAGAGTCTCAGGGGAGGAGAGGGGCAGCTTCCCTGGGTCGTGGGGGCCAGGAGGGACCGCAGGGGGATGGCAGGTGACCTTGTACCTGTCGCCTCCAAGAACCATGGCAGGCCCAGGTGAACTGGCTGGGGCCTCTCTAACCATTTCATCTCCCGGCCTGACTTCTCTCCAGGCCAAACTAAAGGCCCACTCCCTTGAGCCCAGGAGTCAAGATCAGCCTCTACTACAGCCCAAACAGGTACGGAGTTCTCTGCCTCCTCCCCTGACAGTATCAGGCCAGAACCCCAGGGGGGCTTCAGGGTGTGGAGCCGCTTCTCAGAGGGCCTGACAAACGAGGCCCTGCTGAGGACCGTACAGGGCAGAGGGTGGGGTCAGGCCCCTCCTCCCCTCAGACTCACTCATCAGTCAGTGAGAGTGGGCGCAGAACGTCTCACTGTGCCGGCACCGTACTGATTCCCCCTCCTCTGCGGCCGAACTCCATCCACCACCTCTCCAACTCCTGCTTCAACATAAGGCGTTGGGTGGATGGGGCAGAAAGGAGCTGGCACGGGCCATTTCCCTCGGCCCCACCCAGCTTGGCCATGGCCTCCACACTCAGCGTCCCATTGCCTCTCCTCACTCTCGTTGCAGGACATGCTGAGCCTCCTCCCCGTGGGCAGCCCCCTGACCTCAAGCATCTCTTCTAGTATCACTTCCAGCCTGGCAGCTACGCCCCCTAGCCCTGCGGGCACCAGCAGCGTCCCTGGCATGAACGCAAACGCACTGCCCTTCTACCCCACCAGCGACACGGTAGAGTCAGTCATAGGTAATTAGGCCATTTCAGCTGCCAGACCCAGGCGTGGGTCTGGAGTCGGAGGCTCTCAGGTCTCTGGAGTGAGGCTCAAATCAGCACCCCAGGCCCCTTAGAAGCTGTCTTGGGAGAGGCAGAGGGCAGATGTTCGAGCCCTTGGAGCTAAAGGGGAAAGTGAGCTCTAGGTGCAGGGCCAAGACTTAGAGGCCTTTCAGGTCAATCTTGAAGAGGCCCCTCTTCTCTGGGCAAGTAGACCTGCCATTCGACCCCTACTTGTTCTCTTACTAGACACCTTGTGCAGTGAGCAACCTGTACGATTGTCCTCAGAGTTCCTGGTCCTTAGACGTCATTGCCCCTCTCTTCAGTAGTCGTATGGGTGCCAATTTTGTGCTAGGGCCCCTGGCAGGCACTGGGGAGACTGATGAGGATGTACCATTCCTGTGCAGTGCACTTAGGGCAGTGGTCTTTGTACAGCACCTACCGTGCACTGGGTACCGAGGGCCTCTAGGCCTCCCCGCTCTAGGAGTTTAGGGATGAGACACGCCGGCTGTGACATAGGGGTCCGCACTGACAATTGATTCCTCTGCGGAGACTTCATGAGGCAAGCGTGGGAGTCAGTGTGGACAGGAGAACAGCCCCAGCAAGAGCCCAGAGGCCTAAGAGAGCCGGGGCTTGGGTGGCTTGACCTTGAAGATGGGGCAGTGGCACTGGCAATGAGAGAGTAAAAGTCAGGTGGATCCCCGAGGTGAGGCCTGGAGCCTGGGGGTTCTGCAGCCCCTCAGAAAGCCAGGAGGCTCACACCCTGGTCATCTGTCCATAGAGTCTGCCCTGGATGACCTGGACCTCAACGAGTTTGGGGTGGCTGCCCTGGAGAAGACTTTTGATAACAGCACAGTGCCCCACCCGGGCAGCATCACAGTCGGTACTGGGCAGTGGCAGCAGGCTGGCATGGGGCAGCTCTGGGGGCCCAGCTGAGGGTGGCCGGGTCCCAGTGTGGCCCCGTGCAGCTGGTCGACTCCCACTCCTCCTGGCCTCTCTTGCAGGAGGCAGTTTGCTACAGAGCTCTGCACCCGTGAACATCCCTGGCTCTCTAGGCAGCTCTGCCTCTTTCCACTCAGCATCCCCGTCTCCTCCTGTCAGCCTGTCCTCACATTTCCTGCAGCAGCCCCAGGGTCACCTGAGCCAGTCAGAAAACACGTTTTTGGGGACCTCAGCATCACATGGATCTTTGGGTAAGAGGGGCGCACAGCTGACTGAGGAGACGGGCAGGAGCCTTGGCTTACAGAAAATGCCTTTGGCCACTCTGTCTACAGCATGTTGTCCAGACTAGCAACAGTGTAGCACAGACTTAAGAGCAGGGGCTCTAGGCTCTGAGGCGGGGTCAGGTCCCTGTGCCACTTCTCCCTAGCTGCACCATCCTGGATGTGCGACTCACACCTCTGCCCTAGTTTCCTCTGCCATAAAATGGATATAATGGCAGCCCCTGTGTTGTGAGGCTCTTCTGAGGATTAAATGAAGGAATGTGCATGACATGCTGATGACAAGCAGGGCCGGGCTTGGGGCCGGGGCCCAAGACCCTCGGAAGCCCTGATGTTCCTCCCCTTCTGTGGCAGGTCTGAATGGGATGAACAGCAGCATCTGGGAGCACTTTGCCTCTGGAAGCTTCTCCCCGGGCACATCCCCTGCCTTCCTGTCAGGGCCAGGGGCTGCGGAGCTGGCCCGGCTTCGGCAAGAGCTAGAAGAAGCCAATGGCACCATCAAGCAGTGGGAGGAGTCCTGGAAGCAGGCCAAGCAGGTGCTGGCCCCTGCTGTCCGGACCCAGTGTCTAGTCCCCAGGGGTGTCCAAGCCCATCTTACGTGGAAGGGACGTGGGGTGGGTGAGCAGGGCCCTGGGAGCCCTGAGCACATGTTCTGTTTGTTCTTTCCTGTGTGGAAGGACCTGCCTTGCCAGTCGGGACCCTGGGTGGTGTCCCAGGCCTTGAACTCCCTCTGTGAGCTGCATGCTTGCTGTGTGGTCTGCTTCGAGGCATCACCCTGCCTTTTCAGGGCTCCAAGTCAAGGGTGCTAGGCTCAGAGATAGGTTGTGTCAAGTCACGGCCCAGCTGTCCAGGAGGTGCTGGTCTGGTGCCGGCCTCTGGCTAGTGCTGTTCTGCTAAGCCAGGCCCTGTGTCTTTCCTCCCTGGAGGGCCTCTTGCGGAGGAAACCTTTCTTCTCTGCAGGCAGCAGCAGCCTCCTCCCCGTCCCCTCCCCCGACAGGAGCCCAGCCCCCCGCAGGCCCTGACTGAGTGGCCCACACACTTCTCCCAGAGCCCAGAGCTGCTCTCTTAGGGGGCAGGGGGCAGGGGCAGGCGCAGGGGGCGCTCTTGTGACAGCACTGCGTGTTGGGCCCGCAGGCTTGTGACGCCTGGAAGAAGGAGGCGGAGGAGGCCAGCGAGCGTGCCAGCGCAGCGGGTGCCGAGTGTGAGCTGGCCCGGGAGCAGCGGGATGCCCTGGAGGTGCAGGTGAAGAAGCTGCAGGAGGAACTGGAGCGGCTGCACTCGGGGCCGGACCCGCTGGCCCTTCCCGCCTTCTCTGACCTGGAGGCCCTCTCGCTCTCCACCCTCTACTCCCTCCAGAAGCAGCTGCGGGCCCACCTGGAGCAAGTGGACAAGGTCAGTTCGGGGGTCGGGAGCCCTGGGCGGGGTGGGCAGTGGCCTGCTCCAGAGATGGCCCCCTTTCCCCGAGCCACTGACGCTCACAGTGCTGGCCTGCTGGAAGGGGGCCAGGAATGGCATTCACTCTTGGTGAGGTCGGGCAGCTGGAGGCTCAGGAGGGGTCTTGGCGTCCACTCCAGGGCTCGTGCGGCAGGCACTGACCATCAGTAGTCTGGGCCTCGGTTGTGGTCCTGAGGGCTCCTCTGTGCTCCACAGACCAGCAGGCATTTTGGAATGGTCTAGGCCCTGGGGCTGCCCCGCCTCCTCGGTGCCTGCTGGCTCCTCGGGCTGCACGGTGCAGTGGAAAGAACCCTCTTTCCCTCACTAGGACTTAGACAAGCCCCTAGGCGTGGCCACGTGACCTTGGCCATGTGACCACCCTCTGTGGGCCTCTTCTCACTGAGGCCTTACAGCCACTGAGAGAGCAGATGAGACAACAGAGGCAGAACAGAACCTTGGCGAGGAAAGGCCTGTGGGGCACAGAGCCTGGCTCCCTCTCCCCAGCTCGGCTGCAAGGGCACCATGTGGCCGCTTCACCCAAATGCCCACGGGGGGCTCTGAGCGACCCGCTGTTGAGCTACTCTGCTCACAGTTTCCTCATCCTAAGGACTGAAGGGAGAGTCAGGGAGCTCCTGCCCTGACTTCGGGCCGGGCCAGCAGCAGAGTGTGCCAGACACTGCTGTCTCCCCACAGGCAGTGTTCCACATGCAGTCGGTGAAATGCCTTAAGTGTCAGGAGCAGACCCGGGCGGTGCTGCCGTGCCAACATGCCGTGCTGTGCGAGCTGTGTGCCGAGGGCAGCGAGTGCCCCGTCTGCCAGCCGGGCCGGGCCCACCCCCTGCAGTCGTGACCCCACGCCCGGCCGCCTGGCCCGCTGCTCACCTAGGACTTTTTAAAGTATATATAGATATATATATGTATGTATGTATGTATGTATGTATATGTATATGATTGTATATGTATACATCTGTGTGGGGGTGTGCATGGGCGGCCAGCGTGTGAGCAGTGTCTGTGTGTATATCTGTCATAGATATAGACACACACTTTAAAACCAACTTACCAAGCACTTTTTAAAAGAAAAACTATTTTACAGTTCCTCCCCCGACCCCCTTCCTCTCCCATCACAGAGACGAAGCCCCTTTCCCCACACCGGCCCTTTGGCAGGGAATCTATTTGTCTCTTTTTATGTAGGAACTAACTATTTTTAACTTCTTCCTGGGCCTGAGCAGGGAAGAGTGAGAAGCTGGAAGGGCCAGGGGTGAAGGCGAAGCCTTCGGGGCGGGCCTGCTCACTCACCTCCCCCTCCCCCTCCCCGGGCCAGGGGAGCGGAGCTGGTGCAGAGGACTCGGGTCCCTGCTGTGAGGGCCATGAGGAGGCCTGGGGGCCGCGCTGGGCACAGGCCAGCCTGGCTCATAGGCTTTTTAACCAAATGTGTGTTCTGTGCTAAGGAGGCAGCAGGGGCTGGCGGGCCAAGGCTGCAGGGCCGGCCACTCTCCCGACACCTGGGCCTGAGGCTCCTAGAGGGGCACGGCCTGGACTTTTGTCCCTCGGGTTCCTGGGGCCTGGGGTCCACCTTAGGTCCTCTTCCTGCACCACCAGGGCCCCAAGGCCACCTACCAGGCTGGTACTGCCCTCTGACCCCCAGTGCCCTCAGCTGCCCACCCCCACCCGCCCGGCACAGCCCTTCCTCTGGCAGCTAGCAGGGCAATTGGTGGGAGGGGCTGCAGCCTGTAAGGACCAAAAGGGGGGGGGCCTGAGGCCCTGCCCCTCGTAGGAAGGCTCCGCGTGCATTCCTTGGTGCTCTCTGAGTGCAGCTGACGTCCTGCCCAGCCCAGGGCGGACGCCTGTGTGCATGTGTGTGCGTGCCTGTCCACTGTATATTGTGTCTTAGCTTCCATTTTTAAATTGTCATGTACAGAGAGGTGCCGGGGGGCGGGAGGGCGGGGCGGGAGGAAGGTGGCACTCCGCTCCCAGCACTGGCGTCTGGAGCAAGGGGGCTGGGAAGGGTCTGGCCCCGGCCCCGGCCTCCCCTGGGCTCAGCACGAAAGGGCTTTCAATGAATTAAGTGAAAACTTTCTCTTTTTTTTACGGAAAAGCAAAAATCAACAAAGCTCCAAACCTATTGGAAATAAAATATGAACTTGCAGCAGTGCCTGGTTTCCATGGGTCAGGGGAGTGGGCCAGGGAGGGCCTCCGTGCTGTGATGCAACCCCAGGCTGGTCTGAGCCTCGGAACCCCCACCCGCCCCATACCCAGCTGTAGAAAGCTACTGAGGAGAGGCCTCCAGGCTCCCTGGGCCATCCCACAATTGAAGAGCCTGGCAGCTTGAGCTCCCCATCCCAGGCCCACTAGGGGGTGGGGGGTGGGCCTGGGGCTCTTCCTAGGGCTGCTGGTTCCAGCTGTGAGGTTGATGTTTCCCACAAGGCAGCGGACTCCCAGTGCCTTCCCAGGGGATGATTTGCATAAAAGTACAGAAGAAAAGAAGGGTCCAGAGGAAATGTCCTGTGGCCCACCCCACGCCACCCCACCCCACCTCCCACGCCCCCTGAGGGATGAAGACGGCCCTTTGAGAGCTCCCGCCCTCTCCCCTGCGCTCAGCTGGGCCTCCAGTGAGGTCCTGTGGCAGAGGCTTGGAGGTTCAGAGAAGGCCCCTGAAGACCATCTGCCCTCCCTGCCCCCATCACCTTTACCTGTACAGGCATGTGGCTTAGCTGGGACCACAGTGTAACTGTCTAGAGCAGCCATTCAGCCTCAACCTACCCCCTGGAAAGCCCCCCAGTAATAGGGCTCTCCTAGAGTTCCATGCCTCTGCCCCTGAATCTGCAGTGCCAGCCCAGTCCCTGAGAGACCAAGGCAGAGTAATGCCAGCTGCCCCTGCTGCTGCATCAGTCACCCCACACACACACACTGCTTTGCGATGTGAGGAGCCAGAGGACCCCCAGTGCCCTCAGCTGCCCACCCCCACCCGCCCGGCAGGTGCGCCAGGACTCTCAAGGTCTGAGGGCTGGACTGCAGGTCAACAGGGTTGTAAGAGGACGGAGGACTCTGTGTGCGCTTAGTATATACACAGGCAGTCCCGGGGTTAAGAACGTCCAACTTACTCACAACCCACGGTAAAGCCTGTTACATTGACAATTCGAGGACCCTGGTGTAATGTGCTGTGGAGTCGGACCCAACTCAGCGACCCCTCCTTGGGTTTCCGAGGCGGTATCATTACGGAAGTAGATTGCCCAACCGTCCTTCTGAGGCGTGGCTGGTGGGTTTGAACCCCCAGCCTTCCGGTTAGCAGTCAAGTGCCTTAGGCACTATGCCACCAGAGCTCCTGAGGGCCCTGCAGTGGTTCACAGTACCAAAGAGGTGCTACTTTGGCACCACATCAAAGCATTACTATTACTGTATAGCAATGTTACAGATACTTTAGTGTATCTGGAAATGTTTAATGTTCTTCATGCATAGAAAGGAAATACTATATATACTATGTTCCAAGACTAACGAAAGCTGGACTGACGTTAGATAGGAACTGTACTTAGCTGCTGTGATTTACATACAAATTAAGACTGACAAACTTAGGAACTGGACTAGTTTGTAAACCGGGAACTGCCTGTGTAACAAAACATGTTATTTCAATATGAATCCATTAACTGCAGTGCAGCCGTCACCATTATCCATTTCCACATGTTTCCATGATCTTTAACAGAAGCTCAAGGGGCCCTGGTGGTGCCATGGCTAAGGCACTCGGCTGCAAACCAGAAGGTTGGAAGTTCAAACCCACCAGCCCAGTGTGGGAAAGATGAGGCAGTCTGCTTCTGTAAAGATTTACAGCCTTGGAAACTGTGTGGTCGCTATGAGTCAGGATCGACTCAATAGCAGTGGGTTTTTGGTTTTTAACAGAAACTCGGTGCCCCCTAAGGACGGTGGATTTTTGCTTTTTATTATTTTTGCTAATTTATGAATAGATTACTGGCTGATCTCTTTTCTCTGAGTGATGGGTGGGGTGCTGTCCTAAGGAGGTGGCCGCCTCTGCAGACACAGCCAGATTTCCCTCCTGCTCTGCCCTCCATGTCAGCCCCCTGCCTGCAGCTCACCCAGCTCCAGGCTCCTCAGCTCAGGGGCTGGCAGCCCCCCTCAGTGCCGCCACCACCCCGGGGGCTTCACCCAGGCAGCTGCAGCCTCGTGGCTTCCCCTCTCCCAAGAGGCTCTAGGCTGCAGCCCTGCCTGGGGGGCCTGCACCCCACCCTCGTGGCCAGAGCAGGCAGGGGACCTGAGACCCTCCTATGCCACAGCAGCTTTTCCAGAGTGAGAAAGAGGGGCTTAGGGGTGGTGTGGGCGGCAGCCGCCCCATCGGGGGCTGAAGGGAGCAGGAGGGAGCATCAGTGTTGCTAACGGCTGCCCTTCTATGGGGCCCTGTTCTGCCAGGAGGACCTAAGGGGTCTGTACTCGGCCTTGGTGTGCTGGGGCTCTCAGGCCTGGAGGACCTGCAGAGCTAGGCCACAGGGGCAGGCCTTGGAAGAGCTGGTCCCCACAGGGAACCCCAGCGAGTCTCCGGCTACCGCCCTGGCCTCGGGGTGTGCTGGGCAGCCTGCTTGGCTCGCTGCCGCCGCATCCTTACAAAGGCCTGGGCCTCGCGGTCACCCTTGCGGCTCTCCAGCAGCTGCAGAACTGGGTCCCCTGTGAAGAGGGGTTTGGGGGTCACACTTGCAGAAGCCCCCAGCTCAGGGAGGAACAGCACTGCCCATCCCCCAGCTGACACGCCAGCCAAGCTCACAAGACAGACATTCAGGACTACTAGCAACCTCTGAGCTCAGAGTGCTGGCCTGGACACCTGCCCCAGTTGTAGGGCAAAAGGCAGTGACAGGTCTGCAGTTGTGACTGTCACATTTGTATGAGAACCTTAGGCTAGTTACCTAATCTCTTCATGCCTCAGCTTACTCATCTGTAGGATAGGGGTACTTCCTGTCTCGGGTGGGGGCCGGGGAACAAGTCAGCAAAGGTCAGGTGCTCAGAACAGGCCCAGAACGGAGCGGGTGAACAAGTGGGTACTGTCATCAAGCCTGGGGACGCTGTGCTGGGTGTGCTCTGGTCGGAGACCCAGGCTCCTGTCCTCACTGCTAACCATTTAGAAACCTTCCCCGACTCGGCCGGGAGTCAGGTTAGGCCTTACCTGGCTTATGTTTCAGTCTCAACGACACCAGAGACTCACTGGTTCCGCCAGCTCCCACCTCCAAGGAGGCCTTTTCTGGCCCTCACGGCATTGCCTGGGGTACCCTACCCACGCCTCGCTGGGGGCCCCCACCCTGCCCCTATGCTGGGCCCAGCCCCACCCTTGCATTGGGGCTGGGCCTACCGTTGAGTGGTGGGTAGGTGAGGGGCAGGCGGGTCTGTGGCACCTCGTGGGGCTCCTCGTTCCCAGGCAGGCCCGGTACCGATCGCAGGGGTAGGAAGGCCTCGCCCTCTAGGTCATCGGCCCCCAGCCTGTCGTGGTCTAGCACGGTGAGCAGAAGGCACGCCCCATGCTCCTGGCAAGGTTCTGCAGGCACCAGGCTGGGCGGGGGACACGGTTGGGTTCAGTTGCCTGCTTGCTCCCCGCTGCTACCATCAGTCCTGACACCTGGGGACAGGCCAGGCTGGGAGGAACGGGCCCAGGATTGGCGGAGATAGGAAGACATTTTGTGGCCATATGGCCTGACGCCCACTCCAACCACCGGCTGACTCTAAACCGGGGTCCCATGTCCCCAGGCTGCTTGTCTCAAGGACAGGACCTTTCCTGGGAGCTTCCAAGCACAACATGCTGGCGTCCCAGGCAGGTTTGGGGCCAGTTCTAGCAAACCTCTGTCCCAGCTTCCCCTCCCTGGGGCCCCAACGTGTCACCGCGGGAGCAGCCAGAGGTAGCAGTGGCCAGGGCTGAGGATGCGAGGGGAGGGGCTGCTCACAACTCAAAGGTCTCATCGAACAGCGGGTGAAGGTCCTTCTTGTGTTTCTGGGTCTCCCGGGGGCCCAGCTCGGGGAAGGCGTGCCTAGGCTCCAAGGTTAGCTGTACAAAGGGGTCGCTGGAGCCTGGTGTGCGGGCCAGAGGAGGAGATGGGTGGGCGAGGCCGCACAGCACTGACCCCTCCTGGTGATCCAGGGCAAATGTGCCCAGTCCTCTGGCTGGTGGGGCAGCCCAGCCCACGGGTGCAGGGAGGGCAGGGCCAGGGTGGGGACCCGGGGGGGCAGACTCACCGTTGGAGTCCAGGGGCAGCAGGCTGGAGGCGCTAAGCAGCTCGACACGCAGCTTCTGCTCCGAGGCGAGGTAGGAGGCCTTGACCGTGACCGCCCCCAGCTCCTCGGAGGTGGTTTCTGCCTGCATTGGGGCACGGGGACAGTGTGGGCTGGGGAAGCACTGGGCTCAGGCTGGGGCCGCTGGAGCAGGGTGCGGCGGGAAGGGGGCCACCTCACCTGCTGCTCCAGGCGGCTGCAGAAGTACTTCTGAATGAGCTGTCGGCTGGGGGCCGCCTGCAGCTCCAGGTCCTTCTGCAGAGCCTGGGGAAGGGCACGTCCGGGAAGTCACTGGAACTTACCCGCTGGACCTTTAGGCGCCCTCAGCCAAGCACCACTTTGACAGGAAAATCGCTGGGCCTTATGGGACCACAGGCAGGTTGGCTGTAGCCTCAGAGGTGCCCAGGCAGACAGAGGTACAGGAAAGGTGGCCAGCTTCAGGGCTGTTCAATCCGGGTGACATGGGGCCCCAGTGCCAAGAGGGCCTTACACTTGCTTTGTTAAGCGCACAGCTGTTAACCAGAATGTTGGCAGTTCAAACCCACCAGCCGCTCCGCAGGAGAAAGATGTGGCAGGCTGCTTCCGTGAAGCACACAGCCTTGGAAACCCTATGGAGCAGTTCTACCTCTGTCCTGTAGGGTCACTATGAGTTGGAATCCATTCGATGGCAACCAGTTTGTCCCCATCTTGAAATCCTTAATGATCTTTGAACCAGGCCCCACTGCCTCAGTTTTGCACAGGGTCCCACAAAGTTAAGTGATGAGTTCTGGCATAGATGAGTGCAGAAAGACAGATTCGCCAGACTCTACAACTCACCTGGAAGGTGGCTGTGTGCAGGGCCTCAGGTGGCAGGCCACAGCCCTCGGCGTGGAAGCAGACCTCCAGGTTCTAGGTGGTAAGACAGGAGTGGTAACCGTGAGCTCTCTCCCACCACAGTTACTGTTGTCGTGGGCTGTCCTTACCTGCAGGGCAATTTTCAGCCTGCTCGAGGCCAGGGGGGAGCTCTGCTGGGAGGCAGCTGCCTCTGCCAGTACCGTGAGCGTGTGCGTCCATAGCAGGGTCAGAAGACTGGCGTGAGGAGCAGATGAATGGCCGGATATGGGACAGGAGGCCAGAGGAGGAAGCAGAAGGACTCTTAAGGAAGGTGAGGCTTCCAAGAAGCCAGGCCCAGCCCTAGTTCTTCCCTATCCCCAGTCCCGGCCTCCCCTCCTGCTTCACTGGTGAGGGGTGGTATCTTGGGGAAGGAGAGCAATGGGGTGCAGACGGGGTCTGTTCTGTCCAGCATGCCTCTCAACCTAAGCAGAGAATCCTTAAAGCAGGCGGCAGGAAAAGTGGGGAGGCTGGTTCCCCCAGATGACAGAATAATTCAAAACAAAGTGGCCAAAATGAATGGACAGAGATGTACAAGGTGGACAGTTACACCAGGGAGGCACACTCCCTAGAGTGGTCAACCAGGGGAGATGAGAAGGGCAGCATTTACGCAGGGAGAGAGCTCAGAGACAGGAATGCATAGGAAAGGAGGACACAGGGAGAAGGTACCCTCCGGGAGGAAGTGGGAAGACAGCTGTTACATTATGGGGACTGCAATCAATGTCATGAAATAAAATGTGTACGAAGTGGTATATGAAAAATGAAGTTGCTCTGTAAACTTTCACCCAAATCACAAAAAGAAAAGAGAGAGAGATCCTAACTAGAAGTGCCCCGCTAGATGATCAGAGGGCAGAGATTCAGTCAAGGAGGCTGTAAAAGGCAGGAAGTATAGACAGATTTCAGCTCTGTCTGAGGAAGAACCTGTAACACTCAGAGCTGTGACAGAGGCAGGCTTGTGAGGTAGTGAGCTCCCTCTCCCTGGAAGCAAGCATTTGAGCAGAGGCTGACTAGGGTCACAGAAGGGATTCTTCCCTGAGAATGGCTGCCCAGGGCTCAGGAAGGACAGCATGGGAGCACCGCAGGGCAGGGTGGCTGCACACCTGCTGAAATTCTCCTGCACCAAGTTGGTGTTCATGTAGCAAAGCTCCACCTCCAGGAACTTCATCAGGGGCAGGATGGCCTGGGAAGAGGACGGGGAGCACATCTGGCTGTGGCCGATGAAGGTCCAGACCCCATTCGCTTACCCCGGTCCCCAGGAGTCACCATCTTGTGAGTCCCAGGAAACAGGGCCTATGGTGTGTGCATCGAAGCCCCGCCCTGCCCCTGGCCCCCTGGGAAACCCTTCCCTCTCCCTTGCTCAGTCTGCTCCAGCCACCCTGGCCTCCTCGATAGGCCTTCACCCTGCCAGGCGTGGTCCTGCCTCTGGGCCTTTGGTGTTCCCTCTGCCTGGAATGGTCTTCCCCTAGAAACCCCCATGGTTCCCACCTGTCACCCTCTGAGTAAGGCCTTCTCTGGCCACTCTATCTGAAAATACAACCCTCTGAGCTTCCTGCCACATTCTCCTTAGCCTTTATCACCATCTAACACACGCTGTAAATACATATACTCATCTCCCGCTTTGTCTCCCCTGCTAGAAATCTACTTCCGCAGTGATACCACCTCGGAAACCAAAAGAGGGGTCTCTATGAGTCAGGTCTGACTCGACGGCACATGACACCACCACCACCACTAGAATGTAGGAGCTCTGGAGACACAGTGGTTAAGCCCTCAGCTGTTAACCGAAAGGTTGGCAGTTCAAACCCACCAACTGCTTCACAGTAGAAAGATGTGGTAACCTGTTTCCATAAAGATGATAGCCTTGGAAACCCTGTAGGGCAGCTCTACTCTGTCCTATAGGGTCGCTGTGAGTTGGAATTGACAGTAATGGGTTTACAGGTACTGGAATGTAAGCTCTAGGAAGGCAGGAACCTTTCTCACATCCCTGCTGCCTAAACCAGTGCTGGCACAAGGTGGGTCCTTGATTAATGGTTAAGGAATTAGTGTACGGTCCAAAATGTGCTATTATCCGCCTTGGCAGATGAGAGAAAGGCCAGCTGCTTGTTTACACAGGGCACTGAAGCTAGGGACAGCTGAGCAGGGTGTGACCTGTACCCAGGTTGGTCTGGCTGCAGCGCCCCAGGCCTCCCCACCTGCAGCCCACCCATCTGGCCTAAGGACACTGACCGCCAGTGTGGCATGCCTGAACCCAGCCCCTCTCCAGGATCCAAGGAGGAAACTGAGGCCCAGGGAGGGAACATAACATGCCTGGCCCAAGTCTGGGGGTTTCTCTCTAACACCCAAGGCCTTCAGCCCCTGACCCACCCTGAGCCCCTTCACAATCCCAGACCCACAGGGCTGGCAAGGCAACAGAGGTCAGGGAGCAGGGGGCACTCACGTCCTCAGGCAAGACGGACCCCTTGACGCCCAGGAGCCTCTGGATGTGCGTGGCAATGCCCACCTCCAGCTGGGGACACAACGGGGTGGAGGGCATGAGCCAGGGCCTGAGTGCGGGGCTGGGGAGTCGTGCTGGGGGGCTGCTTCGGGTCAGGAAGGGGTGGGGTGGGAGATCAGCCCTGCTCAGGGCCAGGCTGCAAGGGGCGGGGTGGAGGTCCCAGAGGGGCCAGACGCAGTACCTGCTCAGTGAGGGTGCGCACCCCGGAGCGGATCTCGTGGGCCAGTCCCGCCAGTGCGCTCTGCAGCTGGTTATGCAAAGTGTGCTGCAGCTGGCCCCGCTCCAGCACAGCTCCAACCCGCTCCTCCAGCGCCTCCCAGGCCAGCTGGGTGGGCAGCTTGCCGATCACCAGTCGCAGCTGCTCCATGTCATTCACCACCACGCACAGCTGGGGGCGGGCACAGGGATACAGGGCTTCATGGGCGGTGCCAGAGCGGGCAGGCTGCACCCTAACACTGGCCAGCCCCAGTGCCCAGTACCACCCCTTACCATGTTGGCTGCCTGACCCTGGTCCTTCTGGCTGGCAGAGAGCTCGCGGGCCCGGGCCTTGACGAGGCTGCAGTATACCAGGGCCAGGCGACAGGTGTCCTGGGGCGGGGAGGGATCAGAGGGGACGGATCAGTGGGTGGGGAGCCCAGGACAGGCAGGTGGGGGCAGGATGTGCGCCCACAGGATGGGGAGGTAGTGAGGTTGTCCTGGGGGAAGTGGGGGGACACCATGGAAGACTCTGCACCTCTACGAACTTGACAGTGATCATGAAGGCCTCCTCTGGGTCAGGCCAGTCCAGCTGCCTGGCAGTGTGGCTGATCTGGGCGAAGCAGGTAGATAGATCCACTGCGGAGGTGCTGTGCTTGGTCAGTTCTCCCAGCGGCACGAGCTGGTGGGATGGTGGACACAGAAAGGAGGGCTCAGGGCCTGCCTATCCACCCCTCCAACTCTCCTTCAGCAAGCATTCATCGCTCCTACCACCGTCAAGCACAGAGCTGAACGGGG
>NW_006921605.1:6721317-6736137 GCF_000298275.1 Orycteropus afer afer | reverse complement strand
GGGGGGGGGGGGCATTACACAGAGGACCAGACCCCTGGGCCATGGGGCTGTCAGTAAAGTTAATCCCAAGAATATAAAGATGCAGACATTTGCAAACTGGCTTCAGGAACTATCAGAGGTGGCACCCAGGGCTGGTTTCCGGCTTCTACTGCAACCTTGACATGGGATGGGGCCCCTAGCTCTTGGCCTGGCCCGGTCCCACCCAACCCCTAGCCCTCTCCTGCCCGGCTCCAGCTTTGCCCCGCTCCAGGCCTAGCTCCTTCTGTCCCAGGCCTCCCCCTGCGTGGGCCCAGCGCCACTCCCACCTGGTCCATCTGCACGGCACGCTGCACCCGCGCCAAGGCCACACTGTACGACTTCTGCAACCAGGAGGGTATGGCCGGCCGGAACCAGCGGTGGAAGCCATCCAGGGCCAGGACTCCACCACTGAGGAGAGCCGGGGCTCAGCGGACAAGGCACAGGCCTGGGCCCCTCCACGACCACCGCCGCCAGCGCGCTCCTGGCCCGCCCGCCCGGCCTGCAGCCCACCTCGCCGAGGGGCTGGGGCCCAGCTGACAGAATTCTTTGAGGCTGATGTAGAGCTGGAACAGACTCTCGCCCATCTCGGGGGACACCAGGCCGCCCACAGCCACCGTATGGTCCTGCACTCGCTTGGCCACCTGCGTGCAAAGGCGGGTGAGCAGGGCCCAGAGCCAGGGCGAGCAGGGCCCAGCCAGGGACCGGCGCAGGGACTCACCAGCCACTGCAGCTCCTGGAAAGCCGTAGAGAAGAGGTCAATCTTGAGGACGCTGAAGGAAAGGCAATCTTGAGGACGCTGAAGAAAGTGCACGGTGCAGCCCCCAGGTGCCTCTGGTCCCAGCCATGAGCCCCTGCCCCACTCACTTGTGGAAGATCTTGTTCCAGGTGCGCCGGCACTGGTGCAGGTCACCAGTGACATCTTGTACCAGGCCCAGCAAGGCCTTGGCCGCCTCCAGCAGGCCCTGGTGGGCACCAAGGGGGGCTGAGCAGGGCTGCTGGGCCAGACCCCCCCACCCCCAAGTCCCACGCCCACCCACCCATCCGCACCCCAGCACAGCTGCCCCAGCCCCTGACCTGCACCATGGGCTGATGGTGCTGCTGCTTCATATGGAACCACTCCACGGTGCCGCTCTACAGGGAAAGAGGCAGTGAGCAGGGTGGGGCCGCCAGATGCAGGGCCGCGTCCTGCCAGTTCCCAGGGTGGGCACCATACCCGCAGGGCCTCTGTCACCAGGTGGGGCAGTGGGGCCGTGTTGGGACACAGTTCTCTGAACGCCTTCATTTTGCACATCTGCACCAGGACCCTATGGAGACAGAGGCCGTGTCCAGCACGCCCACTGCCCATTCCTGCTCCTGGCCTTGTAGATGTCCCCGGATCCGCTTCCCCTTCCCCGACCCACCGCAGAAGGGTAAGCCACCTACCTGAGGAGAGACTGCAGCCGGGCTGGGGAGTCGGTGACGGAGAGGGGGAAGACGGAGCGGAACCTCCGGATGAGGGAGAGCCCATAGGCCAGCAGGGAGCTAAAGGAGGCAGCCAGCTCCTCCAGCTGCCAGCACAGACAGTCGCCGTGAGGATGGAGCAGGTTTAGGGGCCCGGCAGCCTCTGATACTCCCCAGCCCGCTCCCACCTATCTGCCCAGCCAAGCCCACCTGTTCTTCCTTGAGCCGGCCCTGGATCCACTGATACTCAATGCTGGTGATGGGGTGCAGGAGGCAGCTGCTGGGGAACTCCAGGCTCTGATAGAGACGGCTGTAAGCCAGCCACTGCCTGCAGCAGACAGAATGGCACTGCTCGCCGGGGCTGGGGCGGGAGGGGCGGCACCATGGCTGCCCAGCGCCTCCTGCAGGTGCCCCTCGGCCAGCAGAGGCGGAGGCTTGCAGGCTTTTGTTTGCTTATTCCCACAAGGTGCTTTTCAAAACTGTAAATTAATCACCAATCTTTTACATTCGCATTGACTCTCACTGAATTCAGGATTGCTTTAGGACATCTGTCATTTGAAACTGTTAGGATTGGGTGTTGCTTCTACAACAGCAGGTTTGGACATTTGAGCCTTCACGAACACAAAATCATCTAGCATTTTCTACTTCAGACAGTTCAAGGAAGGCTTCACGGAGGTGTCCACTGAGCTGAGACTGGAGACTTGAGAGGGAGGCCAAAGGAGGATGGGGCAGAAGAGAGTGCAGGGACAAGCCCAGTCCCCATCAGGACACAGCTGCCACCTGGGCTACCTGCCTGGACAAACCAGATTCCATCCCTGTCTACTGCCCAGAGGCACACACGTTGTCCGGCCCCTGGAGTGTCCTTCCCTGGCCTCCCTCCACTCACACACCAGGTGTCAGCCGTGGCCCGAGGCAACACTGGGCGCTCTCGCCCTGCCCTCTTTCTGCTTCTCCTCCATGCACCGTCTGTGCAAATAAAGCGAGTAACGTGTGCCCCTTCTTGGCATGGCCAGAATCTAATGTGGCAGGGAGGGTATGCAGAGCCCTCAGCTGGTACTTGACATCAGTGACTTGAAGGCTGTGGCCTCAGGAAGTAGGAGCTGGGGGCAGGGTGGCAAACTCATGTCCAGAATGACTGGGCAGAAAGTACCAGCGGTGACTGTGCTGGATGGGTGCAGGCCAGCAGAAGGACGGCCCTGCCGTGCCAGTGCTCTGTGAGGATAATCGACCTGTATTGTAATCTGTTTTTAAAGCCTCCTTCCTGGGCCAAGGAGTGCTCTCCTGACAGCTGGACTTTGGGTTGTCAATTGGTAGTGGCTGGCCCACAGGGAGGGCAGGTGGGTGAGAGGGGGAAGCAACTGCACGTACGACCACCCAGGTGGTCCAGGCAGGGCTGTGTACTCACGCCAGGGACTGGTGGAAGTCAGACAGGTCCTTCTGCGTGGCATGGAGAAAGAGGACGGTGGCAGCTTGGGGACTCAGTGACCCGTCCCAGGAGGTACTACTTGCCTGAGGGAGATGGGTGGAGGGGCGTCAGGCCAGACAGTAGGCCCTGGCCCTGCCCAGCCCTGGGAGGGCCCTACCTGGTGCTGGGTGACCTCATGGGACACAAGCTGCTGCAGAAGGTGGAGATGTACCGTGTAGCTGGGCTGCGAGCGGCTGGCCCTGGTGGCTCTCTGCAAGGGGCAGGCAGGGCTGTTAGCAGAGAGGACCCCGGCCTGGGTGCAGCCGGTTCTCCCCGGCCCAGCCAGGCCCCTGGCCCAGACCACAGACCTACCCGCTTATGGATGAACTGGAACTGGAGGTGGCACTGGCCACGGTCCGGATAGGTCTCTGTGCAGGGCTCCAAAGGGTACCACTGGTCCTCACGGCAGCGCAGGTCCTGGGGGTGTGGGCAGACAGGAGAAGCCCCCGCCCAGGAGCAGCTTGGGCCTTGCACCATGTCCGGAGCAGGGACGGCCATGAGAGGCTGAGCCCAGGCTCCCCTGGTGCAGGCTGGGGCCCCTCCCCAGCACCCTTCACCCCTCTCCCAGCCCCCTTGCCCCACCCCCTCACCTGCAGCCTCAGAACCAAACTCCCCAGAAAGTCATCCTGGCCCTTGTCCTTCCGGACCTCCTTAAGGATCCTGTCCCAGGAAGGGGTTTGGAGGAGGGACAATCAGGACAGTCCTGACAGAGCCTTGTACAGAAGGAGTCCTGGGGCAGGCAGAGTCCTGTCCTCCTTGGAGCCCTTGGCACTCACCTGCGCAGGCCATGCAGGTCCGTCAGCTCCCCTAGCTTCTGTGTGACTGACTCCACTGTGTCCAGGTCCCTGGCGGGCAGCAGTTTGAGCAGGAGGCAGAGAAGGCATCCTTAGGACCCATGGCCCCTCCCAGGAGGAGGCCCTGACACCCTCGCCCTTCTCTCCTCTGTCCCTGTGGTGGGGAACGTCACCCACCACATGTCCAGACGGAAGCTGGCATGGGCGATGTCCTTAAACTCCCTGTGGGAGAACAGAGCACCGTGAGAGCTTTGGAGTGGCAGTCCCCCACCAAGCCATACACCCGTCCAGCCCAGAGCCTGCCCCAGTTATCACCCACCATGGAGCCCTAGCCCCTCCCCATCAAGCTCCTGCCTGCAACCACATCCCGTCCTCCTATAAGCTGAAGCTTCAAGCTACCCCTAGACTAACCCAGGCAGGCCTCAACTCTCCTTGCCCAGCCTGTCGTTTGTCTGTCCCGTCTGGCCAGCTGTCTGTCTACCAAGCCGCGAGAGCAGGGCCCTTCTCCTGTCTTCCACCAGTGCCCAGGCCTTCCCCCAGATGCTGTTTTATCCTGGTTAAGAGCCCACACTGACATTAACCCCAGGCAAGGGGAGCGGCATGGACGACGTACAGGATGAAGGTCTCGTCCCAGACGGGGTTGAGTGACTGGCTGATGACCTGGGTCCGGTGCGTCTGTTCCTCCGGGATGGTGTCCCTCACCACAGCCTTCTGCCGCCGTCGGGCCCCGGGGCTGCCCCCGGCCACGCCCACACCCTGCTCGATGCCCAGCAGGCAGTAGGGGTCGCTGAACCCTGGGGAGCAGCCAGGGAGCCAAGGAGTTGGCTGGGCCTGCTAGGAGCTCCCTCACGGCTCTCACCTCCTGGGGGCTAAGCCTCCTGCTGGGGAGGGGGCCAGAGCCTCTCCTCTTCCCAGACTCAAGGGACCTGGGGGCTGCAGGTAGGCCCTGGGGGCCTCTTGGGAGATGAGGGCTCCCAACTGTGGTGGGGGAGGAAGGAGTCCCTGGCCCCACTCACCACTGACATCCTTTCCCAGAATGCCCTTGGCCTGCTTCACTGTGGCCTTCAGAAAGAACATGGGCTTCTGGAGGGACCGGAAGGGGGGCCTGAGTACCGGAGGGGCTGGCCTTCCTGGACCCCTCCTCAGGCCCCGCCACCCTCACCCCCAGGTCACCTCAAGCTCCCGGGTCTGCTGCAGCATCTGCTGGTGCTCCTGCGGCTCCACATGGAAGGCCTGGTGGGAGGCGAGGGCGGGTGGGTGCCTGTGCACGGCTGGGCTGGAGGCGTGGTGGGTGGGGCGGGGGCTGGCTCACCTCTTGCAGGTACCGCAGCAGCTCAGAGGTCTCGGTTACATGGTTGGGCTCCGGCTGGCCCAGGCGGTGCAGGACCGTGTAGAGCGCTTCCTCATAGAGCAGGATCCGCTGAGATGCAGCAAGGTGACCTCAGGACTTGCCCCTGGCACTGAGGCCCCAGCCCCAGAGCAGGGACGAGGCCTCTGTGAAGGGAGTGGGCCAAGCCCCAGAAGTTCCCACCTCCCGCCGAGCCGCCACCCCAGGCCTTGGCCAGCTGCTGAGGGGGCTTCAGGGGGACCTACAGCAGCTCCCCAGCACTGCCTCGTCCCCCCAACCTGCCTCTTACCTCCTCGGGTGAGAGGTGGTGTGACGGTGGATCAGCCTGGGGAGCAAGATGAAATTGCAGGTGTCCTGGGAGGCTGGGACCAGGGCCCACAGGCAGGAAGTCCTCCTCAGAGGCCAGCACAGGGCAGCGGGAGCCCCAGCATCCCGGCCTCAGCCCCCCAGGGTCCTGCACCTGTTCCCACAGCAACCCTCCCGGGGGTCTGTCCCACGAGTCCACCTCCTTGTCCCCGGGACTGTCATGGCTGGGGTCCATCGGTGCTCAGTTACCCTAGCGTGAGGTCTCTGCACCCGTGCCCCTCCCTCCTTCCTTCCCCAGAGGAAACAGCGCTGTTATCGGGCCGTCCTCACCCCGTGGCGGAAGTGAGGCCCAGCTGCAGAGGTGGGAGACTGGGGGGGCTGCTGGCTGATATCCACACAGCCCACCCTGCAGCAGGAGAACCCTATGCAATGGGGCCAGTCCTTCTGGACACAGAGGAGCCTGGATGGAGGGGTCAGCCTGCCTCGGGTGGGGTGGGCAGACACTCAGCCCCTGACTTGAGGCCAGGGGACACGTGGCCCACACCGCCCACACCGCTCACTGACCCCAGGGTTCTGGGAAGGCAGGGTGGGGGGCAGGGGAGCTCGGGCCAGGCCCTCAGGGAGAGGTGGGGCCCAATAGCCGCTCCCATACCCGGAGACCAAGAGCACAGAGCCCCACCCAGGTCACTGTCCTCCCTGAGGGCGGGCGAGGTCACTCCTACCTCTTGAACCGTTTGGGGCAGGCAGTCCTGCACATCTTGGGCTCTGCGCCGTCTTATCTTGATTGCCTGGCGCAAGAGGGGAGGTCGCCTGTGGGACTGGAAGAAGAATGTCGCCATGGTGGCCGGCTCTGCCCTTCCCCTCGGCTGTTCCTGCTGCCACAGGGTGAAGACAGTGAAGCCGCAGGATTATGCAAAGAGCCCCCGGGCTGCCACCTCTGCCAGGGCGGGGAGGGCAGGCGGGGAGAGGGTGGGGGTGGCAGCAGGGTCAAGACTCCCCACCGCGGAGCCAGGCCCAGGTCTCCTATGCCTTCCTCCTTTGGGAGGATCCCACCAGGAAGGCTCAGGGCTGGAGGGAAGGTGGACCTATGGGGCGGGACTGGTCCACCCCCTCCGCAGAGGCCCTGGGGAAGGTCCCGCACTCCCAGCAGGGGGCACCGGGGGCCTGTGGGCATCGTCCCTGCCCCTGGAGGTAGTGCCCAGGCTGGCCCTGGGTAAGCTGACCCGGGCCAGTGGGGGGCACGTCCCCCTTTTCCCTGAACAAGCCTGAGCAGGGTGAGGGTGCAAGGGGGGGTGGGGCTCCAGAGAGGCGTCTCCCCAGCAGGCAGTGACTGCTCAGCCTGCTGCACCCCACAGGTGACATTCCTCTGCAGTGACAGTGACAGGGCTGGGCTGGCCCTGCGGCCCCAGCCCCTACACCATGCTCCCTTCAAATGCCCTTGTGGGGGTTCAGTCAAGTCCAAGAGCTCCTGGCCAGGGCTGCCCAGAAGGGCTGGCGACAGCACTACCTCATCCCTCCCAAGGGGCCAGCTCGCTCCAGAAGAGACAGGAAGTGGATACTTCAGTGCTGTACTTCCCCAGAGACCCAGGGCCTCCCCGTGCCAGTGCCGGGGGGTCCAGGCCTGAGCATGGAGTCTGTCCCACCCTCCCCTGCCCCTGGGGCAGGCTTATGAGGGTGGTACGAAGGCCCAGTGGCCAGCACTCCATTCCCGACACGCTCCAGAGGGTGTCAGCCGCCTCCTCCCTCAGACACCGGGCCTGAGACCGGGTCTGCACGTCCAGGAGGACTGAAGGGAGGGAGGGCAGTGAGCCAGCAGCACTGCCAGACCCCTGCCTCCAACAGTATCCCGGCCAGGCCCCTCCTGGGCTCTGCCACACTCTTCCTGGTACCGCCCAGGAAACTCTGGGCGGGGCCCGGTTGCTGAGCAACTCCTATGGGAATGGAGACAGAAGGCAGGGGGCCAGATGAGGCAAGGCCTCATCTCTGTGGGGACCAGATGGGCCTGAGAACCCAGGACTCTCCCTTGGGAGGGCAGGAGCCGCCCTAGCCGCCTCCAGCCATCAGCAGCCAGACGGCTCCTCCCCAAAGCTGTCCTCGTCACCACACACAGCCAGGAAGCATCGTTACTTCATTTTTACTACTTCACATTTTCGGCAAACAAATCAAGGTGCAAACGGGGTTTATTTCACATTAATATATTAACTGGATTTTTGTCAAATAAATAGGGCGTTCTCTTTAAATACCATCTTCTCGCTTCAGGGCCAGTCCAAGTGTGAATGAGCAAATTTTAGTGCATTGGGGGAGTATCACCAACCAGGCAGGAAGCAGAAAGGAAGGGACAGCCAGGCTGGCACAGGCCGGGCCCCAGCAGTCAGGGGCCCTTCTCGCAGCCCCTGGGGGCAGGATGGGATGGACATGCACTCCCCAGTTCCAGTGCGAGCAGCCCCTTCTGAGAGAGATGTGAAGAGGCCAGGGAAAAATTCCAGAAATATGACCAGAGGGGCATTCTCCCACCCGCTGCAGCCTTGGCCTGATGCCACCCAAGCCCAGGCAGCCACTGAGAGGTGGCAAAGCATGACAAGGACAGGATGGGAAAGAGGAGGTATGACCAGAGCTGAGCCCGGGCCGGGAACGCAATGTGGGCCAACGGTGGGTGGGACTACAGCCTCCCACAGCCAGGGCCAGACCAGCGGAGGGAATGTGGGCGAGGCCTGGCAGGGGCCACCGGGGAAGGGGCTGGACTCCCTTCCAGGCCTGGAAGACACAACACTGGTCTGTGTTGCGCGTGTGAAGCGGCAACCAAGACTGGACTGGGATGGAGGAGGTGGCCAGAGAGTCCCTCCTTGGGGAGAAGGTTATTTCAGTGAAACAGGAACAAGGGGGACACCCCGATGTCCTGAAGTGTGCCCCAGAATGGAGAGGGAAGTTCGGCTGACAGTGCCCATGGGCTCTGAGCTAGCGCGGGAAGCTGAGAGGCACCTTTCCACAGACAAGGGCCCCCCAAGGCTAGTTCTTGCTATTTATCATCCAAACTGGAGGAAGAACAGCATTCCTCCCCATGCCTCCCCCAGCCCCAGACTTGGCCCCAGGGGAGGGGTGGGAAGGAGCAATCAGTGGTGGGATGCAGGCTGGTGTGAAGGGTCTACTGGGTCTTCTTGTCTTCAGGGGGGTAGTACGGAGGTGGCGGCGGCTGGTTCTGAAGAAGACAAGACCACATGAGAAGGTTCAAGACAAGATGCCTTCTCCCCCACCCCAGGGCCCCCCAGCGCCATGTGCCCTGGCTCACTGTGGGCGTATAGACATTGTGGACACCTTCTCCCCCGCCCCAGGTCCCAGGCCCCCAGCACCATGCGCCCTGACTCACTGTGGGCATGTAGACGTTGTGTGGGTTTCCCGGGTTGTAGTAGGCGCTGGCAGCTGCCTCCGCAGCTTTGGCTTCGGCTGCACAAAAGCCAACAATGAGTGTAACAAGCCCAGGCGACAAGCCCCTCTCCCCACGAGCTCGGCCCAGGGTGGGAGGACTGGCCCCGACTCCTGGTCTCCTGATGCTCAGGGAGCCGGCCCCAACCACAGAAACACAGTGAAACCTGCCAATGATTACTAAACAGTGACCCTGCCTGTCTCTTTGTGTGTCTCCCATCACCTGCTCCTCCGCACGACCCTCCGGAACCGTGAGCTGCCAGGTTCCGTTGAACGGGCTGACTCCATGGCAACCCCGCCCGCGTCAGAGCAGCACTGTGCTCCACCTGGCTGTGGCGGCTGGTTTTTGGAAGCAGGCAACCAGACCTTCCTTCCAAGGCACCTCTGACTGGACTCGAGCCTCCCACCTTTCGGTTCGCAGCTGAGAGGGAACCGTCGGCACCACCCGGCGACTCTAACCCGTTATCATCTGTTTTGTAGTTTAGGAAAGAGATACAGCAGGGAGGCGTTGGTGGCGAGCACCGGGAGAGTGGGGACTGGACCTGCGCCCTTCATCGCCCCATGGCACTGCCTCATCTGATCACGTGTCCTGCCCTAAACTTAGGCAAGTCCCTTGGGGCTTGCTCATCACATGAGACTCCAGCCAGCCTGCTGCGATTCTGAGCCCTGTGTGTGCCCGCAGGGAGGAGAGAGCTGGTCTGGAGGACTGCAGGAGCCAACAGCCCAGGGCCTTACCCGCGGGAGTGGAGGGGACGTCAGGGCCGCTGACCGGAGGCTCCATGGGCCCAGGATAGGGCGGTGGTGGAGGCTGCACGTATCCCATGGCCCCATCCATCATGGGGGGTCCTGGATAGAACTCTGCTTGGCAAGAGAGTGACAGGGACCCAGTGAATACCCCGGCTCCACTCCCTACGGAAGGCTGCCCCTAGAGCCGCACACACAGCCCAGTTCCTCAGCCTGGCCAGCTTCTCCATTTTTCCTGAAGCAGGTCCAAAAGCAAGTCTCCCTGACAACCCCCTGGCCTGGGTGGGCGTGGTCTGTGGGTGGGTGGGTGGGGTGAGGGGTGGGCAACAAAGGACACTCACCAGGTGGGGGCGGTGGGTAGGGGTAGCCAGGAGGGCAGGGGTACATTCCATTGGCGACAGGCGGGGGAAAGACATAGGCCCCGCTGGGCATGTAAGAGTACCCATAGGCTCCACTGGGGGCTTCACCTCGGGAGGCTACAAGCACAAGGGGAGAGAGACGTGAGCGTCGCCTGCCGCGGGGGCTGAGGGGGAGCTGCAGGGTCTGGGAAAGTGCACAGCAGACGGCCCTCACCCCATCCCACTCCTGAGGCAGCCTTGGCAGGGAGAAGAGCAGGATGGAGGGTGAGGCTGGGAAATAGGCCAGAGACGTGGGAGAGGGGTCCAGGGTGGACAGAGGGGTCCGGAGCAGGGGTGGAGGGTGGACAGAGGGGTCCGGAGCAGGGGTGGAGGGTGGACAGAGGGGGCCAGGGCAGGGGCGGAGGGTAACAGAGGGGTCCGGAGCAGGGTAGTGGGTGGACAGAGAGGTCCAGAGCAGGGGTGGAGGGTGGACAGAGGGGTCCGGAGCAGGGTAGTGGGTGGACAGAGGGGGTGGGAGTGGGGGCTGAGAGTGGACAGAGGGATCTAAGGCAGGAGTGAAAGGCAGGCACAGGGGTCCAGAGCAGGGTAGTGGGTGGACAGAGGGGGTGGGGGTGAGGGTGGAGGGTGGACAGAGGGGACCGGAGCAGGGGTGGAGGACGGACAGAGGGAGGAGAGTAAAGGAGCAGCTGGGTGAGGGTCGGGATGAGGTGAGAGTCTGCTGGATACACTGCCCACATTTAATGGTTGGGTTTTTTGTTTCTTTGTATAAGACCCTGCTATAATGTCCTTGTGTCCGAACAGCTTTGTCAAAATGCCATAAACATGCTCCAGGCAAGGGGCACCCAGCCTTTGAGGCCAAGGACGGAGCTGATGCTAATGACAGGCCTCCTTCTGACTCCCAGCCCGGCCAGCCCAGGCCTGAGACTTATCTTCTGAGTGCTTAAAAAACAAAATAAAGAATCAAGAAACGCAAACAAATAAACAACAAAAAAAACCTCCCACACATGCAGGGTGTGCTTGGCCCCGATTTTCAGAGCCTCATACCTTGAGAAGCCACCTGTAGCATCCGCTGCCCAAACTCAATGGCACCTCCTGCTACAAAGGTCAACTTGTAGGAGGCGGAGCCTTCCCAGCCACCTGAGAGGGTGAGACAGGGAACAGAGACAGAGTGGGTCACGTCTGGAGAGACAGCTACGCGGCCTCCCCAGGTGCCTGCCAAGCCACCTGAGAAGGCGAGAACAAGAAACAGAGACAGAGTTGGTCACGTCTGCAGAGACGGCTACGCGGCCTCCCCAGGTCCCTGCCCAGCACCTGGAGGCTGCAGGGCGACAGCTGGCTGGGCAGCGGGTGGTGCTGGATCGAGACGTTTCCCATTGCCTTGCCAGGGCTGCTCTGGGCCCGCCGCCCACACACCTTCTTGCTGCCCCCTTTGGAACAGGGGCTTTTTCTTTTTGGAACCAGCTTGTCCTCACAGCTGCCCCAGAGTACACCTGTGCTCAGGCCGTGGTGTTTGGGTTCTGGATCTAATGTCAGGGCACTTCTCAGCACTTTCTATGAAGCAGCTTCAAGAACAGGGACGCTCGGCAATGACAGCCCTTCAAGCACAGAGCAGACCTCTCAGCCTGCAGGAACTGGGGGTGGACCTCCGGCCGCGCGAACCTGGCTTCTGCCCGAGGGAGACCATGAGCTTCTGGCAGCAAGGCCTGGCCTGGCCGGTTTGATCCAGAGTCTTAGGTGCCACCAAAGGTGCCCCTGCCTGTCACCAAGGGCAGCTCCTTTTCCCTGCTCTAGCAGATGGCCCCTCCCAAGAAGGGAATCCAGCACCTTCCAGATTAAAACCTGAGGATGAGCCCGGGGCAGAGCAACCTTTGTGCAGGGTCAGGCTCGGCTCATCTCACTGTCTGCAAGGCGCTGCGAAGCACTTCCTGGCTCCAGGGAACCTAAAACACACCTCTGCTGACCAGCCCGTGTTAGGTGTAGGGAGTTAACACAGGTCTAGGAAGAGGACAAGGCTAGGGTGGCAGGGGTCCACAGAGGACGTCCCCAAACAGCAAGCAGTCCAAACCCCCAGAGCGCCTCTCAGGGAGCCCCATCTGTGTCCCTGGGTTCTTGTCACCTACCTCCTGCTTCGGCCTTCACGGTCCCCTTGATGTAGTTTGCACCAAACACAGGCTGCTTGATCTCACAGTCCTTCATCAGGTAAAAGGGCATCATGAAGGACTGCATGGCATCTTTCCCCTTGGACAGAAAGATGACCTGCAGGGAGAGGATGAGGCCGTCATCGCCTGGACACACTGCCGGACTGCTTCCTGTGCGTGACGGGTCAGTTCACCGCACTGGGGGTGGGGGTGGGGGTGGGGATGGGGGTGCGCCTATGCCAGGGTTTAGCAGCCCCAGAGCCCCAGACACTCCAGGAGGCAGCTTCTGATAGCAGAGCCTTCTACGCAGTCTGGCTGGAGCAAGACACGCCACTCACAGCCACCCATGTGAACAGGACAGACTGTTCTGTAAATTAAGTGATGAAGAGGTGGTGGTGCTGCTACCCAAGTAAAGGGACCTGCATGGCAGAGGGGAGACCAAGCGGGGCGAGGCTTCGGAGCCGGGATCAGTGGAGGGGCAGGGCGGCATCAGACCCTGGGACACGGGGCTGTCCTTTCCACAGCACGCCACCCCACCCAACAGCGACACAGCCATCCACCCATTGCTCGGAGAACCCCCGGGTATTATAACCACGGCTTCGATCTGGGACTGAAGGTCCCCACTCAGACCCCAGAGGTGGGGTTTCGTGACAGTCCCTGCCTCGCTCCTTCAACTGTCTCTCTTGAGGGACCACAAGTAGCATTCTCTGGAAACCTCTCAGAGTCTGAATGGGTAACTCTCTGCCCCCCAGGCAAGGCCCCGCTGCAGGGTCCTGTCTGCCACATCTGTCACTCTGGATGTACACAGGGGCCCCAAGGCTACTCCTGCACAAATCAACAGGATAAAGCCTCTTGACTCCAGGTCTAGTCACACCAGCAGCTGCCACCAACCACACAGAGGCTCTGGAATCTGCCTGGGTCAGCCACCCAGAGGCCAGGTCAGCTGCACAAGGAGGCTGTGGTTCTAGGATCTGGACACATGTGACCAAGAAAACACAGGGCCACTGGACCCATGAGGCCAAGGTGGACCTGAGACACACATCCCCCCCAAGGGCACAAGCCTCAAATCCAACCATCCCTCTGTGCCACTCACCCGGTACGGGGTCAGGTAGACGGTGCCCTTCTTGGTCCCTTTGAAAGCCTCTGGCACGTTTCTCATGTCATTGAATGTAAGTTCCACATGGTCATAGGACATCAGGATGCTGTGACGAGAGGGAACAGGCCGTGATGAGACCAGGGCCTCGCCCCTCCAGGTGAGCAATCGCTGCCCAACACATCCTCTCGTCTAACTAGTGGTGACCATTGGTACAGCCACCGACGAGATGAGTCAGCTGGGGTTCAGCAGAACTCTCCCAAAGCCCACTTACAGGGCCTCGTGTGGCCAGTGCAGTGGGGGAGCTCCAAGGCTCTAGAGAGGCCACAGTCCCCCCAGACCCAGGCTGGATCGTGCGGGTTAGTGTTTCTATCTTGCGACAGGTGTTCTGTTCCACTGCTTAAGCCTATACACAAAAACTCGAAGACACGACTATAGTTTACGGAAGGGCTTACTTTGGGGTTCCTTTAAGCCCGGGGTTAACTTGGGTCTGCTGGGGTCAGATCATGCAGCCCCTGCCATGATCACGTATGTGCCTCATGCTGGGAGGAGAGTCCACAGCTCTCATCACTCTCCAAAAGGTTTAAGTTCATGTTTTTAAACACGGAGTCCCAGAGTGATACAAACAGTTAAGACGTTCGCTGCCACCTGAAGGTTGGAGGCCTGAGTCCACCCAGGGTGCCTCAGAAGAACCCCCACTGCACTGGCCACACGAGGCCCTGTAAGTGGCCTGGCAATCTAGTGAAAATTCAGTCACTGAAAACGCCATGGAGCCGAGTTCAACTGTGACACATGGGGGGTCACCATGAGTTAGAACTGACTTGATGGTTAATGGGTTTGGTTTATTTTAAACACTGAATTTAAGCTCCAATTTCTGTATACATAATTTTCTTCATAAAAGAGGCTGAAGAATTTTCTAAAGCAAGGCACACCCTTGTTCACTAATCATGGAGCCCTAAGCCAGAAAGAGGGCCAGGAAGAGATTTTTTGTCTCAGAAAAGTCCTGCTGAGTGAGAAAAAGAAAAACAGACCCAGGGGATGTGGCCAAATGGCACCAAGAGTGTTTGCCCAGAGCTGGGAGCTGGCTCGCAGACAGAGGGGCTACAAACCAGTGAGCGGCATAAGCTTTCTCTGATTACAAGATAAAAAGGTCCATGTTCACGTGGCTCCATCTGTCTCCTTCCTACTCCCACATACTGGAAACTTCTTGACTGGGGAGTACAATAAGTGGAAAAGAGAACTGGAACCAGAAAAGCATAGCTTGCAGAAAAGAGGTAGGTACCAGAAACAGGTGGAACATCAAACCCTGGGTAGGTAAGATGGACAAGTCAGAATTCTGAGGCCCAAGTTCACCCTAGGCGTCCCCTGTGACTCATCAAGTGACAGGCCCTGGGCTGGGTGCTGGTTACAAGGCCCCGACTCCATCATGTCCCCTCTGGGGACTCAGGTTCCTAAGCTCCTTCTGACTCCAAGAAGCCCTCCAGGATCAGCATGGCTCAACTGAGGGCTGGCTGGTCCCGTTCTTGATGGGCAAGAATCAAGAGGGGCTGGAGCCAGCCCAAGGGGGAGAACTGATTGGGCAGGGATGGGGAAAGAACCCTGGAGTGGGAAGACCTATGGTCTATGCAATGACTTAAGTCAACAGTCATTCAGGAGCAAGAGGCGAGGGACCAATGTTTACAAGAACGGCCCCGG
>NW_006921605.1:6712625-6720772 GCF_000298275.1 Orycteropus afer afer | reverse complement strand
TATCCCCCCGAAGAGCACCGCCCGCCGCCCACTCCATCAACAGACATCCCCCTGCGTCCCTCCAGCATCCTTCCGCGGTGTTTTCACCTCTCGGTGTTGTTGACGATCACTCCGCCGCCCTGCGAGTGATTCTTGTTAAGCGCCATAGTCTCGGAAACAGGTCCCGAGACTCACAACGCAGTGCGCTTGCGCCCCTCTTCGGTCCGCCCCCAGTGGCGTCGTTCGTATTACAGTCAGCCAATCAGAGACCTTGTGCGGAGGCTAGGCCAACCACCTGATCACGAGCGTCACGTGATGATGGTTTACTCCCTCTCCCCTCCTACCTTCGCCTGCATCATAAACAAGTGGAAGACTCCAAGTCCCAGGAGATCATGCTGTGGCAATCGCGACGTTTCCCTCGCTAGTGGGAGAATGCATTCTGGAACTTGTAGTCCCCCAGATCAGAGGCCTGCATCGACTAACCCTAACACACTGTTGGCGCTCCTGTGTCGAAGTGGTTAAGGCTCTGCGCTGCTAACCCAAAGGGCGGGGTTGGAACCCACCAGCTGCCTCACGGGAAAGATTTACAGCTTGGAAACCTATGGGGGCTACTTGTACTCTGTCCTATAGGGTCGCTGTGAGTCCACATCCACGTTGACGGTGATGGGTTTGGCTTTTGGTTTTGAATCCTGTACACTCCACACCCCCGCCCTCAATGAGCCTGTGATAATAAAGAATTTGGCTGCTTATGGGGAACTAACTCTAAAGGTCCTGGATAGGTATTAGTGAAACCCCCATAGAATGGGCATTGTAATGTAAATGTGAGGTGTGGAGCGCTGAATAGTCACTTACTGGGGCACCTGCAAGAGCTCTGGTGGCCTAGTGCCTAAGGCATTTGGCTGCTAACCAGAAGGCTGACGGTTCAAACCCACTAGCCACTCCTTGGAAGGAAGACTGGGCAATCTACTTCCTAGAGGTGTTGCTGTTGTTAGATCTGACTCATAGCGACCCTTCCGAGGTGATATCACTCTGGAAGTATATTGCCCAACTTTCCTTCGGAGGTGTGGCCAGTGGGTTTGAACCGCCAGCCTTCTGGTTAGCAGTCAAATGCCTTAGGCACTATGCTACCAGAGCTCCTTCCGTAGAGATACTGACTCAGAAACTGAAAAAGGGGTTACTATGAGTTGAATCCACTCCATGGCAGTGAGTCTTTTTTTTTGGGGGGGGGAGGGCACCTTCAAAGGCACTCTGGTGGTGCAGTGGTTAAGGCCTTTGACTGCTAACCAAAGGTTTGGTGGTTTTAACCCACCAACTGCTGTGAAATAAATATGGGGCAGTCTGGTTCTATCAAGATTTATAAGCCTGGAAACCCAGTGGAGGCCTCTATGAGTTGGAATTCACTCCATGACAGTGAGTTTGGATGTTTTTGGGGGGCACCTGCAAAAAGCTCTGGTGGTGTAGTAGTTAAGGTATGTGGCAACTAATCAAAAGGCTGGTGGTTCAAACCCACAAGCTATGCAGAAAAAAGGTGAAGCAGTCTGCTTCCATAAAGATTTACAGCTTTGGAAACCCAGTGGGGGTCACTATGAGTCAGGATCAACTCAGTGGCAGTGAGTTGGCTTTGCATTTGGTTTGGGGCAACTTCATCCAGTGAATGAACATTTATTGACCACTTCGGTGACTAGGAGTCCATGGATAGTACAAACTGTCAACTCCCTCTCAGTTGCTAACCTGAAGAGTTTGCAGCACACCCAGAGGCACCTTGGAAGATAGGCCTGATGATCTACCTCTGAGAAATCGGCCACTGACAACTCTGTGGAGCCCAGTTCAACTCCGACACACATAGGGTCACTGTGAGTCAGAATAGACTCCACAGGAACTGATTTTACTGTGTGACCATGTTCCCTGTGGTCTGTCCCCCCAGGTGTTCCCGACTTGGCTGGTTGGCAGCGAAGACAGAGTCAGAAAAACTGTTATCCTTTTAATCAAATAAAATTCAGACCCTCCGAGGTACTAGGTGGTGAGGGGGAGGCTGGCTTCCACACCCCGACCGAATCACCTCAGATCCACAGTCCCGGAAGGAGTGTGCCAACCTCAACGCTACTTCTACCATGGCTGGCCTCGAGGGGGCGCTGCTCCCTCTGAAATGCTCTGGCTTTGCAGTCCCATTAGCACTGCAGGATCCCGGCTCAAACATTTGAATTTCGAATAACTGAATGAAAGACCAGCAGCCAGATAGTGTGGTTTACAAAATTGGGCTACCTCCTGTCAACGAGTGACCCAGTTTTTAGCTTTTAGCTATCTAAACTCCGCCTCCTCGGAGCTGAGGGGGAATGTGGGACCTCACTCCTCATCTAGCAGTTCTGGTCTGTCATTAATCTTAAGGGATCAGAGTTGTATTTTAAGCAGCAGATTTCCCCACGAGTCGTGATCAACTTCGCGATCCACCTGCGTGGCTTTTTGAGTGCGATTTCCCAGAGGAAGGAATGAAAACCCACCTCACTAGAAAAGAACATGAGACAGATCTGTCAACCTGTGATGTTTTGTGCAAGACCAAGCTGGACCGTGAGGACAGTGTGATTAAGGATGGGCATGATGGAATCTACTCCTGTTGGTTAGATGAATTTTGGCACCTGAAATTTATGCAGCTGTTAAACAGAATGAAGTCTAACTCTAGGTGGCAACACAGAGAGATTGATAACGTACATTAAGTACAGAATGGTCCATGAGTACGCCTCCATTCGTGTAAAACATAGGAGCAAATGGTAAGGAGCCCTGGTGGCTCAGTGATTAAGCACTCGGTTCCGTCAATGGTTCCAACCCATCAGCTGATCCCTGTGGGAGAAAGATGTAGTAGTAGTGGGCTTCCATGAAGATTGACAGCCTTGGAGACCCTGTGGGCAGTTCCACTCTGTCCTCTAGGGGCGCTGTGGGTCGGAATGGACTCCACAGCAGTGGGTGTGGTTTGGCCTTTGCTTCTGCAAAGATGGCAGCCTAGGAAACTATGTGGCAGGCAGTTCTACTCTGTTCTATAGGGGCGGTGTGAGTCAGAATCCGTTTGATGGCAACATTTTTTGTTTTTGTTTTTGTTTTTGCAAACAGTTAATGTGCTTGGCTTCTCACTGAAAGGTTGGAAGTTTGAGTTCACCCAGAGGCAACTCAGAAGAAAGGCCTGGTGCTCTGCTTTCCATTGAAAACCCTGTGGTGCCCAGTTCTCCTCTGAACCCCATGGGGTCGCCATGAGTCGGAGTCAGCTGAGCAGCTGGACAGCAACTGTGTGTATATATATATAATTTCTGGAAATGTCCACCAGAAAATGTTGGCGACATTATCCCTAAGAAGCAAGGGTTTGGCAATTTCGGGTGGGCTGGTGGCCCAGTTTGCATTATATGCTCTTTGCATTTTTCTTTTTTAACTATATGCATTTTAAAAAACAATAATAAATGCCGTAAAGGAAGAGAACACCCATCCAGCAATGGGTTGGTAAGAATATCTGTTCTCGAATCATAGAAAGGAAGGTGAGGGCAGCAGTCCGGCCCCACTCCTGCCCCGAGCCCAGCGAGCTTGGAGGCAGTGGTGCTTCTAGGTTTGGTGAAGACTGGAGTTTACACGGTCTGAGGCCACTTTAAGAAACAGAATGCAGATGACAATACACAGTGCCTGTGGCTACACAGGCCTCCTGACAGGAGGGGAAATGTGATATAGCTGAAGTGCCAGTGGAAGGCGATTGCAGGCTTAAGGGATTCCAGCTAAAATGTCTGACTTTTGCAAATTTTATAAAACCATGTAACTATGTGAACACTTTGCTAGGGCCACTCCCGGGCCTTAGGTGGGGCTCTTGTATCCAGCACCCATCCTGAGGGGCTCAATGACAGTTCACTGCTGAGTCAAGTCAGCAGTGACAGCCCCTCTCTGGGCCTGGGCCTCAGAACTCTGACACCGTAAAGCATACAGTGTCTCCGGGCTCTGCCAATTTCTAAAGAAAGAAAAAAAAAAAGCAACTAAACTCATCGCTGTTGAGTTAATTTCTTCTCATAGCGACCCTATAAGACAGTGTAGAACTGCCCTGTAGGGTTTCCAGGGCTGTCATGTTTACCAGAAGCAGACTGCCACATCTTTCTCCTGCAGAATGGCTGGTGGGTTTGAACCGCTGACCTTTTGGTTAGCAGTTGAGTTCTTACCCACTGCACCATCAGGGCTCCTGAACCCATTGCTGTCCAGTCAATTCTGACTCATAGTAACCACATATGACGCTGAGGAGAGATGAGCCTATTTCTCGCAATGACCTATTTTCATGGTGCATGGAAGAAAGGCCTGGAAATCTGCTTTCGTTAAAATACAACCAAGAAAACCCAATGGAGAAGTTCTCCTCTGGGGAGGTCATATGTCAGAACTGACTTGACAGCAGCTAACAGCAGCAACATAAAGCAACATGATGCCTGTTTTGGCCCCTGTACTTCAAATGGGTACAGGGGTGCTTTGATGCTGCTCCCCTCACTCCCAGGATAACCAGGGGGAACCCCTGGGCCTGTCACCTCCTGACCCCAAGAAGCTTCATCTCTGCCCCATTGAGAGAACAACTGTCATCCTTTGTGCTGAACAAATCCATTTCCTGTCTGTGCTGTGATATTAACAAGGTTGGGGGCAGTTAACCAGCTGGGGGCATTCAATTCTTTTTATTTTAACCTTGACTTACAGTAAGAATACATTTTATATGAAGACCCAGCACCCACTCAAGTGTATTTGTGAGTGAAGCAGAGAGAGTACCATCCTGTTGGGAACAAACCAACGGAACTAGAAAAATGCACCCCGCGTGACTCAGGCTGGGAGGAAAGACGCTGATAAGCCCTCAGCAAAGATCAGAGGGAACGGCGCTTCCTGGAGGTCACAGAGCAGCTGCCCACGGCACAGTGACCCCCTCTTTGAGCAAGACCTGCTATTTTACCAAAACGCACTGCTGTGGAGTCAGATCCGATTCATAGCGACCCTCCTTGCCCCTAAACCCATTTTGCAGTTCTGTGATGCCCCATTGCTAAACCATTCTCCTCATTACACCACCCAGTCCCTATTAAACCATTGCCATGCAGCCAGTTCCAACTCAAAGTGACCTTTTGGACAGAGTAGAACTGCCCCATAGGTTTAAAAAAAAAAGTGCTTTAACCTTTACGGAGTATGCCACGTCTTCCTCCTGCAGAGCAGCTGGTGGATTTGATCTTTCAATGAGCAGCTGAGGGGCTTAACCACTGCACCACCAGCGCTCCTTCCAATGCAATCCCCCCTCTCAGAAACATCAACCAATCCAGAACTTGCTTTCAGGAGACCCATTAACCCAACTCATTGCCATGGAGTTGATAACCTTCTCATAGTGACCCTATGGGACTGAGTAGAACTGCCCCGTAGGGTTCCAAGGCTGTAATCTTTAGGGAGAGAGCTATCTGGGAGGTTGGCAGTTTGAACCTTCCAGCTGCTCTGCAGTCTGCTTTCCTGAAGATGACAGCCTTAGAAACCCTATTGGGGCAGTTCCACTCTGTCCTACAGGGTCACCACGAGTTGGAATTGACTTGTTGGCAATGGGTCTGGGATTCTTTTTGGTAATCTTTACAGGAACAGACTGCCACATCCTTCTCTTGTGGAGCAGTTGGTGGGTTTGAACTACTGACCTTTCAGGTAGCAGCTGAGCACTTAACCACTGTGCCACCAGGGCTCTTGGCAGGACACACTGCTCACAGTCCTTCATCCGGAACCTCAACCTAGCAAAGAAGGCTTCCCTCCTCCTTCCGTGGATCCGTGGGCATCCTAGGGTCTCCTGAAGGTTTGGGCCTGGTGGGCTGTGACTGATAAGCACAGTTACTGTCAAGTCGACTCCAGCTCACGGTGGTCCCATGTGTGTCAGGCTAGAACTGTGCTCCACAGCGTTTTCAGAAGTAGGTCTCTGGGCAGACTTGAACCTCCAACCCATCAGTCAACAGCTGTGTACCACCCTAGGGACTCCCCTGATTTGACTTTAACAGAATAAGTTTCCTGAAATTTATAACCCATTGCCATCGAGTGGATTCCAGCTCATAGTGACCCTATAGGACTGAGGAAAACAGGCCCCATGGGATTTCCAAGGCTGTAAATCTTTACTGAGACAGACTGCCACATCTTTCTCCTGTTGGTTCAAACAGCCAACCTTTCAGTGAGCATTCAAGTGCTTAATCACTGTGCCATCAGGGCTCCTGAAACAATGACTACCCTTATTATGTTGTGTGGAGCTGAAGAAAACATTCCCGCCACTTAGTTTTGAGCACAGAGGGCTGTTTTGTTGCCATCTTGCATAGAAACATAAAGCCCCTTGGAAAACCGATCAAAGATTCACTCTTATTTCAAAAGGACGTTTTATAAGAAAAGAGAACCATCAGCCATTGAGGAGCTAGGGATCTCCAGGCTCTTGACCAACAGCTGGGTGAATGAGTGTTTTGGTTACCTAGTGCCGCTCTAACGGAAAATACCACAAATGGTATGGTTTGAACAAACAGGAGTTTATTCTCTTACAGTTTTGGAGGCTAGAAGTCCGAGTTCAAAGTGCTAGGCTCTAGGCTGGGGGAAAGCCCCTCGACCTTGGACTTCAGCTTTGTGCCTTGCTCCCCGGCCACTGAAAATAGAGGCATCTCTTCACTCAAGCAGCTGCTGGCTGCTGGGGCTGACAAGCCCAAGGTCAGCAAGTGAGAAGGCACCGTCCCAACATTACCAAACCACAGGCAGGCAGGCTATTGATTCAAGTCTATTAATGGTCCCAGGATCAGGAGAGCATCACAGGGTGTTGAATGAAGACTCAGCTATATGCAGGGTTCAAGTGTGCCAAAAAGCTAGAGACCTTCCTCAAAGTTGCTTCTTATATGCTGGCCACAGACCACGTCCCTAGCAGCTACTCAGCTGCTCCAGTAGAATCCACCACGGAGATAATTACCAATGTCACCATGGGGAATAACAACATCCAGCTGCCCAGCCAAGCTGACATACAACTTTAACTACCACAATGAGTTTGGAGTTTCCCAGAACAAGTCTTAATCTATTAAAGTTTATCTACAAATTGCTCAAGCACTTTGTCATGCATACGGATTTCTTCCCAGAAAAAGACTGAATTCCATCAGATAAAAAAAAAAAATCATCCAAGCCCAGATTTGGAACAATTTACATTTTATAGTGTGATTGATACACTCTGGTGTTTTCTATGACATCTGTTATTTTAAAAAGTGCTAGTTGCTTCTCACTAAAATGATTTTTTGCCTGTTGCTGTTGTTGCCGTTGAGTTGGTTTCGACTCGTAGGGACCCTGTGGGCACCAGAATGAGACCCTGCCCAGTCCTGGGCCATGCTCACAATCACTGTCATGTTTCAGCCCTCGTTGCGGCCACCGTGTCAACCACCTCATTGAGGCTCTTTCCTTTTCTTGCCGACCCCCACTTTACCCAGCAGGATGTCCTTCTCTAGATACCGGTCCCTTCTGACCACAGGACCAAAGCGTGAGAGGTGGATGACGCAAATGATGAAGGTTTCCACTACTGGCCCAAAGGGTGGCGATGTGAACCCACCCAGAGGTGCCTCTGAAGCCAGCCTGGCCAGCTGCCCCTGGAAGGTCACCGCCATGACTCTGTGGAGCAGTTCTACCCAGCACCTACAGGGTTGCCGTCAGAATCCACGCAACAGCAACCACCACCAAATCGCCATTGCAACATGCAGTTTGAAAATGCTGTTTCAGGGGACATCGAGCTCAATCGGCATAACGTACTACACAAAAACATCGTTCCACATCCTACTTTGGCGAGTAACAACTGGGATCTTAAAAGCTTGTAAGCGGCCATTTAGATGTAACAATGGGTCTCTTCTTGTTCAGAGCAAAGAAGAATGAAGAAGAAAACCAAAGACACATGGAAATAATTAGTCCAACCGATTGGTACACCATGAGCTTCTCAGCCTATACGACTATGACACCAGAAGACCTAGATGGTGCCCGGCTACCACTGTCAACCACTCGGAGGAGGATCTGTGTAGGAGATTCTGGAAAGATGGGAGAACAATGTGGAACAAAACTCAAAATCATTAAAAAAAAAAAAAAAAAAGACCAGTTTTGCTGGTCTGATAGAGCCTGATGGAACCACTGAGACTATGGCCCCTAGCTGCCCTTCA
>NW_006921605.1:6710369-6712030 GCF_000298275.1 Orycteropus afer afer | reverse complement strand
GTGGCAGGGCACTCAAAAGACTGACAGATTTTTTGCTTCTCACTCAAGAAGGTAGCAAGCCTTCTTGTTTCCAGGGCCTCCGACAACTTTCGTTTTTCAGTGCTGGGTGAACACAGATGCCGCCAGATGTTTAGCGGCTGATCCTCTCCCCAGGCCTTATGTTTGGGAGTTAAGGCTTATTGTGCGCAGCTGGGGCTGTAATTGGAGGGCTTTCAACAAGGGCGTGGGGGCAGTGTCCTCTGACCTCCTCCAACTTCACAGGGGGAGAATGATCAAGAGCCAAAGCCCGCCAACAGCCCAAGGCTGATGCCTAGAGGTGGAGGTCAGACATGTAGCCACCCTCGAAGCTTTTCACTCAATGATACCAGCTGTCCTGCCCAAGGCTCTCTACTTCTCTGCTGGGTTCAATAATTCATTGCAATGGCTCCCACAGAACTCACAGGCAATACTCACAATTAGGAGGTTTATTAGGGAAGTAACAAGGTGCTCTGGTGATATAGTGCCTAAAGCATTTGACTGCTAGCCAGAAGGTTGGCAGTTCAAACCCACCAGCCACTCCATGGGAGGAAGACAGGGCAATCTACCTCCACAAAGATTTACTGCCTTAGAAACCCAGAGGGGGTTGCTATGAGTTGGCACGAACTCAATGGCAGTGAGTTTGGTTTGAGGGAAGTAATTAACAGGTTATAATTCAGGTTCAGGAACAGTTAGTACACAGTTCTTCCATCAGAACAGCCTCCCCTCAGCTATTCCCACAGGCACATCTCTTTGACCCTCGACCCCTTGGCCTGACCTCTGCTCTGATCCGGCAAGTATTCCAAAGCTCTTTTAATCTGCTGATAAGTCCAGAGAGGCACCCCACTCTCAGCCAACCTGCTGCCAGAAGGACTTGGCTCTTGCGCTCCATGGTCCAGGACGCCCTCCGCTCTGTCTCATGCTGGTCTCTTGGTTCTGTTGGTTCTGCTGCCTCTGTTGCTGCCGTCTGTCTGCCATCTCAGTGCAGGGATCTTGGGTCCAAAGACAGCTCAGCTCCGGGCTCTTCTTTCTTGATGGTAGTGAGATTTCCCCCCAACCTTCCACCTCTGGGAGGGCTCGTTTGAAGTCTAGTGAGATGGCAAAATTGACCAATCCCCATGTTGGGATTCCTTACGCCTTATTTGCATGCTCCCACCCTTACAAGGGTGCCATGCACCTTATTTACATTATAGCAAGCTATCCAATCCCCTTGGGGTGCTGCAAGCACCTCACATTTGCGTAGTCCCACCCAGTCATCTGATGGGAATCACAAAGACCATGGCCGGAAGAACCATATTAAATAATTCACCACACTACAGGGCTGGAGAGGCAAACTGGGAGGCATGGGGTACCTGTGTGGTATGAATGGTTGCCATGCTTGGCTGCTGACTGGAAGGATGGGGGTTTGAGCCAATCTGACAGCACCTCAGAAGAGAGGCCTGCTGGTCTACTTTGAAGAGTCGGCCATCGAAAAGCCCATAGAGTTCAGTTCTACTCGGACACCCAAGGGGCTCCATGAGTCAGACTCAACCCCATAGCGACTGACTGGTTTCTGGAGCTGAGGAAAAATAGTTGGGTACAATCCCCAAATCCTGCCTTGGCCCAAGGGAGTGGAGCCCCGAGGACCACTTGAGCTCAGGCCCGGG
>NW_006921605.1:6698161-6709169 GCF_000298275.1 Orycteropus afer afer | reverse complement strand
GTTCAGCTCATATGCCTGTCTTTTGTTTAGCTGGAAGCCACAGGAGTGGGTTCAATTCCAGATCTGAAAGGCAGCTAGGGGCCATAATCTCAGGGATTCTATCGGGCTCTATCAGACCAGCAAACCTGGTCCCCTTTTTGTTTTCTTTCCAATAAGGAGAAGTTTTGAGAACGGTCTACAGCTTCATGGCACGCTTGGACCCTGCATGTAGCCAAGTCTTCGTTCGGCAGCCTCCCATGTTTCTTGCTCATCTGGGGAGTGTCTCTGGACAGTGTCTGTCTGCCATGTTTTTTTGGTAATATTGGGACTGTGCCCTTTTACTTGTTGACCTTGGGTTTGTCAGCCTCAGCAGCGAAGAGACAGCTCTAGGTCCAGTGGGCCGGGAGAAGGAGGCAGGGCTGAAGCCCCAGGTCGAGAGGCTTCTCCCAGCCCCTGGAGCTGTCACTTTGAATTCGGACTTCCAGCCTCCTAAACTGTAAAAGGATAAATCCCTGTTGTGACAGCCACCCACCTGCGGTATTTCTGTTAGAGCAGCATGAGTTAACCAAACCACTTACCCTTTGGTGAAGGGAGAATGGTAATCAGATTTTATCTGCCATTTCTTGCTCTCCTGAGTGTTATGGAACAAATTCATGCTTGAAACATCAGCTTTTTCACTCAGAAAAATCTTATCCTTGATCAGTGTCATCTCTCAAGCCAGTGAGAGAAAGGAAACTCTTGGTGACTTCTGGCTGTTTGGGGCTGGCCGGTTGAGCTGTGCTGGGGCTGGGTGCGCAGCCCGTAGGAGGCACTTTGCTATGCAAGTGTGCTATTCCAGGCGGGGCTTTTCCAGCCGTGGGCATTTTAGTCACACATGTTCCTCGCTCCATCAGGAGACAGAGCCAGGACAAGTCTGGGGCTGTTTCTGGTTGCTATGGAGACAGACCCCACCCGTGATTTCCCACAAGGGCCTGGCTCTGTCCAGTTCAGTTCCCCAGGCCCAGCTGTAAGGCCTGTTCTGGGCGACTCCTGCTGTCTGTCAGGGTGTTTATACAAACCTTCTGCTGGCCACCACCTCTGTGTCTCTCAAACCCTGGGAAACCAGAAGGAGGCAGGCACCACCTCCAAGGTGTCCCCAGCCCAGCACTGAGGGGCTTTGGTTAAAGGGAGTCCCCCCTTCCCCTCTCTTGGAGGGACCAACCGAGGCCTTATGGATGGACCTCTCACTGCTATTTCTGGGTCCTTCCCAGAGTTGAGTGGCCCATGTCCATCTCCCTGGAAGGACAACCAAGATGGTGGGCGTAGCTTCATAATCAGCCTCTCTCATCCTCTTTTTGCCCCTTAAACCTGTTTCCCACCTAAATAATGGGATAACTTTTAATGAAAAAAATGTTAAAAATCTGATTGTTTTGTTTCCCTTGGAAAACCCAACCATGGCTTCCCACTGCTCTTAAGAAAAGTCGGGTGTCCTCACCAGGCTCTACCCTGGCACACTGGACTGCCCACACAGGCTGCCACCTGCCCAGCCCCACCGGGCTGCCCACCTCATGACACTCACTCACCCCTCCTGCACTTCCGGCACACCTGAGCATTCGGGCCTGGCTCCTGGCCCCGACTATCCACACCCATCTACTCGGTCTTCCTAACTCTTCCATGTTCTCTAGGTCTCAGTTTCCCTTTCTTAGGGAGCAGCTCCCTGGCAATGCCTCTGAGACCCCAGCCCCCTTAGGAGCCCCTTCTCATGGTCTCTGTCCTTCTCTTTTATAGTTCTTATCACAGCTACAAGGAGCTCTGGTGGTGCAGTGGTCAAGGCATTTGGCTGTTAACGAAAACGTTAGCAGATCAGACCTACCAGCTGCTCTGGGGAAGAGAGATGAGGCAGTCCGCTTCTATAAAGATCAGCCTTGGAAACCCTACGGGGCAATCCTGCTCTGTCCTATAAGGTCACTATGTGTCAGAATCAACTTGATGGCAGTGGGTTTGGTTTTTGGTTTATTGCAACTACAGTAGAAGTCTCTGGGAAACAAGTGGTTTGAGCTCAGCTGGTGACTGGAAGGCTGGCAGTTTGAACCTACCCAGTGGCCACGACGGAACAAAGGGCTGGCAGTCTGCTTCCAGAAAGATGACGGCCAAGAGACCCGAGGGAGTGGTGCTGCCCTGTAACACACGGGGCCTCCAGCACCGACAGCACATGACAACAACAGCTATGACACTCAGGAGCCTCTGTGTGGTTCCTGGGAGGGCAGGGCACCTCCATTTGGGTCCCCTACCGCTCTATCCCCAGCACAGTGCCTGACATTCAATGAATAAATACTGTTGCACGAATATGGGAAAGTGTCCAATCTTAGCAGCCAAAAGGTGATGTCCTGGCAAACTTAGGTCTGGGCTAAACTTGACTCCTGAGAATCAGATCTGGGGATCCCCCATGGACTGGCACGTCTTCCGACTTCCACTTGTCAACTTCACTCAACTATTTAGGGGAAAAGCAATAATAATACCGTTTATGGAAGCTCACTCTGGGCCAGGACCTGTGCTTAACACTGCCTGTGTTCTCTCATTTGATCCTCAGAGCACACTGCTCAGTCCTCCTCTCATCTTCATTTTACAAGTGAGGAAACTGAGGCACAGAGAGGTTAAGTTACTTACCCAAAGGCACACAGCTAGGAAATGGCATTAAAAAGTGGCATTTTTAGCCAAGGCTTTCCGATTCCAGACTAATGCCCAAAGCTACTCTCCGATGCTGGGGCAGAAAAGCTTTGTGTGTATATGTGTGTGTGTGTATAGTATATGTGTGTGTATATATACATACATATATATATATATACACATATACATTTATATACACACACATAAAATCAAACCCAGAGACTTTTTGGAGCAAAATGAAAATTTTGAATGTCATTTAAAGAGAAAGTACACAAGACTTCAAAGACTTCCTGCCTATCTGGAGCTTACATCCAGGGTGCAAGTGCCTTTTCCAGCCCCTCTCCAAGGCAGCTGGGAAGGAGGCTGAGGGTCCCTGCACCCACGGTACAGCCTGCGAGGCCCACCCACGGCATCTTCCGGAAGATGGGACTGTACAGAAGGGAGCGGTATCCTGTTCAGATTCTGACTGTTGGCACTGAACATGATGGATATAGGGTGTGGGGTTGAATAGGACGACGCAGCTTAAAGCTGTTTTTCTCCCCATGGACAAAAACAAGCCCAGGCTCATTAAAGGCGGCTGGAAACCCCAGGCCCTCCCAGTGCAGCCCCGTCTTCTGGCCTGGGGCCTGGCCCTCCTGTTAGCCAGTCTCGGGCCAGCCTCTCCCTCTCTGCCTGGGAGGAAGGGGGCCAAGAGTGGCACTTCTGCGAGAGCTCCTTGGGTCTCGGGAGGGGAAGGGGGTGGGGGAGAGAGGAGGGAAAAGGACCGTTGGCCTGGTCCCCCACCTTCTGGAGTGGAGGAGCTGGTATGAACCCTGAGGGTGCAGGCCTGGCTGGTCCACAGCTGCCAAGGAGTGGGGGGAAGTTGAAGGCTGTCTCTGGCTTGCTTGTGTGGTGCTCAGAGTTCCTTTTCCCACAGAAACAAAGCTCAAGTGGAGGTTGGCTCCCTGCCTGGCCCAAAGGAGCCAGGTTCAGCTGATAGCATTGTCTCTGAGCCCCTTCTGTCCCTCTCTCCCTCACATCCACACACACATCCACACACACATCCACAGCCATTGTCTGTGACTGGTGGGCGGGGCCTAGCAGAGGGCATCCTAACCCAGGAGACCGCACAGAAGCAGGGTGTGTGGGAGGTTTGTATGTCTGAGTGTGTGAGTGTGGACATGTGTGAATGTGTGTGAGTGTGTGAATGTGTGTGGATATGTGAGAGTATACGTGAGTGTGTGAATTTGTGGGTATATGTCTGTGAACGTGTGTGAGCGTATGTGTGAACGTGCGTGTGTCTCACCTGTGAGTGTAAGCCTGTGTGTGTGAATGAATGTGTCCATATGTCTCTTGGCTGTGTGAGCATGCATGTGGATGTGAACATATGTTTGTGTGTGTAAATGTGTGTGTGCACTGTGTCTGTGAGTGTAAGCATGTGTGTGTGTGAATGGATATCTGTGTCTCTGTGAGTGTGAGTGTGGATGGGGGTGTGAATGTGTTTGTCTCTCGTGTGTGAGCATGTGTGTGTGTGAGCATGTGTGCATCTTCACACATTTCCAAGCACAGGACACACCCGAGGCACAGAGTGACATACGCTCTCTGGGCCTCAGTTTCTCCATCTGTAAAATGGTGACAGTAGGAGATTTGGACTACACCAGTCATTTCTAACTATTTTAACAAGTTCCCTTTTTCCCCAAATAGTCTTGTATAAAACAGATCCAATCTGCTCAGATGCAAGTGTTGGTAGGCAGTGAGGAGACAGTCCCCTTGGCTTTCCCTCCCCCCTCTGAGGCCTGCCTGCCTCAGTTCACCTCCTCAGAACCTGATCTTCTCAGAGCATGTGTGCAAATCCCTGGGCCAGATGCCCACACAGGCATGGCAGACAATCACATACACAAACACACAGACAGACAGGCACAGAGACACGCCGCCTCCAAGGGGACAGCACTGCAGCCTGGGGCCTGAATGCGGGGTCAGGCAGACCCAGTGCCTCACAAGCTGTGTACCCGGCCGGCCTAGAGGCCCCTGAGCTGTGAAGCCGGGACATGGGGACAGAGGTGCTCCTTCACCGGGTCGGTGAGTCTCTGGAGGCTGTCCAACACCCTGCCAGTTCTGGGACGACTGTGCCCACCGACGTGACTGGTCAGGCCTGAATTCCAGGAAGGAGATGAGACTGTACAGGCCCTGTCTCTCTCACATTCCATTCCAGACACACCGGGCTTTCTGCTAGGTTGGGGCTGGACAACGGTTCCTGGCAAGGGCAGTGTGTGGAGTAGGGAGTGGGGAGCTGGGTGAGAGGGGACAGACAGGGCAGGAACAGGGATAATAAGAGCTCTGTGAGAGAGGCGGCTCACAGCAGGTGGCCAGGGGCTCTGGGAGGCCGCAGCAGGCTCCTACTGAGTGGTAGCAGCTACCAAGGGAACGGTATGAAAAACAAAGCAGGAGGAGCAAGGAGGCCCTGCCCGGAAAAACAACATCCTGGTGGGGAAAGCCTGGGCTGGGAGGGGCTATTTTTAGCTGCAGGGCAGCAGGGGCGGGACTTGTACAGCCCGGCTGTCTGCTCCAGGCACAGCTCCCCGTTGTCCCGCTGACCTGGCAGTGCTGGGAGGCTCCTGTGTGCTCCTGCCCTCCGGGGCATGCTCCTCTCTGGTGTGCAACCAGGCCACAGAGACCCAGTGAGAGGAAGGGTGGGGGTTTTCTGGCCTAGATATACATTCACCCTGTGACGAAGACCACCTCCAGAAGCAGGCTGTGGTGGTCATGTCAACTTGGCTGGGCCTGGTGGAGTGGCTGGGCAGCTGGGGGTAGTTAATCCCCATGATGAGACTGGCAATCAGCTCCATGGTGGGATCTACCACAAGCAGCTGAGTAGCTGCCTTTGGGTATGTGGTCTGCTTCCTGTATACAAGGAGAAGCCTTGGGAATGGGCTCTAGCTTGTGGTACGCTTGGACCCTGCATGTAGCCGTGGCATCATTCAGCAGCCTGCCATGCTCTGCCAACCTTAGGACTTACAATGGACTTGAGTTAATGGCCTGCCGTGTGGTTTGGTAACATTGGGACTGTGCCATTTTGTCAACCGTACACAAACACACCGTGGGCTTGGCAGCCTCAGCAGCCAGCAGCTGTCTGAGTGAAGAAAAGCCTCTAGCTCCAGTGGGCTGGGAGCAGGAGGCAGAGCTAAAGCCCAAGGCTGAAGGGCTTTCACCCAGCCCCTAGAGCCTGGCACTTTGCACTTGGACTTAAAGCCTCCAAATTTTAAGAATAAACTCCTGTTTGTTAAGGCCGTGCCATTTGTGGTATATTTGTTGTCAGAGTGGCACCAGGGACCAGAACACAGGCCATGGCACTCCCGACCAGAGGACGGGGACTCTGGGCAGCGCAAGGCACTGACTCCTCCCTGGAGCAACAGCAGGGGCCCTGCTGGGTGCAGGGCTCAGCCTCCCTGCCCCTGAACGGAAGTACTGTCCTGACGCACAGTTGGGGCAGAGGTGTGAGGCCGACTCCAGATGACGCGGGTCCCTTTTCTGTAGGAAATCTAGGCCTCAGTCACACACTGGAGGTCTCAGCCATGTGCCTCCATGGACTGAGAAGGGGCAAGGGTGTGTGAGTGTACATGTGTGTGTGAGTGTGTATGTGTCCAGGTGTGCGTACATGTGAGTGCATGAGTGTGTGTAAGTTGTGTGAGTGTGAGAAGCAGGGCGATTCAGTTCTCTCACTCTCTTGCCCCCTCCAGGAGTCCTGCCCTGCTCTTGAGAGCGTGATGTGTGCATTTATTCCTGGGTACAGACACCAAAGGGTGGGTCTAAAGCCAGCCTGTGGCATTCAGGATGAAAATAGCTGGTGGGAACCCAGGGCACCCAAAGCAAACACATGGGCAGCCAAGATAGCGCGGGGCTGGACCCCGGGAAGAAGCCACCTCAGGCTGCTCCTGCAGAACCAGGAGTGGGCTGGGGTGAGCACCTCCTGGCCCAGAGGGCAGACGCCATGCCACAGCCCCTCCTGCTGGGCCAGGGCTCACCCCCCAGCAGGAATCCTGGGAGGAAGCCCTGTTCCCTGATCAGGTCTGTCCATAAGGCCAGCCCCTGAGAGATGCGACAGCCTGGGAACCCTTGGCGGGTAGAGGAAAAGCAAGTCAGTCAGTCAACAAATGTTTATTGAGCACCTACTATGTGCTGTTGTACACAGGGTCTGTTCTGTTGTACACAGGGTCGCTATGAGTCGGAGTCCATTTGACAGTACCTAACAACTGTGTGCCAGGCCCTGTTCTAGGAACCCAGAATAGGAGGGTTGGGGTGACTCAGACCTGTCCCAGCTGTGGCTCCCTCCCCTCAACAAGGACTGGAGCAGAAAAGGGCAGCCAGTGGGGCGTGGGGAGCCTCCTCCCCGAGAAGGCCAGGCAGATGCAAGGTGGGGGCTTCTGGAGATAAGAAGGCTCGGGGACAGTGACCCCAGGACTGGTGCCCACTTTTGGGCAAGATGGGTCCCAGAGAAGGAGGCTGTCAGAGCTGAGACCCTGGGGAGGAGGCCGCCTGGCTCCCAGCATCACCTCCTCTTCAGCACGGATATGCAGGACTTCTTGAGGGGCCCGATCTGCAAATGGGCATCCACGCTCTCCAGGAAGAAGGCAGGCTTGAGCCTGTGGGTGAAGAGCTCCGTGAAGTGGCTGTCCAGGCGGCTCTGGAAGGGGTCGCTGGGCGAGGTGGGGATGCCACTCCGGCGAAGCCTGGAGGCCTTCAGCCTCCGCAGAAGGCTCATCTTGCCATCCCGAACGGCATAGAAGGCCAGGGCACGGTCAGCGTATTCCAGGCAGATACCCACCGTGGGTGAGAAGGGGTGCGACAGGGGCGCCTCAAGCCCATGGAACCAGACGGAGAAGCTGCGGCCGTTCCACTGCAGGCAGCAGGAGTGGGCATTGCGGCCCAGCCGGCCCCGGTCGTAGGACTCTTGCGGGGAGAAGTCTTCGGCCATGACCCCGATGCTGACCCAGCCCTCAATGATCTCCACCTCCCAGTAGTAGGTGCCCCGGTCCAGGGCGCCCTCACCCAGCACCTGCTCGCAGTGGGTGAAGCGGGTGGGCGACTCGGGGTAGTTGATGGGACAAAGTACCCTCTTTACACCTTTGGTTCCAAACAGCTGCAGGAATTTATCCGCGGTGTCGCTGTCCAGGTCCACGATGTAGGCAACTGACCCCACAGGCAGGAGAGAGAGGCAGGGCTCACAGCCGGGCTCAGTGGACTCCCCTCCCCCACACGTCCACTTCCCCAAAGCGCAGGACTGGTCCCTCCTTTGCAACAAAGCACAACTCAGCCCCACAGCAGGCTACCCCAGCAGCTGACCTCCTCCACCCGTGAACTGGCAGGGGAGTCCAAGCCCCTGTGTGCCAGGGCTCTGCCAGGGCCTGCTTCTGGGACTGGCACAGGCGAGAGCCTGGCGTCCACTTACACTTGAGGAAGTAATCCCGGGGAGCCTCACTCTCCAGCTGGCCAGTGCTGTCAGGGTCCTGGGAGTCGGCCTCAGCTGCAGAAAAGGAGACAGGAGGGGCGTCTTACAGGCTGCCCGAGAGGCTGCAGCTGAGGAACCTGGGCTGGGCTGCTGGGCCAGGGCTCCCCCCAACCTGTGACAGCAGTCCCCTCTCCTCCTTCCTCTCAGGGACAGGGCCACCTGGGGACAGGCACACGCCTGGATATGGCAGCCTGGGTCCAGGCATCCCTAGTCTCTGGGCTCTGCCTGCTGCTGTTCTTCTTGCTCAGCCCCCTCTGGAGCTGGGAGGAGGGCGAGGAGAAGTCACCTCTGCCCCCTAGGCTGTGGCAAAGGGCTGGCTTGTCATCACCGTTGGCGTCTCTAGGCACTGGTGGCATTTGGGCCCCACCCCATGCCGGGCACACAGCACATAGTTTCCATTCTCCCCTCCTGGGGAGGCAACAGGCCCAGGGGCCTATGTGGGGAGCCTCAGGGAGGGTGAGTCACCTCAGTGAGGGGAACACCCACCTTCTGAACCCAGCTTCTGAAGCCTGTCCTCGTCACTGCCCAGGCCTTGCAGCTGCTCCCACTGGCTGGTGCAGGCGGCAGCTAGCAGCTCTCTCACTGCCCGGACGGCCTGAGACGACTTGGTGAAGCTGAGCTCCCTTGGGGGGCCGGGCCCAGGGCCGCACCCCTCCTCCAGGGCCAATCGCAGTGCCAGGAGCTCCTGTACAAATGCCAGCTGAGGCCCCGTGGCCATGCTCTCTGCCTGGCCAGTGGGCAGCTTTCCCGGGAGGCCCAGGGCCCTTCGTCCCTCCACTTGACTTGCCCTCACCAGCCTGTGTTCCCCTCTGGCCCGAGGAGCTGCCCCTCACCTGCAGGTAGCTGACTGAGTCAGCCTCGGGGACCTGGCTGAGGTTGTGGCGGGCTTGGCTCAGCCGGCTTCGCTGTTCCTCCTGCCGCCTCAGGTCACCCTGGGAACGGCCCAGCATGGTGGCCTCCCCCTCTTCGATGAAGCCCAGCACCTCAGTCTGGAACCTTTGCAGGGTGGTTGCGGCCTCAGCAAACAGCCGGCTCACTCTCTCCCGCTCTGCCACGGCCGCGCTCTGCACAGGATGCCATGAGGGCAGGCATGAGGCCCGAGCTCCATCTTTGCCTGACCCCACCCTGCCCATCCTTCTTGGAGATCTACAGGGACAGGTCAGGGAAATGCTTATGCCCAGTGGTTTCCCTGGAGTGGGTCATACTATCCTGAGGGCTCACCCCCCCCAAGAGCCTGCCACAGGAGTGGGACGGGGGGCTCTGACCTTGATGAGGGCCACCGTGCGCCGGGATTGGGCAATGCCAGCGCCCAGCTCGTCCATGCGGTCCTCCACGGCGCTCAGGACTTTGGGCTGCTCCGCCTGTGAATGACACCTCATGAGGACCTGGCAAAGACCACAGCCCAGCACCAGGGGCCCTGCCAGGGAGATGAGAGGGGTGACCAGGAGTGGGCTTTGTGCATGGGTGGGACTAGGCGGGCCCATGATGTCGCATAATGCCTGGAGCAGCTCCAGGCAGCCCGGGCAGAGGTGCCTCCAGCCCAGGCAGGTGCCATTCCCAGTGCTCACGGGGCTTACAGACTGGGGTGGGCTTCTGCCTGCCTCTCTGACCAATGAGGCAAGGTCAGAGCCATCACTGGGCTCCCACAGACAGGTGCCTCAAGTTCATTTGCAAACTTCCTCTAGTGAGGGAGTCGGGGGTGTGCCAGAGGGGGCTGCACCAATGCGCACTCAGCTGTCCTGGGGGTCACTCCTCTAACGGTTTGGGTCCACCATCTAGACCTGGAAAAAGGGGATTCCGGGCAAATCCTTTGGGTCTTGAGTCACAGCTCCAGGCAGGAGAGACGGAAAATCCCAAGGCCAGAGGCGCCAAGGCCCGGCTGGAGGCCAAAGGAAACTGGGGGCGGAGTAGGACAGGCCGCGCACATGCTCCCAACACTGGCCCCCCGGAACAGCTGGACAGAGAGCATGTGTGTGTCCTGCCGCCGGCGGAGCCCATCGCCTGCCACACCCATCCAAACCCGCCGCTACAGTCCGGGGCAAATCTGAGCTGGACCGTGCGTAAGCCTGAGCGCATGGGCGTGCTGCCGGAACCAGTGTTCCGTTACCCCGCCGGCCTCAGCCCGGTCCCTTCCCGGCTCAGCCCCATGGGCGGCTTTCCTGCCGGCCTTCACGTCCCTTGGCCGTTTTCACTGGGTCCCTACCTTCCCCTTTCCCATCTCCACAGCGTTGGAAGGTAAACCCAACAACCCTCACTGTTTGGAAGAGGAAAATAAGACCCGATCCGGGAAAGGGCAGGGAGTTCCAGGTTCTCTGCCGGCTGCCCTCCTTCCTGTGACCCCCTGCAGGTTCCCGGCTCGGTCCGCCAGAGGTCCCGCGCCCACCTCCTGGAGCGCGCGCTCCTGATCCAGCGTCACCAGCTCGTGTCCGCGGTGCTCCTGGGCGGCGCAGGCCTCGCACAGGCACACGCGCTCGGCGCGGCAGTAGCGCTCAAGGGGCCGCAGGTGGCGCGGGCACAGGCTCTCCTCGAGCCGGCGCAGCGGCGGCACCAGGCGGTGTCCACGGAGCGCGGGGCTGCGCTCGTGCGGGCCCAGGTGCGCAGAGCAAAAGGAGGCGAGGCAGGAGAGGCAAGAGAGCGCGGCCGGCAGGGCGGCGCCCTCGGGGCACGCGTCGCAGCGCACCGGCTCTTCCGGGGTTGGCCACGGCTCCGGGGCGCAGGGAGCCGAAGGCTCGGGGGCGCTGGGCGGCGCGCTGGGCGCCGAGGGTTCGGGGCCCGGGCCCTTGCCGGGGCCCGGGCCCTGGCGGAGCTGCAGCAGCTCGGACAGCGTGTGGTTCTTGCGAAGCTGCAGGCCGTCGGGGAAGGGCTCCTGGCACAGCGGGCAGCGCGCCGCGCCCCCGG
>NW_006921605.1:6695278-6697187 GCF_000298275.1 Orycteropus afer afer | reverse complement strand
TCCCCCCACCCCTCCACCCCTTTGTCCTTAGCCAGGCCCTGGGCTCCGGAGGCGCTGGGCGGGCCTTGGCGCTCCAGAACCCTCACCGGCAGGCAGGCCCCTGAGCACAGTTCCGGAGCTGCTGAGTACAGATAAAAAGGACTGCTGATGGCAGCGTGTTGTTGCCCCTTAGCGACTGTGTTTAGCCCCTTTCGGGAACTCAGGGCTGTTCTAGACCTAAAATGGGAAGTTAACATCATTCTCCAAGTCTCTCTGAGTGAGGAATTCAGTTCTGGTGAGTGGACTAAGTCTATTATTATTATTATTTTCTCACAGACACCTGTGGCGGCCAAGGCTGGAGTTCTCCCAGTGCAGGCATTTGTAAAACGCACCCAACCATGCACTTTAAATGGTGCACAGCATGTAAATCATGCCTCAGTCAGTGTGGATTCAAAACCCAGAAGGGTAAAAAGGCAGCGTTGGATTATAACTCAAAGTCTACACTAAATATCCAAGAGTCCATACTGGTGTAAATAAATTATAGCGTGAAGAAAGGGGAGAATAAACATGGTTCCGTGTTCAGAAGAATTCTAAAGTGGAGCTTAATGCTCCCTCCTTCAGTGCGGGTTGCCATAGTGACGTCCTTCCAAACAGCCCAGACCTTAAGAGGGGGAAAGGATGACCTTAGGTGGAGAAGCCTAAGCATTACCTCAGCCAGGTGATCAAGGTCAATGTCGGCAGTGATGTCACGCTGATGGTATGCACCCTTGTTCTGAGGTGGGGCACTTTGTCTCTGTGGCCTCCTTCCAAAAATCCATGAGGGCAGCCTAATCATGGGAAAAACTCAGACAAATTCCAGTTCAGGGACGGTCTCAAAATACATGAGCAGCACTCCTCCTCAAAACTGGCAAGGTCATCAGAGACACGGCAAGTCTGAGGGATTGTCACAGCCGAGAGGGTCTACAGGGAATGTGGTGTCCTGGATGGGAACCTGGAACAGAAAAAAGACATGGGGGAAAACTAAGGGAACAGCAGTAAAAGTATGAATAAAGACTGGGTCAGTGTTGGTTCTTTAATGGTGACAAAGGTATGAACATTTGTGTATGTTATGGGGTGAACATCTGTGTATGTTATGGGGTGAACGTGTTTCCAGTACTCTTGGGTATGTACCTAGGAGTGGAATAGCTAGAGTCAGGAAAGGGAGGGAGCAGAAGAGGCCGGGGACCTGTGGAGCAGCGGGATATCCAGGTAAAAAGGGGCAGGATTCAAGGGTAGGCCCCAAGCCCCTACAGCCAGGAAAGGGAGGGAGCAGGAAAAGCCGGGGACCTGTGGAGTGGCAAGATATCCAGGTAAAATGGGGTGGGAGACAAGGCTAGGCCTCAAGCCCCCTAGAGCCAAGAAAGGGATGGAGTGGCCAGCTACCACAAAGTGGCAGGTTTCAGGTAGGAATTAGGTAAGGGGAGGGCACAGAGGTTTCCAACAGCTAAGGGAGACAAACTTGTCTGTCAGCTTGTCATCCTGTGAGGCTTGTACGTTGCTGTGAGGCTTGAGGCTGTGCCACTAGTGTTTCAGACGCCAGCAGAGTTGCACATGGTACACAGGTTTCAACACAGCTTACAGACTAAGACAGACTAGGAAGAAGGAGGAGGCCATCCACTTCTCAAAAACTGGCCAGGGAAAACCTTATGAATAGCGGAGAAACACTGTCTGATACATTACTGGGCAACTTCATGAATAGCTTGGAAATATTGTCTGACACAGTGCAGGAAGACAAGCCCCTTGGGTCAGAAGGCACTCAAAACAGGACTGGGAAAGAGCTGCCTCATCAGAATAGAGCCTACCTTAATGATAAGGATAAAGTAAGTCTTTCAGGACCTCCATGTGCTGACATGGCATGACTCAAATTGAGGAGAAATAGCTGCAAACATCC
>NW_006921605.1:6692143-6692642 GCF_000298275.1 Orycteropus afer afer | reverse complement strand
GTGGAGGGTCGAGGAAAGAGGGGAAGGCCCTCAACAAGATGGATTGACACGGCGGCAGCGGCGATGGGCTCAAGTATAGCAAGGATCATGGAGCTGGTGCGGGATCGGGCGGTGTTTTGTTCTGCTGTGCATGGGGTCACTGAGTCGGAGACGACTCGACGGCACCTCACAACAACAACAACAGTGGTAACTCTGTTAACTGAGGAAATGCCAGACTGTTTTGCAAAGTGGCTGAGTGCGCTAGCAGTGTGTGAGTTTTCTCTCCCCTACATCCTCCCCAGAACTTGTTATTTCCCCTTTTCTGCTAACAGCCCGCTAGCAGGATGAAGAGTTCTCATGAGTTGTTCTCCCGGTTACTGGTGACGTTAAGAATCCTTCCATGTGCTCGCTGGTCACTTATGTACCTTCTTCCCGGGAGAGGTGTTCACTCAGATCCATTGCCCACTGTTCTGGTTCCCTAGTGCCGCTCTGGCAGGAATATACCACCAATGGGATGGCC
>NW_006921605.1:6690867-6692043 GCF_000298275.1 Orycteropus afer afer | reverse complement strand
GAAAAGACCAAAATAGATGTCAGAAGAGACTCTGAAACTTTCCCTTGAGCAAGGAGTAGTTAAAGCAAATGGAAGAAAAAACAAGATAAAAGAGCTGAACAGAAGATTTCAAAGAGCAGTTCGAGCAGACAAAGCCAATTACTATAATGAAATGTGCAAAGACCTGGAGTTAGAAAACCAAAAGGGAAAAACACACTTGGCATTTTTCAAGCTGAAAGAACTGAGGAAAAAATTTAAGCCTCGAGTTGCAATATTGAAAGGTTCTATGGGCAAAATATTGAATGATGTAGGAAGCATCAAAAGAAGATGGAAGGAATACACAGAGTCACTGTGCCAAAAAGAACTGTTCTATCTTTATCCATTTAGGGAGGGGGCATGTGTTCAAGAACCAATGGTCCTGAAGGAAGAAGTTGAAGCTGCACTGAAGGAACGGGCGAAGAACGAGGCTCCAGGAACTGATGGAATACCCACTGAGATGTTTCAACAAACAGATGTCCCGCTGGAGGCACTCACTCGGTTATGCCAAGAAATTTGGAAGACAGCTACCTGGCCAACTGACTGGAAGAGATCCATATTTGTACCCATTCCAAACAAAGGTGATCCCACAGAATGTGGAAATTAGCAAACAATATCATTAATATCACATGCAAGTAAAATCATACTGAAGATAATTAAAAAATGGTTGCAGCAGTATATTGACAGAGAACTTCCAGACATACAAGCTGGATTCAGAAGAGGATGTGGAACGAGGAATATCATTGCTCACGTCAGATGGATCTTAGCTCAAAGCAAAGAATAGCAGAAAGATGTTTACTTGTGTTTTATTGACCATGCAAAAGCATTTGATTGTGTGGATCATAACAAATTGTGGATAACATTGAGAAGAATGGGAATTCCACAATACTTAATTGTGCTCATGAGGAACCTGTACATAGGACCAGGAGGCTGTTGTTCCAACAGAAAAAGGGAACACTGCACGGTTTAAAATCAAGAAGGGAGTGCATCAGGGTTGTATCCTTTCACCATATTTATTCAACCTGTATGCTGAGCAAATAATCCAAGAAGCTGGACTACATGAAGAAGAACATGGCATTAGGATTGGAGGAAGAATCATTAACAACCTGCGATATGCTGACCACACAACTTGCTTGCTGAAAGTGAGGATGACTTGAAGTA
>NW_006921605.1:6680351-6689377 GCF_000298275.1 Orycteropus afer afer | reverse complement strand
TTGTAAATTGCAAGGTCGGCAGAGCATAGCAGGCTGCTGAGCAACAACACGGCTACATGCAGGGTCCAAGCCTGCCATAGGCTAGAGACCATTTTCAAAGCTTCTCCTTATATACAGGAAGCAGACCACATCCCAAAGGCAGCTACTCAGCTGCTTGTGGTAGATCCCACCATGGAGCTGATGACCAGCCTCATCATGGGGATTAACTACCACCAGCTGCCCAGCCACTCAGCCAGGCCCAGCCAAGGTGACACACAAACATAACCATCACACCCATTTTCCTTCTTTAATGGGTTAGTTGTCTTTATTCTTGGGTGTAAGCATTCTTTATATATTCCAGATACAGACATAGGATCTCAGAGCATTTTAAAAAATTGTGTCTTCATTTTCTTATGGTGTCCTTTGAAGCACAAAGAAGTTTTAAATTTGATAATGTCCAATGTATCTATTGTTTTCCTTTTGTTGCTTGTGCTTTGGATGTCCCTGCCCTGGTTTTGGGGTTCTCTCCTTGCCTGAGGAGCCCCAACCACTGGTGGCACAGTGGTTAAGTGCTCAGCTGCTAACCAAGAGGTTGGGAGTTCAAACCCACCAGCTGCTCTGCAGGAGAAAGATGTGGCCGTCTGCTTCTGTAAAGATTTACAGCCTTGGAAACCCTATGGGGCAGTTATACTCTGTCCTCTAGGGGTGCTGTGTTTGTCAGCCCCTGCAGCTATTTGAGTCAGGAGAGGCCTCCAGCTTGACATTTGACCCACAGACTTGGGACTTGCCTGCCTCTACAACTGCATGTCAGAAGAGACAAGAAAACTTGCTCTTGAATGGCGAGTAGCTAAAGTGAATGGAAGAAATGACAAGATAAAAGAGCTGAACAGAAGATTTTAAAGGGCAACTCAAGAAGACAAAGTAAAGTATTATAATCAAATGTGGGAGATCTGGAGTTGGAAAACCTGAACTAAAGCAAAAATTCAAGCTTCAAGTTGCAATATTGAAGGATTCTATGGGCAAAATACTGACTGATGCAGGAAGCATCGCAAGACGATGGGATGAATGTACAGTCACTGTAGCAAAAAGGATTGACTGACATCCAACCGTTTGAGGAGGTAGCATATGATCAAGAATCAATGGTATTGAAGGAAGAAGTCCAAGCTGCACTGAAGGAACTGGCGAAAAAACAAGGCCCCAGGAATTGACAGAATACCCATTGAGATGTTTCAACAAACGGTTGCAGCTCTGGAGACACTTACTTGTCTATGGCAAGAAATTTGGAAGGCTGCTACATAGCCAACCAACTGGAAGAGATCCATATTTGTACCCAATCTAAAGAAAGTGACCCAGCAGAATGTGGAAATTACCAAACAATATCATTAATATCACATGCAAGGAAAATGTTGCTGAAGATAATTAAAAAATGGTTACAACAGTATATTGACAGGCAACTCCCAGAAATTCAAGCTGGATTCAGTCAATGGAATGAGGGATGGAAATCAGTGCTGATGTCAGAGGGTTCTTGGCTGAAAGCAGAGAATACCAGAAAGCTGTTTACCTGTGTTTTATTTAATATGCAAAATAGACTGTGTGGATCATAACAAACTATAGATAACATTGAAAAGAATGGGAATTCCAAAACACTTCATTGTGCTCATGAGGAACCTGTATAGACCAAAAGGCGATCATATGAACAGAACAAAGGGATACTGCATGGTTTAAAATCAGGAAGGGAGTGTGTCAGGATTGTATCCTTTCACCACACTTATTCAGTCTGTATGCTGAGCAAATAATCTGAGAAGCTAGACTATATGAAGAAGAACACAGCATCAGGATTAGAGGAAGACTTGTTAACGACGTGCAATATGCAGATGGTACAATCTTGCTCAGAGGGAGGAGGACTTGAGCACCCACTGATGGAGATCAAAGACTGCCGTCTGCAGTATGGGTTACATCTCAACATAAAGGAAACAGGAATCCCCACCTATGGACCAGTGAGCAGCAGCACCATAAATGGAGGGAAGATTGAAGTTGCCAGGCACTTCGTTTTACCTGGATTCACAATCAACACCCAGGGAAACAGCAGTCAGGAAATTAGACATTGCATCCCATTGGGCAACTCTGCCACAAGAGACCTCTTTAGTGTTAAGAAATAAAGATGTCACTTTGAAGACTTGTGCCTAACCCAAGTCATTATTTTCTATCGCCTCATATGCATATGAAAGGTAGACAATGAATAAGGAACACCAAAGAAGTTTGATCCCTTTGAATACTGTAGTTGATACCTACGGTGCTGGCTGGCGAAGAATACTGAGAATACCGGGGGCTGCAGAAGAACAAACAAGTCTGTCCTGGCAGAAGTGCAGCCGGAATGCTCCCTGGAAGTGAGAATGGCCGGACTTTGTCTCACCTACTTTGGTCATTATCCAAAGGGACCATTCCCTGGAGATGGATGTCATGCTTGGTAAAGTGGAGTGTCGGTGAAGAAGGAGATGGGTTGGCACCGTGGCTGTGACGACGGGCAAAGGTTGTGAGGCTGGTGTAGGACTGGGCAGTGTTTTGTTCTGTGGTACACAGGGCCACTATGGGTTGGAGCCGACTTGATGCCACTTAACAAAAACTGCATGAGCAGTTGAGACATTTCCTGGAGCAATCTCTCTCTCTCTAAGCTTCCCGGACTTCTCTAGAGAACCCAGGCTAAGATAGCTGCTAACCAACCCAAAGGTCAATGGTTCTAACCCACCAGCTGCTCTTTGGGAGAAAAATGTGGCATTCTGCTTCGGGAAAGATTTATGGCCTTGGACACCCTATGGGGCAACTCTCCTCTGCCCTATAGAGTCACTGTGAATCCACTCAAGGGCAGTGGGTTTTGGTTTGGGCACCTCTTAGAATTGCTGTGTTCGTAGGAGAAGCAACGCCTGTAAATCCTTTAGCACAGGGCTTCTCAGCCTCCTGTCGTTACTGACATGGGGCAGGGTAGTGTGTTAAGGGGGCCGTCCAGGGCTTGCATGAGGTTCAGCAGCATCTCTGGCCTTGGCCCCCTAGATGCCAGTAGTGCCTCCCCCCAGTCACACAAAGTTTCTCCAGACATTGCCGAATGTCCCCTGAGGGGCAACTCTGCCCCAGTTCAGAGAGCTGCTTTAGCAGAACGCCTGGTTTCCCCTCATTAATACAAGGCGGCTATTATTGGTCCCGTTGCCATTGGCTGGACTCTGACTCACAGCAACCCCTGGGCATCCAAGTGGAACTGATGTCACAGAGTTTTCAATGGCTGATTGTTTGGAAGTCGATCTTCTGAGACACCTTTGGGTGGACTTGAACCTTCAACCATTCGGTTAGCAGCCAAGTGCATTAACTGTTTGCACCCCCAGGATCTACTTCTGCTAACTCAGCCATTGAAACTCCATGGAGCACAATTTCTGCTCTGACACACATGGGGGTGCCAGGATTCAGAGCTGGCTTGCCGGCAGCTGACTTTACTGTTACTCCTGTCCCACAAGGAGGCAGGACCCGTAGCCCTCATCTGCCACCTGCTCAGAGCCCGCCTGCCTTTGTAGACACCAAAGCTGGGCCCTCCAAATCCTCTTCTAGACTTGGTTGTTTCTTGCTGTATCTCCTTTGGCCCCAGTAATCCTGCAGGCTTTATTGGCGGCCTGGGACGTATGACGCACCGTGGGGGCGACAAAGAAGAATAAGCCAAGGTGGTGTCCAGCTGAGTGGGGAAGTGGGTCCTGTACCCAGATGGCCACGGTCCCTTTGGGAGAAGAGAACCAACAGGAGATGCGATCCATTCTGGGGATTCATGGGGAAGGCTGGGGGGTAGTGGAGGTCCATGAGAGGGAGGTGGCGTCGCAAGTGTTCTTTCTTGGACTGGCAGGACTCCGAGGTGCAGAGAGTAGGGTGGGAAAAGACCTTCCAGCCGAGGGAGGCGGCCTGGGTGTGCAGAGTTTGGCAGGAAGGCAGGGTAATGAGTTCCATACGTTGGTCCCACAAGGCACACTTGATCATGACTGTCCCTTGTCTCTGCCAAGACACAGGAGTGGTCAGGAGGCACAGGCCTGGCTGCCACCCTACTCCATGGCTTGGCAGCCAGGATGCCTGGGCTAGCTGAGACCACAGCCTGATTCTAGAGGGACGAGGGGTGCCCGCGAGGCGGGAGGTACTTGGGAACAGTGCCAGCTGGCCCTCCACACCCTACCCTGCAGCCTGCTGTCTTCTCTGCTCAGGAAGTTTGGCTCCTCCGGCAAGAAAGCAAGGAGATGTGATTCGTCAGGGCGGAGGGGTTTGGAGGTCATCCCCGTCACCATGGTTTTAAAGTTGTCCAAGACATTCTTTTGGAAATGAATCAACTCTTAAAAAAAATTATTGTGCTGAAATACATATAAAAACATTTGCATTTCAACCTTTTTTAAAAATGTCTTCTGATTAATTCACAGTGACATTAATTAAGTTCTCCAGGTTGTGCGACCATGACTATTGTTTCCAAATTTTTCATCACCTTTAGCAGAAGCCACCCTCGGACACTGCCAGCTGCTCCCCCGCCATGTGCCCCTGGTGACCACTAATAAACTTTGGTTTCTGCGTGTTTGCCTCCTTTGGGTATTTCATATCAGGGGGATTCTTCAGGACGCGCCCTGTGTCTGACTCACTGTACTCGGCTCAGTGTGATCAAGGTTTATCCAAGCCCCGGCAGGTGTCCGAACTAGACACCAACGCACTCTCAGAGGGAAGGCGTCATTCACCAGAGGAGCGCGTTCACAGCTGTGGTCCCGCACCATCCTTACTGGTATGGGTATCGTCTTTGTTCGCTAGTGCTGCTATAGCAGAAATGCCACAAGGGGGTGGCTTTAACAAAGAGAAATTTAGGTTCTCACAGTTTAGGAAGCTGGAATTCAGGGTGCTGGCTGTAGGGGCAGGCTTGCTGTCAGCTCTGTCTTTGTTTTTTCCTTGTGTCTTCTCAGCTTCTATTCCTTGACAGTCTTCATGTGGCTGGCATCTATCTTCCCCCCACCTCTGCTTGCTCGCTTGATCTGCTCTTTTATATCTCAAAAGAGATTGACTTAAAACAAACCCTACACTAACATGTTAACAGAAAAACCCTGTTCCCAAATGGGATTCCATCCACAAGTATACCCATTGCCTTTACCTCGATCTGGAATCACAGTGACCCTATAGGACAGAACAGAACTGCTCTATAGGCTCTCTAAGGAGCTCTGGTGGCACAGTGCCTAAGGCATGCGACTGTTAACCAGAAGGTTGGTGGTTCAAATCCACCTGCCACTCTCTGGAAGGAAGACTGGGCAATCTACTTCCGCAAAGATGTACCATTTCAGAAACCTAAAAGGCATTGCTATGTGTTGGAATTGACTCGATGGCAGTGAGTTTGGTTTGGTTTTATTGGGTTTCTCAGGCTGTAATCTTTAGGGAAGCAGAGTGCCATGTCTTTCTCCTGGGGAGCAGCTAGTGGGCTCAAACTTCTGACCTTTCAGTTAGCAGCCCAGCTCTTACCCACTACACCACCAGGCCTCCTGACTTCACTGCCATCAAGTCAGTTCTGACTCATGGTGAATAATGCTGCAGTGAACGCGAGTGTGTGTGTGGCTCTTTGTACCCCGCTCTGATTTCTCTAGGATCTGTACCTAGGAGTGGGACTCCTGGATCAGAAGGGATTTCTATTACTAGCTTATTGAGGAAGTGCCATACCATTGTCCATAGTGGTTGCCCCATTTTACAGTCCCACCAGCAGTGTATGAGAGTCCCAGTCTCCCCACAACCTCACCAGCATTTGTTTTGTTTTTTTGATCAGTGCTGTTTTTGCAGGGGTGAGATGGTATCTCATTGTAGTTTTGATCTGCATCTTTCTAATGGCTAACGATCTTGAGCATCTCTTCCGGTGTTTGTTAGCCACCTGAATGTCCCTGGTTCCTAGCTTTACTTGTACCTTTGAAAGAAACTGAGAAGATCCAAACTATGGTCCACAGAGGCACTGCTTTTTCTTTATGTTTTTGATATGCTTTTTAAAGCTTAATTTTTGTTCCTATCAAAATAATACTTATTTTAAAAGTTAATTTAACAAGGAGTCCTTGGGTTGTGCAAATAGGTAAGCACATGACTACTAGCTGAAAGGTTGGTGGGTCAAACCCACCCAGAGGCATCTTGGAAGAAAGTCCTGACAACCTACTTCTGAAAGGTTATGGCCTTTCAGAAACAAAAAATAAATAAAATCATTGGGGAAAAAAACCCCTCTGGAGTGTAGTTCTACTCTGAAACACATGGGGTTGTCATGAAATGGCGTAGACTCAACCATTTGTTTTCTGTTTGGTTTTTATAACAAAATACAGCAGTCCCCACCCTGCTCCAGATGCTTGCTTCCCAAGGGCCAGTTTCAATGCTTGTGCTACCTCTACATCTGGGAACCATATGCTTTTGATCCTTGGACATTTATCTGGATGGTTGTGCTCATATTTCTGGAGACACTGTATCACTTCCTTTTTGTGCTGAATTTCCTGTTTCTTGGATCACAGGCCTGCCTTTTCTTTCCTTTTTTTTTTCCCTTCATTTTTGAAAAGTACTCCATCTAGGAGCTTCCTGAGAATGAATGCTGAAATATCTGTAAGCCTTTATTAAGGCTTCATCATCAATTGACAGTTTGGCTGGGTATGAAATTCTAGGATGGAAATGCTTTTTCCTCAGAATCTAGAAAGCATGGCTCCATTGTCTCGTAGCTTCCAGTCCAGGGTTATTTGAAACCACATTTCATATAGTCACTATTTTGACGGAACCTTTCCTAGGTATATCACCCAGCCCACAGGAGCCTGGGCCCCCAGACTCAGAGACTAGGGACTGTGCCAGAAAGGGCTAAATTGTTTAGGTGCAGAGATAAGTCATAGAAGTGGAAATAGAGCCAGGGAAGAAGTGTGACTTGACTGCAGATATTCACAGGATCCTAAATTCCTTTCTAGCCCTTCCCACCCAGCAGTGCTTCCCAGCCTCTCACCCTCCTGGTGTCCACCCCAACTCACTCCAACTCCACTGGCCCATAAGGCTGCTGTCTTTTTAAGTCTCTCCAATCCTTTCCCACTCTTCTTCCGTCTCAGTGTGCTCATCCTTCTAATTCTGCCTCACAGAAGCCCGGAAACTGTAAGAGGATAGAGCAGAAATGCTGGAAATCCCCATAGGCTAATCCATGAACCCTTCACACATGCAACACCCTAAAGTCCATGCTTTTTCCCCTTCTGCACTCGGGCATTGTTCCAGGAAGAGAGATGGCATGTTCCATCAGGATCATGTGGGAACAAGTGAATTTAGTTGGAAGGAGGTTTCCCATACACTCTGGAAATGGTAGCAGCATCTCATCACATGCAGATAAAGGTTAACAGTCACACTGTGGAGCGCTCCCACAGGACAGTAATGGAAGGGACAAGCAACCCGCTAGAAAAAGGAAGTCCACAGAATCAATGACCCAAACACCTGCCACTATAGAGGCAGAGAGGGGGCGAGTCTTCCTCTCTTCCTGGTGGAAGGTGGAACAGCCAGTGGCTTTGAATCTGGGGGGTTGGTTGGAATTTATAGGCCAGAATATCCAGGAAGAATGACCACCTGGCCAAACCAGACCTCCTTCCTGTCCCTAAGGGTTTTCAGCTCCTAGCTGTTCAGCAGGGGTTCCAAATGCCTGCCAGTGACTCCTGGCTGTTGTTCTGTTGGGCTCGCTGGTGTTAGAACCCTCTTCCACGTCTGGGGAACTCCCCACCTTCGGAGTCTTGGCTGGGCTGCACCAGGGAGGTGTCCTGTCCCAGATCTTAAAGGGAGAGCCCTTTACAGGGCTGACCATAAGACAGCAGGGGCTGGGTAACAATGTTGCAGGGAGCTGTATTTCTTACATAAATAAAAAAAGTATTTTGTGCTTTTTGGGTATGTCTTCTCGTATATGCTATCCTGTGTAAAAAACGTTTTTGTAGTGAACTACTTACACCTTCTCACTCTCACAGCCGTCAAGTAGGATTTGACTCACAGTGACCCCTCCTTGGGTTTCTGAGGTGGTATCACTACAGAAGTAGACAGCCCGATCTTCCTCTCCGAGAAGTGGCTGGTGGCTTTGAACCTCCAGCCTTCTGGTTAGCAGTCAAATGCCTTAGGCACTATGTCACCAGAGCTCCTGCTTATACCTTATACAAAACATATATATATATATATATACACACACACATATATATAGAGTATAAAGAATTATAAGGCAAACACCTTTGAAACCACCACCCAGATGAAGAAATGGATCATTTCAAGCGAAAAAATTACACCCGCCTTGTGACCTGACAATCCCATTTCTAGAAGCATGGCTTCCAGAAAAAGGGACCACATGTACAGGGATCTTCACTGAAGCATATTGTAAGTACCAGAAACTAAACGAAAACAAGGGAACTGGTGCTGTGCCCACGCTGGCACCCACACAGCACTTCCTTTAATCCCACAAGCCCACGAGGCAGGAATGTGGAAACTGAGGCTCCACTGGGCTGAGTTAGTCACCTGAATTCACTTGGCTGGTAGGTGATGGACTGGCTCAAGCCCGCCTCATTCTGACCTTTTGCATAAAGTCTTAAGGTGCTCCTTCTTTTCCAGTGTACAACTCCACGTCAAGTCACTCAGCCTCTGCACACACACCACACGGATGGTCAAAGCTTCCTGCTCAAAAATACTCACCACAGCAGCCCTTTTATAACCAGAAATAAACAACCAAGATGGCTAATAAGGGGTGAAAATTATGACAGAAGACTGGTTTGTTTCACTTTTATTGTGGTGAAAACACACGCACCAAGACATCCACCAACATAACAACTTCCCCATTTACAGCTCAGGGACATTGATGACATTTTTCATGTTGTGCCTCCATTACTGCTGTCCTTTTCCAAAATATTCCACCACCATTCACATAAACTCAATGCCCCTCAAACAAAAGCTTCCCCTTCTTCCCTCCGTCCTACCCCTGGTAATAACCACTAATAATATTCAGTATATACCAAAGATATATATATATATATATATATACA
>NW_006921605.1:6660990-6680113 GCF_000298275.1 Orycteropus afer afer | reverse complement strand
GTTTTCCATACGGCAGTTCATACACATTTTGTTTCATGACATTGACTGCACTTCCCCACAATGTAACAGCTCTCTTCCCACTTCCTCCCTGTAGTTCTCTGTCCTTCTTTCCCAAGCATTCCTGCCCCCTGAGCCATCTCCCTGTGCAAACACTGCCCTTCTGTTCTCCCATGATTGATGTTTTAAGGAGTGTATCTACCTGACGTAAATGTTCACTGTAAACGTTCTGTTGTTTGGCTAGAAGCCATGGGAGTGAGTTCAATTCCAGACCTGAAGAGTAACTAGGGGCTATAGTCTCAGGGATCTCACCAGGCTCTATTAGACTCATAAACCTGGTCGTCTTTATGATTTTGAGTTTTGTTTTATGTGTGTGTGTGTGTATGTTTTTTAACCTGTCTAGCAATTTTCCCTCCCCTCTCCCCCAATCCCTGGTAACCAACAAAGAAAGTACAAGGACTATTTATTATGCCTGCCCCCCTCCAAAAAAGAACCCAAAATCATTCAAGGAAACGTTTTAATAATGTGAAAAATGTTTGTTAAATTGAGTAAAAGATGGAAAAAATAAAATCGTTTATAGAACTCTTGTCACAAGGCTGTGTAAAAAAGAAAAGGAAAGAAAACAGGACTAAATATACCAAAATATCTGAAAAAAAAGAACAGGGAAAGAGAAAGGGAGGGAGTCAGGATGTGAACCATCTGCTTTCTCTAGGCCTCTTGTGCAGCTCAGCTCCCCAGCACTGCCTGTTCCTCTGGTCCACATGGTGTATCCTCTAAGGCCCAGGCAGTCCATGGACTGGGCTCTGCTTGGGGCAAGGACTTCCCATTTTACTCCCTTCTGAGTCCCCATCTCCTTCAAAAAGGCCAGAAAAGTGAACTGTAGATGTCTAGGTCAACTGGGGTAACAGAGTTCAGAAGGTAACGTTCTGCATCCTAGTTGTTGAATATACCACCTGGGGTCTTCAAAGCTGCTATTGGCCATCTAAGATATAACTACTGATCTTGTCCTGCCCGGAGCACAGGAGAATGAAGAAAACCAAAGACTCAAGGAAGTAATTAGTCCAAAGGGCCAACGGCCCACACGAACCACAGCCTCCTCTGACCTGAGACCAGAAGAACTAGATGGTGCCCAGCTCCCACTACCCACCACTCTGACCAGGACCACAATACAAAGTTACGGTTAGAGTAGGTAAAAACTGTACAACAAAATTCAAATGTATCAAAAAGACCAGATTACTGGCCTGGCAGAGACTGGAGGAACCCCTGAGACTACTGCCCTAAGACAACCTCCTAACTTGAAACTGAAGCTTCTCCAGGAACAGTCTTTTCAACCCAACAATAGACTGGCCTGTAAACTAATGATAACACTACTCTCAGGAGTGTGCTCCTTAGACAATCAACTATAAGGGACCAAAAGGGGAACATCTCCCTGAAAGTAAAGAGGAGAAGGTAGTGGGGGTAGGGGAACCCGACAAATGGAAACAGGAACCCAGGGAGGAAACGGGGAGAGAGCTGACACACTGCATGGACCACGGCCGATGTCACAGACATCTGTGCACAAATTACTGAACGGAAAACGAATTTGCCATGTAAACTTTCACCTAAAGCAAGATGTTGCTGTTGTTGTTATTTGCCACTGAGTCGGCCCTGACTCATAGCAACCCCTCCTTGGGTTTTTGAGGCAGTATCACTATGGAAGTAGGATTGCCCAACCTTCCTTCCGAGGAGTGGCTGGTGGGTTTGAACCGCCAGCCTTCTGGTTAGCAGTCAAGTGCCTTAGGCACTATGCTACCAGAGCTCCTAAAGCAAGATAAGATGTTAAAAAAAAGTGAACTCTGGAGTTTAGCTCAGCTTCTGTTTGGGGCAGTGCAAACCTGCTGGCAGCGCTGCGGAAGAAAGCCCTGGTGACCTCTTTCTGTAAAGTTTACCGCCAAGAAAGGCCCCTGGAGCAGCTCCACACTGACATAGGGGGCACTGAGAGTCAGAACTGATTTGACAGTAATGGGTTTGTTTTTTTTCCAGTTTGAGGGCTCCCTCTGCCTCTCTTTCCAAGTGGCTCAGCCTGATCCTAACTAAACCAGTAAACAAATACTTTCTTTTAGAAGGATCAGCACAAAGCTGGTTCCTATGAGGCTGAGGTAAAGATGTCCCAAACGTCCAACTTCCCCAAACTGCTGTACCACTCCACCATCTCTGACATCCACCAGGCCCCCTCCTCTCAGTACTCCCCCCCTTACAGTTCTGAAACTCACTGCAATGTCTCAGAACCCATCAACTGTACTCACAGTTAAGTGGTCTATTAGGGAAGTAATAGGGTGTAACTTGGGACGGGACCAACTTGGAAATTACAGGAACAACTCAGGACGCAGTTCCTCGATTAGGGCAGCTGCTTCTCGCCCCCTGCCACCCGGCCCAGCTGGGGACTTCTCAAGCAAGTGCGCTCCATGAGTCAGCAAACCTACTGCAGCTGGCAGCTGCCACTGTCGCTCCTGTTATAGCTCCTCCCTCTCTCTCTGTCTCCCTTTAAGCCTAGTGGGATGGCAGAACTGACCAATCCCCTGTCAGGTTCCACATACCTTATTTACATGCTCCACCCACACAGGGGCGCCAAGCACCTTATTTACATCATTAGCAAGCTATCCAATCCCTTTGGTGGACCACAAGCACCTCATTTGCATAGACTCACAGTCACTTGGTAGCAGTTACAAAGACTACGGTTTGTTGTCGTTTTTGTTGTCAGGTGCTGTCAAGTCAGCTCTGACTCACAGCAACCCTGTGTACAAGACAACAAAACACTGCCCAGTCCTGTGCCAGCCTCACAATCCCTGCTGTACCTGAGCCCATGATTGTAGGCGCTGTGTCAATCCATCTTGTTGAGGGCTGTCCTCTTTTTTGCTGACCCTCCACTTTACCAAGGATGATATCCTTCTCCAGGGAATGGTTCCTTCTGATAACATACCAAAGTAGCTGAGACGAAGTCTGCTCATTTTCACTTCCAAGGCACATTCAGCTGCATTTCTTCCAGAACAGGTTTGTTCATTCTTCTGGAAGCCCATGGAACTTTTAGCACTCTTCGCCAACACCACAACTCAAGAGCATCAACTCTTCTTTGGTCTTCCTTATCCATTGTCCAGCTTTCAATGCCTATGAGGCAACTGAATATACCACGGCTTGAGTTAGGCACATCTTAGTCTTCAAAGTGACATCTTTGCTCTTCAGCACTTTAAAGAGGTCTTCTGCAGATCGGCCCAGTGCAAACAGACCAAGTCTTGAAGGGATCCATTAAGTAAGTCCCTGCACCACAGTCTTTGGTCTAGCCATTGGTCCTAGTACAGCTGTGCCCTTGGTCCTCAGGCCAGGAGCTGGGACAGCTCTTGGGCACACAGGCTTGAGGGTACGTGTGCCCAGCCCACAGCGCCATCCTGTGGCTTCCTGGGGTTGGGTAAGGGCATCTCAGCTGAGCCCTGAGGTATTTTCCTGGGAGCCTGGAAGAAGCCTGGCCCCAGGCCGATGGCACAGGGTAAGGGTCCTACCCTCGAGGAGCCAGAAGACGGGGCGGAGGGGCCGGGTGAAGACGGCATGGAAGGTGTGCAGTGGCTGGGCCTGCGGCTCCAGGATGTAGAAGGTGACACAGCCTGAGGCCACATCCAAATCCACACCCAAGAGCCGTCCAGACACTGCCGGCAGGCGCCGGGCCTCCCCGTCGTGCCAGGCCTGGGTGCGGTCCTCCTGAACACAGAGCCCCCAGGAGCAGGGCCCACGGCCGATGTTGTCTGTGTGGGTCCCCAGCTTGCGCCGTGCCAGCTCCGGGTAGGCGATGCCCAGTGTCACTGAGTGGTTGGAGGTGCGTACCTCCCAGTAGTGCCGCCCGGCCCGGAAGCTCTGAGCACACTGCACCTGCCACAGCTCAAAGCTGCTCGGGCTGGTCTGGTCCCAGGGCCGGCGGCGGTGCTTCACCTGCTGGTTCTGGCGGGACAGGTGGAGGTGGCGGTTGGCACTGTCTGGGTCAAAGGTCAAGTTACGGTAATCTGTGGGAGAGACGGATGGAGGTGAGTAGGCATGGGTGCCTGTGCACAGCCAGTCACAGTGGGGACAGGGCTGCCATTTACGAAGCGCTACACAGCCACCAGGCACATGGCATGCTAAGCACTGGACTCCGTGCAGCACTGAATCTGCACTGTGACCTCGGGGGAAGAATCTTATACATCCAAAACAGGCGTGCAAGGGGTGAGACCAGACCAGACAGGGGCCACAGAACAGAGCTCTTGGACAGACATAGTCACAGCACATGCAACATTCATGTATTCACACATGCACGTGCACACGTGCTCACAATGCACGTATCTGCATGAAAACACACATGCACACAACACACTGCAGATGTGCTCACATGCACGCACATGCTCTCCTTGCACAATGCACACACATGCATATGCACAAATGTACACACATGCAAACATGTGCACACAATACACTGCACATGTGCTCACATGTCTGCGTGCACAGATATGCATACACATGTGTACATACTGCGTGTGTATGCATGTGAACACACGCACACACAACGCAATGTGCATGCAAGCACATGCACATACGCACAGACATGTGCACACACGTTTCTCGCACAATGCATGTGTGTGCACATGTGCCTGCAGTCACTGACACACAATGCACACGTTGCACACTCATGAGACCTCCTTACTCTGCCAGAGTTCTCTCCTCAGTGGACACATCAGACTTGGGACTGGTGCCAGGGGACCTGGGTCCTCTAAAGGACAAAGCAGCATTAGGGGATGGATGGGGATGGGAGGTCACAGAGAGGACGGGCCCTGACCCCACTCTCACCCCCAGCAGGAGGGACAACCAGGCCCGGAGGGGCAGGGACGGGATCTTGGTCGCCTTACCCCTGGGGCCCACGTCAGCAGGCTCAGCCGGCACCCCAGGGCAGTCCCCCTCCTCCAGCAGGAGGCCACCCAGCTGGCTCAGCGTCTCCTTCAGGCCTCGCAGCTGCTGCTCTTCATCCCACTGCGGAGGGGTCAGGGGCCCAAGAGGCTCTGGGGACACCAGGAGCTGTGACTCCTGAACCCCAGGAACAGCTGCAGTCAACCTGGGTGCCAGGGGCAGGATGCCACTCCCCACGCACCACCCTGAGGCCACTACCTGAAGAAAGGTCCTGTCGTCCGGCTGTCCCAGGAGGTCCCGGACCCCACAGTCATGGCGCGCCAGAGCCTCCAGGTGGTCCCGCAGACGCCGTTCCCTGTCCCGGGCCTCGGCCAGCGCCTGTGCTTTGGCTGCCTCAATGCCCCTCAGCGCCAAGGCCCGCCGCATCTCCAGGGCCTGCAGGAGGCAGCTGAACTTGCCGGAGACCATGGAGGCCAGGGTGCAGGCCGAGCTCTGGGGGGCACAGGAAGAGCCTGGGTAGGCAGGGCCAGGGCTGCACGCTGGGCTAGGGTCTAAGATGTAGGCAACCTGGGCCATGGAACCTCTTCTTCAGCCAGCTTCCTGCTCAGCCCTCACTCCCTCCCGCCAGGGGGCATTTTCAAGGTGGTTCACATGCACTGCCCTGGGGCCCGCCGCCTGAAGGGCACGGTGTGCAGATGTGGCGGGCAAACCGCACACAGGCCCCGTACCTGGATCTGGCTGCTTTGCTGCTGCAGCTCCCGTAGCTGGCCCTCGGCCTGGGCAGCCTGCTGTGCGGTCACCTCCAACGCGGCTCTCAGCTGGGCCTGCAGTGCCCACCCGGGGACGTGAGGAGAGAGAGGCCGTATCGGCCCACAGTCCCCCTCAGCCAGTCAACAAATACTAGTAGATGCAGGTGCCCCCTGCTCCTGCCAACCCAGGCGAGGCCAAGAGCGCCAGTGCAACCTGGGAGAAGACTGGATTCCCGGCCCCACTTCTGCCTCCCGTGGGCTGAGCTCCCTGGGGCAGGTCCTCCACTCTCAGGGCTGAAACTGCTCCGGCGAAGGGCACCCAGCCTCTGAGCTGTGCCCGCCCTGACGGCTTTCTGTCCTCCTCTAATTCAGTGTCATCAGCGTGGGGCACATCGACCACATTCTCCCCTGTAACCCTGCAACCAGCGAGTACTCCACCTACTCCTGTTTCCAGCCCATCTCGCCCAAGTTCCTGCTGGCCCCTGTGCAGTGACCTACCATTCCTAGAACTTCTCTACCCTCTACAAACTAACGACATAGCCCTGGTGGTGCAATGGTTAAGTGTCCACCTGCTAACCAAAGGTTAGCGGTTCGAACCCATCAGGCCCTCCACTAGATAAAGATGAGGCAGTCTGCATCTGTGAAGATTTACAGCCTTGGAAACCCTATGGGGCAGTTCTACTCTGTCCTATAGGGTCTCTATGAGTTGGAGCCGACCCGATGGCAGTGGGTTTGGTTTTCTTAATATGCTAATGACCCCACATTTGTAGCCCCAGCTCAGACCTTCTCTGAGCTCTAGATTCAAATACCTGCAACCCCTTGTCTGTACCCCAGGCACCTCCAGCCACAACCCGTCCCCACACTTCTGCTCTTCACCCACTCTTCTCACACACACAGCACAGAACCTGGAACCTGGGGCTCGCTGGTCCGCCCTCTCAGCCCCTCAGGTCCGGTCCATCCTGTTTGCATCACCTCTACAAGGCACTGTGAATCCCACTCTGTTTTTCTATCCCTGCTTGGTCACCCTGGTACCAGACAGCCTGTCTCCCTGCGTTCCTGCCACGGACGCCAACCTCACCTGGGGTCTCATCTCCGCCTGGCTGTCCGTGTTCCACACACCCGTCTGTGTGATTGATCAGTCAAACCTGAATCGGACCTCTGGCTGCTCTGCCTACAGCCTGTGGTGGCTTCCACTCCCCTCAGACCCAGATGCTGCAGTCACCGCAGAACTCCTGGTGGCCTGACCCCTGCTGACCCCAAGGGCCTCTGCTGCCTCCATCAGCCACTCTCGCGTCTCACGGATCTGCCTCCAGTGAGCAACGAGCCTGCACATTTTCCTCGCAGAAGCCTGGAGCATTCTCTGCCCTGAATACTCTTTCCTGGTCCTGTTCCTGGTGATGCTTCCTGAGCCTCAGGCGTCAGCTCAAAGTACCCCACTCCTTCCTCTAGGCTCCCTAAGTAAAATCCAGCGTGCTCTGCACGGCAGCTTGCAGGACAGGGATCCCTCTGCACAGTCTGTGATAATACGTGTATGTCTTTACTGCAGTTTTGTTCGCTCGCGTAGGTAGATTGTAAGCCTCTCCAGGGTACGGACCCCTTGAGTCAGTTACCAGTACGTGGCCCTTGCATACGTAGTAGGTGCTCACTGAACGGCTATTGGCTGAATGTTTACTGAGCACCGGCTCTAGCGGCCGCGACACGACACTTCCCGAGCCCCTGGACGGCCCTGGCCCCTCTGCTCCCTGTCACTCTGGCGCCTTCAACGCCACCTGCCGCCCCTCCCGCCCCGCGGCAGCGGCGTCACCTCGCGCTCGCGGCGCTCCACGTCCAGCAGCGTCCGCTCATGGAGTCGACACTCGAGCACGGTGCACGCGCTGCACACGCAGCGGCCCTCGGAGCGGCAGAAGAGCTCGAGCGGCCGGCCGTGGCGAGGGCAGCTGGCGGCGGGCCCGGCCTCGGCTCGGGGCTTCGGCTCGGCTCCGGGTTCGGGGCCCCGCTGGGCGGCGTGCACCATCTCCACCACGCCGCTGAGCGCCACGTTGCGGCGCAGCGCGGCGCCGTCGGGGAAGAGCTCGCGGCACTCAGGGCACTCGCGCCCGCAGCGCGCCAGCCAGTCCCCGATGCAGGCCCCGCAGAAATTGTGGCCGCAGGGCAGCGTGGCCGGGTCGCGGTAGAGCCCCAGGCAGATGGCGCAGGTCAGCTTCTCCTCGAGCTGCCTCGCTGCCATGGCGGCTGCAGGCGGCCCGGGAAGTGCAGCTCCCGGCTCTTAAAGGGGCCGCGAGCGGCGTCTGGGGAGGAGCCTGGGTGCCGGTTAGGGCGGGTCTGCGATGACCCGCCCGCCAGCAGCTGCCACTCGGGTGCCCTGCCCGCCTGGGCGGCTGCCACGTGCTCTAGGCCGACCGGGTGTTGAGGTCGGTCTCCTGATCCGTCTTGGCATCTCCGCCCACTTGGTGGACGTTCCGGTCTGGCTCCTGGGCCCGACAGCCAGCCATCTCCGGGGGGCAGAGCCTCTAGGAGCCCAGGCTTGGGATCCCGCTGGACTCGTGGCCTCCTCCTAGCTGCTCATCTGTAAGGGGGATAATAGCACCCACTCCCACGGTTTGGGAGATAAAGTGAAACTGGTAAGAACTCGGGGCACACAGTAGGTGCTCAGTAAACGCCCCCTCCTCAGGAGCACTGCCGCCGACTTTTACCTGGGCTGGGTTTTAGGCACTTGCCAAGGCTTAAGTGTCTCCCTTCCCAGAATTGTGCCTGATTTTTATTCTTTTAAACAGTGAGATGGCAATTTCTGGTCACTAAGACAGAGACCTCATGTCTCTTTGATACCCAAAGCCACTTTACACTTCAGTCCAAGTCCCCTAGCTGTGGGCCCTCTGCCAGGAGAGATTTTTTTTGGGGGGGGCAAGCTGAGCCCCACATTGTAGAGGAGCACCTTGCAGCTGACCCCTTGCCCACAGTCTTCCTGAGTGGCGTGTTGGGCCAGGTGACAGTTCTGAGCCTGAACAGAACCATTACTGTCAGGCTGATGGGTCTACTCAGCCAGGCAGACAGTCTCCCTACCATGTCGTGGGATGTGAAGTTGACTTTTCTGGGAAAGGTACATGGACCTCGACTGGACTTAGGCACCTTTTTCCTTTAGAGAAAACAAATCCTGACTGTGCAGGGAGTTGGCCCACAGGGCCCTGGAATTTGCTGTTCCCACCTGGCAGGGCCTCCCTTCCCACACACTACTGGCCGGCACCGCCCATCCACCCTCTGAGCTACAGCTCAGGAAGTATCTGAAGGTCTCACAAGCCATTTTTGGTCACTTATTCTTCAGGATCTATTTTTAGGTTTCCTCTTTGCCCTTTCTGAGTGATTTGAGCAATTATTTTGGCCAAAGGGATAGTGATGTTATTAAAGTAGAAACGGTAACAGGCGATTATTAGGTGCCATCGAGTCAGTTCCAACTCACAACCCTGTGTCCAACAGTATAAAACACTGCCTGGTCCCGAGCCATCCCTAATCACTGCTAGATTTAGCACTACTTGGCGCCATGAAAACGAGCTCTGCGGGCAATGAACCACTCTTGCAGGGCTTTTCTTGCCATGGTTGTTCAACTCTGACAGAATGAATGATTGGGTGGCCCACCAAGGGGAGGACTGCCAGCTAATAATACAAATAAGGCGCATGACATCTTCAGACAGGCAGCTCGCTGGTGGAGCGGGTGCCTCCAGGCCTGCCCGGCAGGTGTTACAAAGCTGTGCAGGGCAGAGGCTGGCCTGAGGGGCCCCATGGGCCAAGGGCTGAGAGGCTGAGGTCCGGGAAAAGGCCTGCCTATGGGCTTGGCCCAGAAGCTGTCCCGATCCAGAACTACATCCTGAGTTCTTCCTGAACCTGTACTGTAACCATTACTTCCCTAACACAGTGGCTACAAGGATGGGCTCAGACCCAGCCACTGTCAGGACGGTGTGGGGCTGGGCAGTGTTTCATTTTGTTATGTGTGGTTGCTAGGATTCAGGCACCTGAGAATTTTCCTAATAAACCCCATCATGGTACTGTCTGGTGTTGTGTGGCCACTGCAGTGACTGAACCCAGCAGAGAGTGGCATGGGAGGGACACGTGGCCTCAGCAGTGGCATGTCTGACCTCCACCTCATAGGTCAGCCCTGGGCTGTTGATAGGGATCTTGATCCTGGTCCCCACTTCTGAAGTTAGGGGGGATCAGATGCTGCCCCCACACCCTCCACAAACGCATACAATGATAGCTCAGCTGCCACACTGAGTGTCCCACTGGCTCTTAGCTGCGCTGACAGCCAAGGCAGACGGAAGCGGGACATTTTCCTTTGTGCGTTTTTTTGGAAAGGAGGCTTACACCTCTTTCTCAAGGGAGACAGTGTCTCTGGTCCTTTCCCGGGGGACGCCTCTGCCAGCGCCGGGAGAAAGGAGCATGGACGTGATGTCCCATGGCAGCATCTCAGCCACCTGGGCCAGAGCGGGGACTGCCACTCACTGGGTGCACACCACCACGTTACCTTGGTCTAGCCTCACGTGACTCGAGGCAGGTGCAGGGAGCAGGTCTCCTTTGCCAGAAGGGAAACCACCTGCCAGCTTGCCATTTCTACTCACCTTCCAACCGGAACAAGCTGAGGTGTCAGATGACCCCGAGACCCTACCTAACCGGCCCTGCGTGGTGCGCACCGGGCTGAGAGGTGATGCTCAGGATGCAGATGTTTACAGAACTCGTGGATGGCGTTTTCTTCCGCACCATCTCCGTGGGCTGGACCACACCCCCAGGTGGCACAGGGGGGCTGCTCCCTCCTGGGGAGGGAGCCAGCCTCGTCCCAGCAAGGAAGCCAAACCACCCCGCCTGGAGGCTCCAGCTGCCCCCGGAACACAGATGCAGACTGGCTACGGCAGAGACCGTCTTTATTCTGGTCCTGCAGAGCTGCCAGTCCAGCCCTGGGCCTGCTGGGAGCTACAGGGCCCAAGCCCCAGCGTGGCCCTCCGGAGCTGTGTCCTCATTGCTCCTGACAGCGGAGTAGGGCAGGGTGGCCCAAGCCCAGTCCCCTGCACAGCGGGTGGCACTTGGGCCCTCAGTAGATGCCGTAGGTGGGTTCGTGACTGTCCCGGTACCGGTCCAGGTAGCGCAGGGGCTGCCGATGGGGGAACCGCTTCTGCTTGGGGTGGTAAGGGGGAGGCCGCACAAACTCAAACACGGGCTCCCGCATGTCTGCAAGAAGAGTTGGTGGGCAGAGGTGGGGATCCTGTGCCTAAGCCCCACACCCTGCCTGCTGGCTGGGGTCTCGGCAGGGCCTGCCCGTTAGAAGAGCTCGTCCCGTACCTGCCCCTGACACCCATCGCCTGCTGTGGCCCTCAGAGACAGGAGCTGCTCCCTGGTAGGTCCAGGGGAGGCCTGAGCCCCAGCCCGCACCCCATGCCGGCCTTACTGAGAAGGTGGTGGAAGACGTGGGTCACTGCATCATCCCAGCAACACTGGAAGAAGGCCAGGCCCGCTGGAGTCATGGCTTCCTGGTGCTGCTTGTAGAAATCAAAGGTGTGGAAGGTCCGCTGGGTGAGCTGGCAGCTGAGGAGAAGAGTGCATCTGGGACCGGGGACAGGGGGCCCAGACCCGCACCCCCACCCCCACCATGCTGAGAAGCCCTTTGGGGTCTGCCAGACATACTGCCAGCCCCAAGGCTAAAGTCATAAGGCAAGTGAACGGAGTGAGAGCAACCCTCTCGGGGAGCTGGCCCAGGGCCTGGGGCGGGTGGGTTACCAGGGTGAGGGGCGGGTGTCCGCAGAGAAGTCAATCTGCTTGTCCTGCTTGAAGAGCAGGAAGACAAGGCGGTGGAAGCCGGAGCCTCGGGGAGGGAACGGGGGCAGGTAGGGACATGTCTCCTGCCCCGCAGCCACCCGGCAGCCTGGGATGTTGGTCCTGGTGGAAGGAAGATCTGTGAACGGCCACTCGAGGGAACGCCCGCCCTCTTGCACAGGGGTTGCTACAGCTCCCGGATGGACCCAGAGCGCCTCCCGTCACAAGGTGAGCAGGAAGTGGCACTGCTGCAGCTCTCTGCGAAGGGAGGGGAGGGCCCAGAGGCCGAGGCCGAGGTTCCTGAGAGCGTCGGGCCCTGAGGAGCCGGCAGGTCCCCCGCGCCCCGGCCATGTGGCCAGAACACCACACTGCCTTTGCTCTGTTTCTTTTGTTTCTTGAAAGCTCTGGGGTCTGGTCAGGGCCCGTTCGCCCGCCTGGCTCTGGGGTGACCACCGCACCTGCCCCAGGGGAACCCGAGGCTGCACAGCTGACAACTGCAGCCAATAAAAAGGGGCACAATCAGCCTCAGCCACTGGCTCCATTTCTCCCAAAGCTGCGGTTGCTGCCTGCCCTCTGTGCCTGGCCTGGCATTCAGAGCCAGGGACCACAGAGAAGACACAGTGCAGCCTGGCCTGGCGCTGTGGGGATTCCCAGGGGTTCCGCAAGCTCTCGGAGAGCACGCCACTGTTTCCAGGGACTCGTGTGGGGGGGTCACCCTCATTTTAAAGATGAGGAAATGGGCTCGGGGAGATAAGCCACGAGTCCAGGATCACATGGTTAACCCGAGGTGGGGCTGTGGTGGGCCAAGAATGAGAGCCCTTTCCAGGAAACAGCCGCCTCGCGTGCCTGCCCTCCCAGCCGGGTACTCACACCAGCCAGTGGACGTACTCGGCGTCTGGCTCCAGCAGGTGGCCATCTGCACACAAACACACCACTGAGCCCCTGCAAGGAGCTGGGGCTACAGGTCTCCACCGGCCCCTCCCGCTTCCCAGGTCCCGGAAGTCCGACACCCACCCACGTTGGTGAGTAGTAATGTCCACAGCGAGCCCTCATCTGCCTCATAGGTCACTTCTGGGGCCTGGGAGGCCTGGTGGGGAGACAACAGGGGAGCTGTCACCCACACCAGGGACGGACAGTCATTGCAAAGAGACCCCTGTAAATGGGAGGGGGGAGCCCGGGAGAGGGTGCGCCCTCTCTGATCCCAGAGCCCTCGGCAGCCCCTCCCAGGCACGGAAGGGGCCTGCAGTTTCTGCCCACAGAGCTGAGCCACACTGAGCCGCGCCCAGGACTCCAGACGCCAGGCTGGTCACAGGGCTGCGTGAACACACGGCTTCCTTTCCTTCTGTTTTTTCTTCCTTTTTTTTTGCATATCACCAAACTATCGTTTGTTGTTGTCAGGTGCCACTTCCGACTCATGCAGCCCCACGGGATGGAGGGGAGCTGCCCCACAGGGTGTTCTTGGCTGTCACCCTTTGGAAGCAGACTGCCAGGTCTTTGTCCTGTACTGCCCCAGGGTGGGTTCAAACCACCAGCTTTCCAGTTAGCAGCCAAGCACTTGCCCGCTGTACCAGCAGGGCTCTATATGGTATGTTCACCAGGAAACGAGAGCTCAGCGGCTGACTGGAAACAGGCTGGGCACGCGTGCACACAGGGCAGGGAGGAGGGGGACAGGCACATGGTTACCTCGGTTGGAGTGACCTCGTTGCCATGGTACACAGGCACCAGGTCCTCCTCGCCCACAGCGTAGGCCACACGCAGGGGGACGCGGGGCACGAAGGTGGCGCCATGAAACAGGTCCCGGTAGAGGCCGTAGTGCTCGGCCAGCCGCTGCTTGTGGTAGGGGCCGCAGGTCCTCTCCCACTCAGCCTGAACCGCCTCCAGTGGGATCCGCGCTGGGAAGGAAGACGCCAGCTGGGCTGCAGTGTGAGGACGAGGGCAGGGGCCTAGCACTCCCCTGCCCTGGGGGGCCTACCTGTGCGGAGCCGGGCGGCCTGCTCCTCCTCTGTATTGGCTCGAAGCTCCCGGAGGACCTGTTTCCGCTCCAGCAGCTGCTGGGGCCGGGAGATCTGGGGTGGAGGCAGCCCGATGTCGATCTTGTCTTCAGGATCTGCGGGGTGAACGGGGTCGGGTCAGCTTGGTTAAGGCCTCTCACTGCCCCGAGCTCTTCGGCTGAAGCTTTAATTCACAACACGAAAACACCCAGCCATCTCCTTCAGACCCCAGCGGGGCCCACTGCTGAGCTAGCCAGATCCACCTTGGGACAGCATTTTCTGATCCCTAACGCAGGTCACAAGGAGCCTCTGGGTGGTACAACAGTTAAAGCTCTCAGCTGCTGACTGGAAGGCTGGCGGTCACGTCCACCCAGGGGTGCCTCAGCAGGCCTGGTGATCACCTTCCTAAAAAGCAGCCCCTGAAAACCCTGTGAGCACCTACCCATAAACACATGGGGTCGCCATGATTTCTAATCGACTCGACGGGAACTGGCAAATGACATCACACTGTCTCCTAGGAATCCCTGGGTCACGGGAAAGCCCTGCGCATAGTCATCTCAGTTACAGTTAGGAGCCTATCTGAGCTTCATCTCAGCTGACCACGGACACACACCTGTGTCCCCAGGGGCACTGATGGCCAAGGGTAGGGGTGTCAGAGCACCCCTCACCCGTCGTGGGCAGAGCGCCCAAACTGCCTCAGAAACTTGTTAAAAGGCAGCTTCTGACTCAGCAGGTGGGGGGCCTGAGAATCTGCATTTCACGCCTGCTCCTAGGTGAGAACTTGTCACCCAACACCTTCCTCCATTCACACTGGACACTGTCGACAGTCACCAACGTGCAATTAGTCCTTATCAGGGACGGCCTAAGAATTCTAAGGGCCTGCATCCTTTAATCTTCACAACTTGGGGATGTACACATTATGTCTTACATTTGGGGCAGCAAGCTCAGGAGTCACTCTTAAGAGGCCGCTGGAGTTTAAATTGGGCTATTTAGCATGCATGCCTGTGCCCACAACCCAGGGCTTCAAGCCACTCAGTTCCCCACCTTGCCTTGCTGAGACATTGCACGTCACCACAGATACAATGAATCAGAATCATTAGTAAGTTCCCCAGATGAGTCTTAATGAATATAATGTTATTAAAATGTAGATTATGATTCAGTACATGTGGGATGGGGAAAAAGGTGTATTTTCAGCAGGGGGTCGAAATGTGAACCAGTTGGAAGCCCTGCCTTACCCACCATAAGAACTATCTCTACAAACCACTGAGACTATGGTCCCTAGCTGCCCTTCAGGTCTGGAATTGAACCCACACCTGTGGCTTCCAGCCAAACAAAAGACAGGCATGTGAGTTGAACATTTACATGAGGTAGATACACTCCTTGGAGAGAACGATCACGGGAGAAAGAAAGGCTGTTTATGCACAGGGAGACAGCTCAGGGGGCAGGAGTGCAGGGAGGGATGGACACAGGGAAGAGGTGACTATCAGGAGGAAATGGTAGGGGAGCTGTTGCATTGGGGTAAACTAGTCAATGTCATGAGACAAAGTGTATGTGAACTGCTGCATGGAAAGTGAATTTGCTCTGTAAATTTTCACCCAAATCACAATAAATAAAAAAAATAATAGAAAGAACTACTGCCACAAATGCTTTCTAAAGGGACGTTGTAGTCAGCAGGTGTGAGGGTGGGGTCCCTAAGTGACCTTGCCCTGCACCTATCAATTTCATTCAGCAAAACTGTACACCAAAGTGCCAGGCCCTCATGATGAGTTTACAAAGGTCCAATGGTGGGCAAAATAGGCGGGATCTCTGTCCTCAGGGATCTTACACTCTGGGGGAGGGGCGGCAAAGAGAAGAATTCTCAGGGTGGCCAGGGCTACACACAGGACATTTTAGGGGCACAGAGTCTTAACTCGGAATTTGGGGCCCACGAAACGACTTTTGGGGCTGGACCTCTACTGGTGGCAGGAGGGACTGTTGCAAGGAGGGGGTGATTTCTGGCGAGGCGAAATCGTCAACAGCGTACAAAGGATCCAGCCAGGCGACCTGTACCCACAGGGCCAGCAAGGGTCGCTCCGCACACGAGGAGGGTGCTGGCCGGCTCCCGGGCTCCGCGGAAGACGCCCACAGCCCCGCTCCGGGCGCCCCGCACCTGACTTCTTCCCGAAATGCTCCCAGTAGGTCCGCCACCAGCGCGGCGCCCGCGCCTCCGGCTCCGCCTGGCGCCAGTAGCGGTCGAAGCTCCGGTACTTCTCCAGCCGCTCCAGGTTGCTCACATCTATGTTCTCATTGGGCATCGGCCCCAGCGGGGCAGTCCGGCGGCTGCAGGCAGCTGCAGGCAGAAAGCAGGGCATCAGGCCGGTCCGGCCCTTCGAGAGCCGCAGCGGTCCGGTCTTCTGCGAGCCCCTGACCCTTTGGGCCCTCACCCGAGGTGCTGAAGGCCCGCCATCGACGACCGCCGTTCAGCGTGGCTCGCCACCAGGGAGCCGCCATGTTCGCCCCGCTCGGCGCAGCCGCCGCCTCCGCTCCTAAGACCCAGCCAGAGGTGGCCGCGCAGCGCCTGAGTGCGTCGCGGAAGGCTCCGCCCCCGCCTTGGCACCGCCCCACCTTGGGGTTCGGCGGGGAGGTAGGCGTCTATCGCTACCGGGACCTAGTCTTCGCGTTACACTCTTGCCCGGGCCCCAGACTCCTTCTTCTCCCGGGAAGTCCAAGCGCGTTCCGCCCAGGCTGGAGGAGGCTGGGGCGCCCCATCTACGAATATGCCGGGAAAGCTGGGCAGAGCTGCGAGCGGCTGGGCCCCATGCCCGCGGCCGCCGCCAGGGGGCAGCACAAATCGCGAGCGGCCGGCCTCCCGGCCGGCGGAACAACACTCCGGCCCGCGATGGCGGGTGCTTTGCGAGGCTGCGGGTGCGAACGAACCCACACAAGCCCTGAACGTGGCACCCCGAGCTCGCAGTGGTGCTGACTCATGGGCGAGGAGGCAGGAACGAGCTCGGGGCCGGGAAGCAGACTGGGTTCAGATTCCGGATTGTGACATTCCCATCGTCCTTGCTGTGTGATTCAGGCTCATTTGGTGGTGGTGGTGGCGGGGGAAGCAGGTAAAAGTGCTTACCAAATAGGGTTGCTGGGAAAATGAAATGTTTGTGTAATCTGTTAAACTGTCTCTGCTAGCTTTTGAGCCTTTCCAGGTATTATCCACACAGCAATTAAGTGACTTGGGTAAGACACAGATGGAATTGTGCCTCTCCCTAAACCTTGCAGGGCTCTGCCTTGCTCCTGCGATCCATTTCCAAGGGAAAACTTGGCAGTCTGACGACTTGGCCCCTCTTCTGCCCCAGCTCTGGCTAATCTTTCCTGAAACCCAGGTTCTACACCAAACTTTCATTCACTCTGACATACTTTGCTCCCTCTGGCCACAGGGCCTTTGCACATGCTGTCACCACTGCCGTCCGCCCCCTCACCTTTACCCCTGTGGCCCAGCTACCTCGCAGTCCTACTGGAATGGTCCCTCCGGGACACCCTGAGCCAGGGCTCATCACCAGGTCAGTTGCTCCGGCACCAGTAGGGGCTTGGGCCCTTACATGCGTGTTGACACAGGATGAGGGGGTCTCTCCACCCAGGAGGAAGCAGCCACGTGAAATTGGTTTGCATTGATGGCAGCCAAACAGCTAAAGCACTCACCATCATTTCCAATTCACCCACCAGCGAGCACCTACTATGTGCCAGACGAGGTGGTGTGGAGGGGAAATGCTGCAAGGCCCAGGCCTGCCTTAAGGGACTCCCACTAGTTCGGGACTTTCCTACTGAGTGCACAGCAGTGGGGGCGGTGGCTGTCAAAGCACTGGTCTGGGCCTCGGGCCTGAGGAGGTCTGGTCCTGGAGCTGCTCTTACTGTTCTGCTCACATGGCCCCTCCTTTCCTTTGTTGTAGCTTTTCCTTTTGTTTCTGGATTCTCCGCCCCTTGACTGTAGCCCCGCCCCTTCCACCTGGGCCCGCCCCCATTTCTCCCCACCAGTTCTTAGACAGGAGGCTACACAGGCCGTCTGAGGTCCTGGGCACAGGCAGCGGTGCTCGTCACTCGGGTTTGGGTGTTCCTCTGTTGGTCCTTAGTTCTGAGAACCGTTCCTGTTCTCTCACCATTCTGGAGCCCCCAAGAGTGGGGCTTCCTTAGAATTTATTTGGAAGGCCTCACACTGCTGCCCACATCTCGTCTTTAAACATGAATCTTAACTCTAGATGGGCGGTACCGGCCCCACCAGTCTGTCATCACTGTGACTCTCTACCAGTATTTCTCAGTGCAGGGGACTGAAATAAGCATTAGGGCTCCGACCTAGAGTTGTTTACAGTTTTGCCGGGAAAAGAGACCAGATACAGGGCACTCATTCCTGTATGCGTCCCACACATGGAAGTTAATGCTATACTTAGAGGATATTAGGTAACCTGCCTGCCTGCTTTAATGCCAGTGACATGGGGCATTTGCAGGCACTGAATAAAGTGTCATTTGTTAAGTGCCTATGGACCGTTTTTGCTTGGCCATCTTATGAGCACTGTATTCCTGATACCACCCAGCTGTGCACCCCAGAAGCCGGGGGCCCTGACATGCCTCCCTGCCTGGCCCGCCCAGTCCACAGCCCACTGTGTCCGTCCTTCCCAGCACTGTACGTGGCCCTGTTCTCACAGCCAGAACAGATTTTCTAAAATGCAAACATGATCCAACCATGTTTTGAATCCTTCAATGGCTACCCGCTGCCCTGAAGATAAAGTTCAATACTCTATACAGAGCTCATCATCTTACTTTCTGCCTTGAAGGTGGGCCTCCCTCCACTGACCCCCATGTGTGGACCACCTCCATTTCCTCCAGTAATTGCTCTAACGTGGCTGTTCCTGGACTGCTGGGCCCACCATCGGATCCCAGCTCTTGGCATAGCTGGCTGGTGGAGGCACTCGCCGACAGCATGTTGAGAAGGGACGCCAGGCTTCACCAAGGGCTTCTACCCGGGCACTAGCCCAAACAGACCTTTACAGTCCTCTTCCTCCAGCAGCGCCATGTGCGCGTTCCTCCAGGGGGCAGAAAGGAGCCGTGGCTGAAGCCTGGGGCCTTGGAACCTGTCCGACTAGAACCCCAATCCAGGCTCTGCTGTGCACTGTCACCTTGCGCAATTTACTTTGTAATCTCTACCCCTTAGTCTGGTTGTCTCAGATACTGGGGTGATGATAAGGCCCTTCCCCCCGCCATGGTGCAACTATCAGCAGCCACCCCGGATCGTAGGTGTGGAGGGTCACGGCACCTGGCCAGAGGCCCCGAGCCAGCGTTTTACCGGCAGGTTTTTCACAGGAACTCTGGCCTGCTCCTTGGGAGTTGTTTGGCAGCATGTCACGGAGCAGACATTCTAAGTACAAACTGATTGGAATAAACATTGTTGATGACTTGATTCTAACCACAGTGACTGGGAACTGGTTCTCTAGAGAAGCAAAGCCAGTGAAGCTTATGTACATATTGTACGTAAACCCAAGGACATATATATGTTGTTGTTGTTAAATGCCATCGAGTCGTTTCCGACTCATAGCGACCCCATGCACAGCAGAACGAAACACTGCCTGATCCCGTGCCAGCCCCACAATCCCTGCTATACTTGAGCCCATCATCGCAGCCACCGTGTCAATCCATCTCGTTGAAGGCCTCCCCCTCTTTCAT
>NW_006921605.1:6652080-6658285 GCF_000298275.1 Orycteropus afer afer | reverse complement strand
GAAAGCCAGATGAATTATGGGAAGATATCAAGAACATTATCCATGAAGAAAAGCAAGAGATCACTAAAAAGACAAGAAAAAAAAAGAAAGGACATATATATATGTATCTTATATATAAAGAAGTTTATTGCAAAGAAATGGCTCATAAGGTTATAAAAGGTTACAAGTCCCAAGTCCACGGATGTCAGGATGGAGGCTCCTCCTGGCTCATGTAACTGCAGGGGTTGATGAACCCCAGATCAGCAGGGCAGATGGCAAGCTGCCAGCGCCCAGGCTGTGGAAGCTGACAAATCCAAGATCAGTAGGCAACACCGCAGGCCGCTGGCTCAAGTCCAAAGAACCAAAGGGCAGATGACGAGCCAGGTGCTGGATCTGGATCAGGCAAAAAGCCACACAGCTTTGCCAGGAGGTCCATAGACACTGGAAGCAGGCCACACCCCTGAGGACACTCCCTTTCAACTGACTGGCTGCTTACAACACATCTCCTCATGGAAGTGATTGTATCATATCTCATCATGGAGGACAATGACATCCTAACCCTAAACCACTGAGAACCACAGCCCAGCCAGGCTGACCAATGTTAATCATCACAGTGACCCTGTGGGACAGTGTGGAACTGCCCTGTAGGATCGATTTCCCAGGCCCTAAATCTTTAATGGAAACAGATTGCCAGACCTTTTTCCCATGGAGTGGCTGTGGGTTTGGACCACCAACCTTCTGGTTTGCAGCTGAGCACTTAACCACTGCACCACCAGGACTCCTTACAAACTGATGAGACATGGTGAATTGTAGCATTCATCATTATGACTACAGCAACTTAATGGCCCGAAACAAAGCTGTAAACTGTTGGTAAATAAGTAAGACCACTCTGAACCCTGAGCGCTCCCACCCCACGAGGCATGTCACCTCCCGCCTGCCAGGGCACATGGTGTTTTCCTTTCTGGGAGGGATGAACTGGTCCCTGGTGGAAGCTGCTTGGGACTAATGGTGATTCTATTGCTTGAGCTGGTCTGTGTGTAGGTCCACTAGGGTAACTGCCAGTCCTCCTGTCCCAGCCTGACACACAGCCCAGACACGGAGAACTGAGAAGGCACCTGTGGGTGGCAGTGGCCTGGGCAGCAGGCCCTGCCCCCCAGTCCCCACGCTGGGCTGTTCTTCCCAGGGCACAGTTTTCAGGCTGCCCACTCTCACTGCCAGCATGCCACAGTTTCACGGAAGTGAGGAGCCCGAAGAGACCTTCTCTCCTTGTGCCCCCCAAGCCCCTGCCATCGTCCCACGGTCCCCACCCCGTCTCCAGAGCCTGTGCTGTGCAAGTCGACTCCTCAGGGAGTGCTGGGACAAAGAGGGTGCTGTGCAGGCACCTCTGACGTCACACACGCTCCCTGCCACGATGCCTCCCGCCTCACAGCCCTTCACAATGGCTGCACACCTCCACATGGCCACTAGGAGGAGTCCCCCGTGGGCTCTGCCGCCAGCGTCAGGGTGGGGTGGGGGTAGGAGGGGAAGGCTTCTCATGCAGCCCGGGGGGGGGGCCTTCCTCAGGCCCAGCCACGGGGAGGATCTCAGACCATGCGCCCATGGAGGGGGGAGCATCCACAGAGCGCAGGCAGCGATCAGACCCTTGGACGTGAGCTGGATGGCTGTGGGGCAGGAGAAAGCAAAGCCCTTGCCACCACGCCATCCACAGAGGCTGTTGCACCAAGTCCCGGAGCCACAGCAGAGATATTCAGAAAGAAAGAATCAGCACTCTGTCACAGGAAGAGCTGTCATTGGGCATCTGGAACCTTCCCTGGGCCCCTGGTGGAAGACAGTGCCGCCTCTGTGGAGGTGATGGGCAGCCGGGGGCAGTGGGTGAGTCCTGGGCCTATGCCCTGGGTTGAGGGGCAGCCAGGGCGCCTCGGGCAGGATGTGATGTCACGTTGTAGGGCGCATTCTTCAGGGTCTCCAGGAAGAACTGCTCATCCTCCAGGAAGTCTCGGTCCTAAAAGGCGGCCTCAGTGAGTGGTCACCTCCCAGGACCCCTGTACATGCTTCCACAAAGGCCGGCGCTCAGGGTCCTCCTGGGAGCCCCCCTCCCACTCCTTCCCTGGCTCTGGGAAGCCCAGGGCTCCAGGTCCTGGCAACGCCACCCCTGAGGTGTGCTCTTCCCAGCCGTGACTTTGCCTCTCTGAGCCTCGGTTTCCTTGTCTGTGAAGTAGGGGTGACATTACCTATGGGCGGGACTTTGGCAGAGCCTGGTGCACAGGACGTGCTCAGGAAGTGGTTACTACCACGGCCATTACGGGGTGGCTGCCAGGGGACAACTGCTCCGTACGGAACCTGGCCCACAGGCCGGTCCCAGCACTTCCTCCTCAGCAATCTGCATTGCTGTTCCCCTCCAGGAGGTGGCACTGGGCCCCCCCGCGCTGGTCACCAGAGCGAGCACAGGCCTTCCCTGCGTCCAGCAGGAGTGGACCCCAGACACTCACCTTCTCGGCCGTGTGCTTCAGCAGCACCAGCCTGGCATGGAGGAGGGAGGGGCCCAGGCTGTCCGGTGGCCGGCTGCTTGGAGGGCTGCTGGGAGCAGAGGTCCTGAGGACTGGAGAGGCTGAGGGGTGAGACAGGGACGAGACGGTCGCACTGGTTCCCTCAGGCTTTCTCCCACAGGGGGTGGGGGGTGGGGTGGGGGTCACCCAGATAAACTCTCTGGAGGGCACGTGGCCACAGCTCTTAAAGCTTTTAAGATGCTCACAAGCTTTCCCTGGCTAACCCCCGGCTAGAAAGGTCTTCCACAGATATCAGCAGGGGTGTGAGATGGACACACGCAGGTCTCCACTGACTGCTGCTTATCTCTGAGAGACAGCCGGCAGTAACCATGGCAGGAAATCACACTGGTTAAGAATACGATCGAACGTTTAACTGCCGCCGTGAAACCGTGTTCTGCGTGTATCCTGTGGGCTCTGCCTCATGGCGGCCCTGGCATCAGGGGAGAACTCTGCCCCACAGAGTCCTCAGTGGATGAGTTTTTGGAAGCAGACGGCCAGGCCTGTGTTCCGTGCTGCCTCTGGGTGGACTTGAACCCCCAACCTTTTGTTAGCAGCACGCGAACCCCACGCACCCCCTAAGGACTCGTATGTATTATTGAATGAAAAACTCCAGTTATAAATCATCACATGCTGCAACCTCATTTTGTTTTTAAAAACACACATGCAAGAATGCAACATCATGCACCAAACGTTAACCAGCGTTCTCTCTAGACTTGAGGGTGAGAGGTTTTTTAAATAGCTCCCCCATTTCTGATTTCTCTGTAAATGACATGCATTCTTATGTAAAAGGCAGTGCAGAGCTCCCAGCAGCCTCTCCAGCCTGCAGCCAGACACGGGCAGGTGCCCTGGCTGCCGCTCCGACCACAGGCCGCTGGGCCTGTGTGCGTCCTTCGTCCTTCGGTAGCACTTACCACTCAGGCTGGGGGCTGCCGGGCCCTGCGGCCTGGGAAGGAGCCCCACGAGGCTGGAGGGCAGGTCCTGTCGGACGCGGTCCAGCTGCAGCCTCTGCTGGGCCAGGCTCAGATGTTCCTGTCCACGTCCCAGGAGAGAAGGTCAACTGTGAGGGCAGGAGGCCGGGGAGGGACGGGGGTGGGGGCGGAGCCTCAGAGGCGCCTTGCCTGGTGCATGTGCTGCTCCTGCTGCCGCAGCCGTTCCTGCTGCTGCTGCACCCGCCGGAGCCGCGCCTGGTGCTCCGACTGCACTTGCCGGGCCTCGCACAGGGCCCGCTCCCCAGCCTCATACTTCTCCGAGGCCACCTGCAGGGAAGCCGTGAGGTCACGAGGGTGGCCGGGCTCAGGCGCCCCTGCTGCACCCTGGCAGTGCACGCACCTTGCTCATGCCCTCCACCTCCTCGGCGCGCAGCCGGACCCGCAAGGCGGCCGCGTTGACCCGCTCCTTCTCCAGCTGCAGCTCCTGCCGCTCCCGCTCCAGCGCCTCCTGCTCGGCCGCCAGCTGGTCCTCCTTGGCCCGGAGCTCGCTGGCCCGGATCTTGAGCTCGGCCTGCTCCTGCAGACAGAGAGCAGAGCTGCGTCTCCCCAGGAAGCCTCAGCTGCAAGCCTCAGCTGGCCGAGAGCTCCTGACGTGGGTCCCCCCTGCAGCTCAGCTCTGAGGAGCCCTCCTGACATGAGTCCCCCCTGAGGAGCCCTCCTGACGTGGGTCCCCCCTGCAGCTCAGCTCTGAGGAACCCTCCTGACGTGAGTCCCCCCTGAGGAGCCCTCCTGACGTGGGTCCCCCCTGCAGCTCAGCTCTGAGGAGCCCTCCTGACGTGAGTCCCCCCTGAGGAGCCCTCCTGACGTGAGTCCCCCCTGAGGAGCCCTCCTGACGTGGGTCCCCCCTGCAGCTCAGCTCTGAGGAGCCCTCCTGACGTGGGTCCCCCCTGCACGCTCAGCTCTGAGGAGGCCTCCTGACGTGGGTCCCCCCTGCAGCTCAGCTCTGAGGAGCCCTCCTGACGTGGGTCCCCCCTGTAGCTCAGCTCTGAGGCGGCCCTCCGCCCAACGTCCGTGTCTCTGTGGTTCTGTCCACCCTGATGCTGGGCAGGAGCTGGCGTGGCAAGGGGCTCAGAGGAGGGCTGGGGGCCCTGGCCAAGCGAGGCCGTAAGACCACGGCAGGTCTCCACTTCTCCCTTACTCAAGTGTCTGAATCCCATTTGAGGAATTCACTGTGGAAACGTGTGTAAAGCGCAAATGACAAGAAAAGGTGGCTGGACCACCCTGCGACCACTGTTCCGTCCCTACACCCCCATCAGCGCCACGCTCTTTACCAACTGCCAAGTGCTCATCTGCAGAGAGTGGGCGGGACAGGGGTTCCTATGGGGCAGGGTCCCCAGGCCCTCCAGGCCCTACCTTGGCCAGGCTGACGAGGGTGTCCTCCCGCTGGCTGCCTGCCTGCAGTGCCCGCTCAGCCTCACGCTCGGCCCGCTCCTTACTCAGCTTCTGCTGTGCAAAGAACTCGGCCCACTCGGTGGCCAGGCGCCGCCGCTCCTCCGAGCACTTGTGCATGACAGCCTTCTGCTCCTCCAGCAGGGCACTCTGGGGGGGGAGCGGGATGGCGTGAGGCCGGGCGGGCAGGGGGCTCGGGGACATGCTCTGGCGGGACTCACCTTGGCCCGCTCCAGCTCCTCCCTCTCCATGGCTGTCTGCTGCACCATGGCCTTCCTCTGTTCCTCCAGGGAGCGCTGGGCGGACTCAGCCTTGAACTGCTCGGCACTCACACGCCAGCGCTCCTGTCGGCACCAGGTCAGGCTGAGCACACGCTCCCCGTTCCCTGCAGGCCTTTGCAAACCCTCCCCGCCTGCCACACCATGCTACAAACACTCCTTTCCAAGGAGGGGACAGTGAGGGGTGCTTGAGAGAGGCTGCTGGGCCTGTCCCTGGGATTCCACCTTGGAGGGGGCCCCACTAGGCCCCAGCTGGGCCTCAGGTCTCCACTAAACCAAGGCTCGAGGGTTGGGAACCGCTGCCAGAGAGGCACTCGGCGGCTCCGGATGGTCAAAGAACACCAACAGCTCTGGCCCCGAATCACTGGCTTCAGGCACTTGGCGTGGCTGCCGCCTCCCGTCCATCAAGCAGCAAGGAGCCGCCTCACCCCATGCTGGGTCCCTGTGGTTAAGAAGCTGAGCTGTGCCTGGCACGAGGCAGGGGCTCGATGCAGTTTACAAATGAACGAGTGAATAAATATGGCTCAAGACAAAAAATCTCGCTGAGGCCTCGACAAGATGGATCGGCATGGCTGCAACGATGGGCTCGGTTATGGCAAGGATCATGAGGCCGGCACAGGACCAGACAGTGTTCCGTTCTGTGTACAAAGGGTGGCTTTGAGCTTGAGCTGACTCGACAGCACCGAACAACAGATACAAACTGCCCACAGCTCCGTGCTCACGTGTCCACAGGACGTGTGCTACGCCATCAGTGGGTACATCTGTCTAGTGGGTAACTCAGTTCCTTCTCTGTTGTTTGCTGCACTTATGTTCTTGTTCAGTGAACAGCATTAGGATGTGATTAGGTCCAGAGAAACAAAAGTTACTATTTTATGAAGAAGAAAGCTTGCTCTCACAGATGGAAAGCACACAGGGACTCCAAAAACATAGCTGCTAAATGGAGTCTAAAGGAGCTCTGGTAGCATAGTGCCTAAGGCACTTGACTGCTAACCAGAAGGCTGGCGGTTCAAACCCACCAGCCACT
>NW_006921605.1:6623183-6650648 GCF_000298275.1 Orycteropus afer afer | reverse complement strand
TACCGCGTGTGGGAGGTGGCACTGGTGACAGCGTCGATCTCTCGGTCCTTCAGCAGCTTCAGCCGCTGCACCTGGTCCTCGTGGTCCTTGCGCATCTCCAGGACCGACGCCCTGAGGGTGAGGAGAGGCCGAGGGGTGGGGATGAGGCTGGGGGCAGCGGGAGGCGAGGGGGCTGAGGACAGGCCGAGTGCCCGCTGAGCCAGGCCGGCACAGGAAGCGGGAGCCTGAGCCATGAGGGCTCCTGGGGCCTCGCCACCCCTCCCTCAGGGACTGCCTCAGTTTCCCCGGCCTCTGTCGGATCTGACTTGGAGCCTCCAGGCCACATCTACCCTCTAGGGAGGAAATTTCATCTGTTGTCCAGAGAAGGGCGCTTCACCGAAGAAGAACCTGGAATTAAAGCAGCTGAGCGGGGTGTGACATCAGGGAAGGGCGGGCACAGAAGGGGTCGATGCCACTGGTGTCTGCAGCCTGCGTGGCCCTGAAGGCCGGCTCGGGCCCTGTGACCCCGGTGCCTTCTGGATGTCTAATACTGTTCTCATGAGAAGGGCAGCCGCGTCGCTGCACAGCCCTGCTCCTGGGCCCACCTGCCCACTGGACTTGGGCTGTTCAGGCGGGCGGACGGACCCCGTGGTCGGCCGCCTGGCGGGGCTTGTCTCTGCGGGTCTGTGTGCTTGCCGTGCCGCGCCCGCCCCTCACCGCTGCAGCTCCCGCAGCCGCTCCATCTCCCGGTCCTTCTCCTGCGCGGCAGCAGCCAGGCGCCGCTGGTGCTCGGCCGAGAGCTCAGTGTGGGCCAGCTCGGCCTCCTGGCAGCGAGACAGGTACCGAGCCGACAGCTCCTCCTTCTCCCTCCGGAGCCGCTCCTCCCGTTGCTGGTACGACGCCTCGAGCGCCGTGATGCGGCTCCTGCAAGAGAACACCAAGCTGTGGGGCTCTAGGGGCAGAGGGCGTCCCTGAAGGGCCTGTCTGAGACAGAGCCAGGCGGCTGGTGAGGGCGGGGCCGGACGGCAGGGGCGGGTACCTGTGCGCGCTCTCCACGAGCTCCAGGTCCGCCTGGTGCCGCCGCTGCAGACCCTCCAGCAGCAGTGTGTGCTGGGCCCGCTCCAGCTCCAGCTTCCGCACCTGGGCACAGCAGAGGAGTGGCGGCCCCGGGCACCCGTCCGTGCTCCCTGCCGGGTGGTGCCCACGTCCTCCTGCCCACCCCGGAAGGCCTTCCACCACTCACTGAGACCCTGCCTGTCTCACCTGGCCCTCACCAGCCCCCCTGCCCTCCCCTCACCTGGGCCTCCAGCTCGGTCAGGCGGGCCTGACTCCGCAACAGCTCAGCCTGGAGCTCGGCGGTGCTGCCCCGAAGCTGCCCCTGGGCTGCCAGGAGCTGCCTGGGGGACTCTGAGCCCAGCAGCCGGCTCTGCAGCAGGGGCTCGGGCACCAGGGCCTACGGGTGGCAGAGATGCTTGCGGTCAGGCAGAGGCGGGGCCAGCGGAGCTCAGTTACTGCTTGGCTCTCTGCTCCCAGGAAACCCCAAGAGCTGCGCCTGCTCTGGGGCCGTGGATGGGGGCAGGGACCAGGCAGACAAGGGTGCGGAGGTCACGGTTACTGCAGTACCGTGCCTCCCCCATCAGGTGTGCTGAGGAAGTGAGTCCTCCCTCCTCCCCACAAATAACTTCCCCAACAGGGGTTCCCAGCTCCTACAGTCTCAGCCAAGTCTCCAGTCTTAGCTACGACAGAAGCTTGCCACTGGCCCTTTCTGTCAGGCCCAGAGTCCCACATGCACAGCCAATCTGCTTCCTGAGTTGCCTATCACCTGCCACTTCCCAGAGAGCTCCTGGGTCTCCCCGGCCCAGGTGTCAGGGGTGGCCACAGCCTCTGGGAAACAGACGGTGGCGAGCTGGGAGGATGGCAGGGACGAGGCTTTCCAGAAGAAACAACAGACAATGGCAGCCTGCGTTCTGAGGAAGCCACTGCCAGCGGCCCCAAGGGCATCCTCTTAGCCTCTCTCAGCACCAGCAGCTGAGCACACAGGTCCGCCTGTGAGTGGCCAGGCTACGAGAGGAGGAGACGGTGGTGGAGTGCCAGGTGAGCTATCTGACATCAGGACAATCTTCCCGGCTGGCTGACCAGTCCGCTTGTTGGCACTGCCTCTGATCAGGGGAGAACTGTCCCATGGGCCCGTGACCTCCTTACCTGGCTACCCTCCTTACCTTGGCAGGTGCTGGAAACCCTGTGGGCTCTTGGGAGCTCGGGGGGGAAAGTGTAGGTCCTGCAAAATTAATAGCAGAGAGATGAGTGTGTGTGAGGGCCCCAAAGAAAAGACCGGACCCTGGGGGAGTGCAGCCTCGCAGAACTTCCAGGCCCCCAAAAGAAGAGACCCGGACCCTGGGGAGTACAGCTTCGCTGACCTTCCAGAGCCCTAAAGACATCCTAAGTCCCACCTCCTGACCGACTTAAACTCCACACAGAGTAGAAACAGACCGGAGAGGTCTCCAGGGGCCAGGCCCCTCTTTGGATCGTCTGCAGGGGGCGCCACGGCAGTCTGCTTCCAAGTCGCAGGGGACCTGGGGATGGAAGATGGGCAGGGTGACAGTCGGAAGTGTTCTGTGTAGGACACAGGGAGGGAGAGCAGGGAGGGGTGTGCCTGGGGTAGACAGGAAAGCTTCAGGGTCCAGAGCTGACCGGCCACCCTGTGGCTAGCAGTGCTGTCAGAGGAGGGGGTCGGCTAAGTGGGCGGAGGGCTGGGGCACCAGCTTCAGAAAGCTCTCGGTCATAGCCGTCCTCGCCAGTCGCCGCCTGAGTCGAGTCTGACTCACGGTGATGCCGTGTGCAGAGCAGAACTGCTCCACGGGGGTTTCAAGGCTGTGCCCTTTCGGAAGCAGGTGGCCAGGCCTGTCTTCCAAGGTGCCTCGGGGGGGCTCTAAGGGCCCACCTTTCCACTAACGTTGAGCATCTAGCCAAGTGTGCCACCCGGGGACTGCTCTGTGGGGCTAGGAGGCACAGGACGCTCTGCCTGGCATGAGCCGCCCCTAAGTCCCGGCAGACCCCGTGCGCTTCCCACTCATCCTCTGCACCCCCTGTGGACACACCCTGACTGGCCAGGCCTGGCAGGCAGCGTGTCCTGCACCGCTGGTCCTGAGCTCCCGCTAGAAGCTGCCTGTCGAGGTCCTCGGGTGCTGGCAGCCGGTTGGCTGAAAGACATCAATGTGGAAGATGAAGGGGCCAGAAGCTGCAGGCGAGGCTGGACGAGGCGGCCCAGGACACGCTCCACAGCAGAGCCCCATGACCGTCCCTCGCCCTGCTTTCCCCAGCTCTCGGCTGCCACCACCCTGTCATGGGGAGTCTTCTTCAGGGCTGAGCTCCTGGGACCTAAGGGCTGCCACCTCCTTCCCTTACGGTAAGTCCCCCAACTCCCGGCCACGCCAAAGTCACATTGTGCCAGGCATGGACACTAACCATCTGAAGACAGTGGAGTCACAGGGATACATTAGACACCAGTTAAGTTCAACTTCAAAGCCTCGTTTTGGGTCTGCGGTACCTCACTCAGCTCTGGACTAAGGCACTGCCCAACCTCGTGAGTCCGGCTGCCCTGGGTGGTTCTCTCCTCTACCCCCTGTGGTTTCTACCTCCCTTCTGGGCTCTCTTCTCCATTGTCTTTGGTGGTATAGTGGTTTAAGCATCTGATAGCTAAGCAAAAGGTCAGCGGTTTGAGCCTGCCATCCTCTCCAAGGAAAAAAGATGAGACAGTCTACTTCCATAAAAATTTTTAGCCTCGGACACCCGAGGGGCAGTTCTACTCTGTCCTAAAGGGTCACTACGAGTTGCGCTTAACTCAACGGCAGTGTGTTTTTGTTTTTGGTCCAGCTCTCAGGGTCCTTTCCGTTCTCACTTCAGCCTCCCCTGGGTTCCAGGTCAGAATCACACAGCTCTCCTCACAGTCCCACCAGCCCCAGGGCTTAGGATGGCCCGAGTTAGATCACCACATCCACCACCCCTTCGCTCTGGCTAGAGAACAGCCTTGTCATTTCTTCTGGATGCCTGAGGCCTGCCCGCCCTCCAAGGTCGCTTCCTGTCCTGTCTCCAGCACTGCTGTCTGTGGCTTCCTGCGGGAGCTGCCTCCTGGTCTCTGGGGCTCTAACACTGATTCATTTCTGCTTGGGTCGGCAGAAGCACCAATGATTCGGACAGCAGGCTCTCTGCCTGGCCCGGGCACCATGGGCAGTGCTCCTGTTCAGAGGTACTGGACTCGGGGCTGGGTTTGCCCTGTGGGGCTGTCTTCTCTTGTCCAGTCAGCTCAGCACCTTGTCCCAGTGGCAGTCAGGGCACAGGTGTGCACAGGAAGAAAAGGGAAGGCTGAGATGAGAGGCACTCCCTAGGCGCACCCCCAGCCTCTGGCTCAGGCCAAAGGCGAGAAAGGCCCTCGCTGCCCTCAGCCTGGCCTCCCTCCACCAGCTACAGCAGCACAAGTCCATACCTGCCAGGGGAGGGTGGGCCCGCAGCGTCTGCTGAGTCCAGGCCCTTGCAGGCCCCAGCCCGCCCCTCTCTGACCAGAGCCTGGGACTTCTTCCGAGACAAGGCATGGTTGAGCCAGTCGTCCTCTTCTCTCTCCACAGACGCTCCCGGCGTGGAGGCCGGGTTGGCTCTGGAAGGGGAGCTGGCACCCTCAGTGGGCAGCTCCACCCCTGAGATGGGCAGACCAGTGGGGGCCGAGTGCCGGCTGGCAGGAGGGGGCACTGAGGTCGTGGACAGCGCTGAGCCACCCTTTCGGGTCTCTCTGGTGGCAGAAGGCGGCAGCAGGTCAAAGTCGTCGTCCTTGAGGCCTAGCCAGTCGGCACCTCCCTTTCGGGGGTGGACGGGGCTGGCCGCAGCGGGAGTGCTCTGCCTGGAGCCCAGGTCGCCCTTGGGGTCTGTGTCACTTTCTGCTAAGAACCTACTTCAAGACAGAGAGGAGAGTGTCTAAGGCAGCCCATCCCAAAACCCCCTTACCAGCCTCTTCTTCACTTCTGGGGGGTGACTATGAGGCCCAACCAAGGACACCATGATGTCCAGGGACCTGCAAAGCCAGCCTGAGGCGTGAAGAGCTGTGACGAGCCCAGTGCCCTTGGCTGAGCACCACAAAACAGACATCTTGACCTCACCATCTGAACTGCAGACCACATGTATCCACAGAGAACTTGACCAAGTCTCCACTACAGGCACATGTGTCCGAAGGAAAATGGGGCAGATCACGCTCGTTTGCTTGCCCTTCACCCCCCTTCCCTACTGACCAAGGGCAGTAAGCTCTGAGGGCTGGGAAGAAACATCTATATGCGGGCACCACTAGGCAGACGGGGGAGCCGGGTGGAGACGTCTGTGCGCGCATGCCACTAGACAGATGGGAGCCCAGGTGCAGACATCCATGCAAGTGAGCATAGACAGACGGGGGAGCGAGGAAAGGAGAGACATCCGAGCATGTGCACCACTACACAGAGGGAGAGGCTGAGAGGGTTCTTAGCACTGTGCCTGCAACTTCTCTGTAAGCTTGAAATTACTTCCCAATAAAAAGTTCACAATATATTCTGGAGGAAAACTCCAAATTCAGAAAATTGTATCCACTGCCTAAATTTTTTGTTGCAAACTGAGAAGAGGCCACTGAGGTGCAGCATGGCTGACCCACTGGCAATGCTCCCTGGGAACATGGCTCCAGAGGCAGCTGTAGGTGGATGGCCTTGCCTGCCCCGCGGACTGTCATGTTCCTCAGGGGAGCCAACTGTGACGTCACAGGCACACATGCAGGGACTGGGACGGGCTAGGCAAGCTCAGTCTTCCTTCAGCATTCACAGAGGCTAACGTCTTACACGCTGTGACCTCCCATGGGCCACAAGGAGTCTGTTTTCTGGCAAGCAGCATGTCCCCGAGGTCACGCCCCATGCCCCCCGCAGGCCCAGCTTACCTGACTGACTGCCGGCGAGACTGCCAACCCTCCGAGGAGCCCATGGTAGGCTGATAGGCCCCAAAGGTGAAGTCCTCATCACCCCAGGTATCTTCTTTGTCTGCAAATTAAGAAATCTATGACCAAAAGCCTTTGTAACTCTTTAAGCAAAGCTGAACAGGTGGCTCGCATGTCAGACAGGGAACGTGAAGCCCCTCTGCAGGAGGCTGTGGTGAGGGGCTTGACAGCAAAGGGGCTCTGGCCCCATCTGAAACTCTGCTGCTGAGACACTGCTCAGACAGTGTGCTCAAGCATGGCCTCGGAGCTCTGAGAAACACTCTCACTGGGGCCCGGTCCCCAGAATCCTTTAGGGCGCTGCCCAGGAAGCTGCAGGAGGACCAGGTGGCTGTTGCTTTGAGAAACGCTGGTCCAGAACACAGTCTGCAAACCATGAGGGGCCAGCTGTTTGCTGGCTGAGAAACCAATTCAGCAAGTCACGTCAGCATACGCAGCCACCAGCTGGCAGGTGAATGAAGCCACGCTGTGGTGTGCTGGACGTGGTAATGCTAAGCGTCGTTTCGGGAAGCCTCTGTGTGTCGTGACTGTGAGCACCTGTGTGGGCCCCACAGTGATGCTCATTCCCACCTCGGCTCGCAGAAAGCACCGGACCCCACGCCAGGTCCTCACCCTGCAGCCGCTGGGGCTTCCTAGCCAACCTGGACTCCCGACGCTCCCCGGCGCCTGGGCGTGCTGGCAGTTTGGCAGCAGTGCCTCGACCCAGCAGCTCATCTAGCTTGGAGCGAGCAGGGCGGGGCCCCTCCCTGCAGGACGGAGCAGGACATGCATGTGTGACTGCCAGGGCCCGACAGCCACAGTGCACCCCTCTGGCTTTCCTGCCTCTGGTGGCATAGTGCCTAAGGCATTTGACCGCTAACCAGAAGGCCGGTGGTTCAAACCCACCAGGCACTCGGCGGAAGGAAGACTGGGCAGCCTACTTCTGTGGAGACACCACCTTGGAAACCCAAGGAGGGGTCGCTATGAGTCGGACTCAACTCCAGGACAGCGAGGGAAGGCTCCTTACTGGTCTCCTGTCTGCCCCCGCTCTGCTTTGGGGTTGTCTCCAAACCCCAGGGAGGCCATGAGGTCATCCCCTTCATCAAACATCAGCTTTTCCTTCTTTCGGACAGGGGTGTCACCAGGAGTGAGAGGAATCGAGGGGCCTACAAGACACAAGGCAAAGCCTCCCTGTTCTTAACTGTGAAATCTGAACGGGTTTACGGGGAGGGGGTCTGTGCACCCTGATCACGTGGCTGAGATGCAGGTGTGTGCCAAGCAAACCCGCTCCTACCTTGGTCTCGGACGGTGCTGGGGCTCTTGTCAGAAGCCGTTTTACTCTCTGTTGTGGGCGGTTGCTTGGCAGTTCCTTCCTCGTCATCTGAGAGAAGTCCTGCCAACGGGTCTTCCATTGCTCATGGCGAGGAGGGAAAGCACAGTCAGACTGTGGCACCGTGTCAGGAAAAGCCAGCCCCGAGCCGGGCTCATCCCTCCAAGTGAACTTTGTTAACCCAGCCCCTCAGCAGCTGGATGGCCTGGACCTGGGGCGCTTTGACAAAGATGAAGTCCAGCAAGGGGCTGGGGAGTTGGGAGAGTGGCACTGGGGCTGCCGGCCTGCGTGTCCCCTGCTTGCCTGCGGCAGGGCCTGTGGGAAATGTGCCTGAGGCCTCAGGAGGCAAGGAAAGTACTGGTGCCTCCACCAAGGGAAAGGGACCCCAAACCCACTGCCATCAAGTTGGATCCCATTCACAGCAAGCCCTCCTTCGGTTTCTAAGGCAGTATCGCTAAGGAAGTAGATTGCCCAACCTTCTTTCCGAGGAGTGGCTGGTGGGTGCCAACCCCTAGCCTTCTGGTTAGCAGTCAAGTGCCTTAGGCACTACGCCACCAGAGCTCCCAAGGGAAAGGGAATTGTCCTTGTAATTGATAAAATCTGGCTTTTGACTTCTGGCTTCAAATTCCTTCCAAATAAGTTCCCAAAATACTCCAGCCAAAATGACTAAACCAGTCCCTCCCTGAACTGCTGGGGAACTAGTCAATGGCACCAGCTGTCTGCCCCACCCTCATCTGATACCCCTCTAGCTAGCCAGCCAGCATTATCCAGGCTACTCCTCCCAAACCCAAGTGTCTCAGAAAGTGACTCTGGGCCTCTGGTACCTTCCATGGAAAACTTCCTGTACTGATGCCCAAAGCTGCCAGAGGACGGGGGTAGATTCTTGGTGGGAGAGGCATCTCCTGCAGGGAACCAAAGAGAAGGCCTGGTAGTGGGCCTGGGTCTCTGCTGGCTAAGGTTCTCTGGCCACTCCACGAACTGGGGCCTCTGGGATGAGATGCACTTCCTCCTGGGAAGCCGTGGGTCTGCTGTGGACATAGCTCTGGAAAGACTCTCCACTCCCCTGTTCTCACATAGGCTTCTGGCAATGTGGCCTGCAAACTACTTCCTGAGCCTGGTCACACAGCCTCCCCAGTCTCAAGTCACTCCACAGTCATGGGACGGGAGATGCAAAGGCTACCATACAATTTCCCACTTAAATTCATATAGTTTCTCCAGGAGCTGCCCATGTTAGGCTGAGAGGAACTGAAGAGCCCTAGGAGGGGAGGAAGCCCAGCCTGTCCCCCCTCCCCACCGTGGGTACGTGCAGGCACACACGCCCTCTTAGCTATTTCAGCCTCCCCTCCTAGAACCACAGGCATGAGAGCTCCCTGCAAGCATCTTGCCTGTCCCCAGTCTTCCCAGTAGATCTGCACTCACCTTTCTCATTGCCTGCTGACTTGCCAACAGGCTTAGGAACGCTAGATAGCTCTTCTTTCCCAGAACCCTTTGCAGCTGTTTTGCTAGAGGCTAGACTTGACTTCTTTAGACCCAAGAGGTCAGCATCCATGTCATCCATGTCCTACCAAAGCAGAGGAAGGAGTTCCAAGAGCAGTTGGTTGGTGGCTGCTGACACCCTTACACTGGGCAGCTGGCAGTGATACTGGCTCATGTGGGACACATGGGGACTTAGGTTGGGGGACTGGCCCACACAGAGTTTTGGAACAAGGACAGAGGTACTGTCTCCACACGCTTGGTCTCAGAGAAGCTGGATGGTCTCAGACTGGTGCTGCCACTGCCTCTTTTTTTAGGTTAGTATTTTGTTGTCTTTTTGGTGAACTGTACGTAGCTCTGACTGCAGCTACTGTCTGGACGCTGCAGAAGCAGGCCCACAGGGATGAGAGCCACCTTCTACCAGCTTCTCTCAAAGGCTAGGAGATTCCAGAGCTTTTGTTTGCAGGATTCTGGGACTCAAGTCTCCCAAAGGAGCCTCATCCGAGCAGAGAAGAGACCCAAGGTCAAGAGTACCCCTTTGGGACCAGGTTTGCTGGTCTGATAGAGCCTGACGGAACCCCTGAGACTATGGCCCTAGCTGCCCTTCAGGTCTGGAATTGAAGCCACTCCTGTGGCTTCCAGCCAAACAAAAGACAGGCATATGAGGTGAACGTTTACATTAGGCAGATACACTCCTTGGAGAGATCAATCATGGGAGAACAGAAGGGCTGTGTGTGCAGGGAGACAGCTCGGGGGGCAGGAGTGCATGGAGGGAAGGGCACAGGGAAGAGGTAACTATGGGGAAGAAGTGGGAGAGAGCTATTGCATTGTGGGAGATTGCAGTCAATGTCATGAGACAATGTGTATGTGAACTGCTATATGGAAGATGAATTTGCTCTGTAAACTTTCACCCAAATCACAATGAAATTAAAAAAAAAAAAAAAAAGAGTGCCCCTTTGGGCAGAGTTCAAGGGGAATTCTGGATCCTCAGCCTGCTCGGGGTCAGAGCACTAAGCTGCTCTTAGAAACAGAGGGGTGATGAGGAGGCTGTTCCATGTCGTGCAATGTTCAGTGGACAATATATTAGAAAACGCCCTGCACGAGGCAGCTGGGGACTCTGGTCACAAGACGGAGACTGCGCCCGCAGAAAAAAAAGTTGAGTTGGGAAAGACAACTGAACCAAATGCAAGCCCGGTTGGATGGGGTGGGGGGGTTGGTTCATGGTTCCATAATAAAAGACTCAAAGTCAGCACCAGAAATGACCTACTCAGAGGATGCCAAGGGCCCTCTGGGCGCCCCAGCCAATGGGCCTGGGGAGGGATCTCAAGCAGAGAAGCTGAGTCCGGAGGTGAGAAGGCGGACAGACTCTGAATCTCTAGAACCCACAGGCTAAAGCCAAAAGCACAGTGCCGGCCTGGGGAGCAAAGGGTTACTCAGAAGGGCCGCAGAGCCCAGAGGTGGGCTGGAGGGTGCTGCTGACTGGGAGGCAGATGGGAACAAGGTGACAACCAACGTCTCAGGTTTTCACCCTGAGTGCTGTGAGGCCATGGTCTATGAGCCAATCAGAATACACGTCTGAAAATCCCATCACCAAGGTTAGCTTTGTGCTTGATCCAAGAAAGATGGCTGGACTAAGGGGACAGGCAAGCGATGGGAGAGAACTAAGGAGAAAGGGCAGGGACAAACTGAGAGGGGGAGCCTTCTCCTCCTGCCCCCAGGTGGTGGTGGCGGTGGTGGTGGCGGAGGTGGAGGCGGCAGCCCCACTTCAGAGGCCTGTGCGTGGCCTGGGTCTCACACAGGGGGAGCCTCTGTGTGTGTAGAAAATGGACTTCTACTCAGGGGGCCAGGACAGGTGACAGCTCAGGGATCAGCTCCACCCCACACCAGGAAGGGCTCAGAAACGAGTCTTAAAGGGAGAAGTCAAAGAACAAAGCCTTGGCACAAATATCAACGTCGTGTGACGTCCCCCTCTCCCCCCACAGGCTCTGAGAACAGGGCTCTAGCGGCTTCTTTACCTTCATGGCCTGGAGCAAAGCCTGCGGGTCTGCGTCCGAGACGTCTGAAACCTATGTGCACAGGGAGGCCAGAGCGTGGCCAAGGAGCACTGTCAGTCAAGGCCCAGCCGCGCTCAGGGCTGCAGTCCAGGGCCCCCTTGCTTCTGTGAGGATGGAGCCAGCTCGGCCAATGGGGCATAAACAGCAGGGTCCCTGTCTGCCTCAAGTGGGACCAGTCTGCCGCTTGAAGCCCAAGCTGCCCAGGTGTGGGGACCCAGAAATTGCTGCCTCCCCAGTGGAGAGACCGCCTCCATCCAGGCACTCCCATCAGGCGACCTGCCACCCACGGGACGGACTGTGTAGAGCGTATCAGTAGCACACTCAGAAGAAGGCCAAGATCCCAGATGCCGCTGTGCCCAGGATCTGCTTTCCCGCGCATCCTACCTGCAGGAGGGAGGAGGAATACCCTGCAGTCTGGGTCCTGCTTTAAGAGCCGGCTCTGTACCGGACTTGTGAACCCTTCCGTGACTAGCCTCTTGGCTACAACGGCCAGCTTCCTGTTCCTGGGGATGACGAAGAAGGGTAAGGGACTGGGAACAGGCCAGGCTCACCTCGTCAGCTCCTGCCAGGCCGGCCACAGGGCTGAGGAAATCACCTTCCAGAAGGGACCTGCAAAGTGACAAGATCAGCCCCGCCGGTGTCCCCGGCAGCAGTCGATGATTCTGAGGGAGAGCGGCTTAGATTTAGGGGCCTAGGGAGACCCTTCCCTGGGGGAACACAGTCGCTAAAAGGAATTTCACAGGGCACCTCACGCAGTGGTGTCCAATGTCTTCAAAGCAATAGAACCCCTTTAAGAACAAACTGTTCAAAACCAGGTAAGAAAGGAAGACAAAGCAAATTTAGCTACAACAAAGGTGAAGGGTCGAGAACTCGCAAGCTCTTCCCGTTTCTCCCCCATCGTGAGAACCGCAGAACAAGCAGTTTGGAAACCATTGACCTAGTCCAAGCCTCCTGTCTGAGGAATAGGAGACTGAGGCCAAGAGATGTGGAGAAAGTTGCCTAAGGTCACACAGAGGGCAACAGAGGTAGGACTCTGTGCCGGACTCCAGTTCTCTTCCCACCACCCCAGGCTCCATCAGTGACCAGGAGCTGAGGGAAGGGGGTGGAGATCGGCGACATCCAAAGTGGGGATCCGCTCAGTGAGGGTGGGGCTGTGGAGGGCCAGGTGCGTGGGGACGGACACGGAGCAGGGCTTACTTTGCTCCAGCCCTTGAAGGAGGAAACACCTGAGATCCGCCTGTGGTGTCTCGGGCTCGTGGAGCTAGTTCTACAGGCTTCTCAGGTAAGGCCACTGGAAAACAAGGAAACAGAAAAGGTGTGATTTGACTAAAGAGCTGGAGTCAAGGGGAGAAGGATCCCAGGTGCCCCACCAAGCTGTCTCCCAGTCCTTCCTGCTGAAAGAAGGACCTGTTTGGAGGAAGGAAGCTGGCCCCACAGAGAGGTCCTCAAAAAGCCTGAATGCACAGGGAGTGGTACATCTCCGAGCATGACCCTAAATGCCAAATGGTGCCAAATGAAGAACCCCACCCCACCCCACCCCACCCCATGGAAATGCTGCAAGAACAATGTCACTTCCACTCCCCAAACTGTAGGTTGGTATACATGGACTTGTGCTTTGTGGGTTCTCCCAGGCCAAGTGAAGGAGGTCTAAGCCTCACTGGCCATGGTGACCCTAAAGTCTTGCTCCTCAGTACAGCAGACACAGACACAAAGGATAAGGGGTGAGCTCTGGTGGTGCAGTGCCTAAGGCATCCGACTGCTAACCAGAAGTTTGTCAGTTCAAACCCACCAGTTGCTCCGTGGAAGAAAGATGGGGCAATCTACTTCCATAAAGATTTACCACCTCAGAAACCCACTGGGGGTCACTATGAGTCAGAATTGACTCGATGGTGGTGAGTTTAGTTTTTGGTTTATCCAGAATATAAAAGGAACTCTTACAACTCAACAAGACAAAGAAAATAACCCAATTATCAGTCTGACTGCTAACGTGTCCAGGGCTTCTTTTTGGGGTGATGAGAATGTTCTGGAATTAGATGGTGATGTTGGTTGCACAGCACAGTGATGATACTAAAAGCCACTGAATTGTACACTTTTTTTTTTCAAACGCTAATTTTGTGGTATGCAAATTATATATCAACTCAAAAAAAGAAAGAAAGAAAGAACAAGCCTAAACCAGGGATACTTACTATCATCCCCCAAGAGGTCACCAAGGACATCATCAATGGAGCCTGAAACAGAAGGAGCTGCCATGATTTCAGAGCTCTCAAACTGGGGACTTAACTTTCCCTTCACTGGTCACGATGTTTTCTAACTCACTGGTAACAAATCATACTACACAGTTGAAATATCCCAGGACAGAAATTAAACACAACTTTTTCAAGGAATGACGGTGAAGACTTTCAGTATACCCCACATTCACCGTGCCTCCCCGTGACACACCAGCCACTGGCTGTCCTCTAGACTCTGGACAAAGCCTGATGTGGCTTTTCCTTTGGGAAAAGTGTCCAAGACCTCTGGGCACATACAAGCTCCTTGTACCCTTCCTTCTATCCAAGACCTTCCATGACTGGTCTGGATGCTAACCTCCTTGCTTACTTTCTGATGAGGGTGAAGTATAAATACTGAATCAGTACTTGCATCTAGTTTAAGTGCCGTTACTACCCTTAACTTCAACTGTCTGCTTCTTTTTCTTTAATGAAGAATTCATCTGGACACAATTTAGGAGCTCTGGTGGTGCAACAGTTAAGCGCTCAGCTGCCAACTGAAAGATTGGTGGTTCAAACCCACCCAGCAGCTCCACGGGACAAACACTGGGTGCTCTGGCTCCACAGACAATGGCTAAGAGCATCCTACGGATCAGTCCAACACTGTCAGGTGGGGCTGCTAAGAGTCGGGATCAACACGCTGTTGTTGTCAGGTGCCATCGAGTCAGCTCCGACTCATAGCGACCCTGTGTACAACAGAACGATACACTGCCCGATCCTGTGCCAGCCTCACGAGCCTTGCTTTACCTGAGCCCATCACTCCAGCCACTGGGTCAATCCATCTCGTTGAGGGTCTTCCCCTTCTTCGCTGACCCTCCACTTTACCAAGCATGACATCATTCTCCAGGGAATGGTCTCTTCTGACAACATGACCAAAGTAGGAGAGACAAAGTCTGGCCATTCTCACTTCCAATGAGCATTCCAGCTGCACTTCTTCCAGGACAGATGTGTTCTTTTAGCAGTCCATGGTACTTTCGGTATTGTTCGTCTACACCACAACTCAAAGGCATCAACTCTTCTTCAGTCTTCCTTATTCATTGTCCAGCTTTCACAGGCATATGAAGTGACTGCAAATACCATGGCTTAGGTTAGGCACACCTTAGTCTTCAAGGAGACATCTTTGCTCTTGAGTACTTGAAAGAAGTCTTTTGCAAATTTGACCAATGCAATACGACGTCTGATTTCTTGACTGCTGCTGCCATTGGTGCTGACTGTGGAAATAATATGAAATCACTGACAACTTCAATCTTTTCTCCATTTATCATGATGCTGCTTAGTGGTCCAGCTGTAAGGATTTTCATTTTCTTTATATTGAGATATAATCCATACTGCAGACTAGTGTCTTTAATCTTCATCAATAAGTGCTTCAAGTCATCTTTGTTTTCAGCAAGCAAAGTTGTGCCATCTGCATATCGCAGGTTGTTAATGAGTCTTCCTCCAATCCTGATGGCACTCTCTTCTTCATATAGTTCAGCTTCTTAGATTATTTGCTCGGCATACAGATTGAATAAGTACAGCAAAAAGATACAACCCTGATGCACTCCTTTCCTGATTTTAAACCATGCAGTATCCCCTTGCTCTGTTCAAACAGCCTCCTGGTCTATGTACATGTTCCTCATGAGCACAATTAACTGTTCTGGAATTTCCATTCTTCTCAACGTTATCCATAATTTCTTATGATCCACACAATTCAATGCCTTTGCATAGTCAATAAAACACAAGTAAACATCTTTCTTGTATTCTTTGCTTCGAGCCAAGATCCATCTAACATCAGCATTGATATCCCTCATTCCATGTCCTCTTCTGAATCCAGCTTGCATTTTGGAAAGTTCTCTGTCAATATACTGCTACAACCATTTTTGAATTATCTTCAGCGATGCATGCAGTATTAATGATATTGTTTGATAATTTCCACATTCTGTGGGATTGCCTTTCTTTGGAATGGGTACAAATATGGATCTCTTCCAGTCAGTTGGCCAGGTAGCTGTCTCCCAAATTTCTTAGCACAGCCGAATACGCGCCTCCAGTGCAGCATCCATTTGTTGATATTGTTGATACCTCATATTCCGTCAATTCCTGGAGCCTTGTCTTCACCAATTCCCTCAGTGCAGCTTTGACTTTTTCCTACAATACAATGGTTCTTGATCATATGCCACCTCCTGAAATGGATGAACATCGACCAATTCTTTTTCGTACAGTGACTGTGTGTACTCTTTCCATCTTCTTCTGATGTTTCCCACATCACTCAACATTTTACCCATATTCAATATTGCAATCTAACAACATACATGTAACTAACTCAAAAGGTTGTATTCGGGTTGTTAAAGCTGCAGATTTACATGTTTCTATAGTTTACATCCATATTCACTGAAATACTGAAGTGGAAGTGGACAAGGAGGTGCAGTCCTCGTTCTTTCTGCACCGTGGAAGTGAAGGACCTCTCTGGCACTGCCAGCACAAACCCTCTGGAGAGAGAAATGCACAACAGAAGGCGACTACGTGATAAACAGACATTAGGAGAGCAGCTATACCGTGCTTGAGGCCGCTCCTGCTCTTCTGTGCTGTCAGCAGCAGGCATTTTTACACAGAGCTTTAAACTAGTGTTCAAAAGAAACATGGTTTCGGCTACAGCATGTCTAACACAAATGAAGCCCGGCCTCCCAGCACTCGTCTGCAGAAATTCCAGTCTGGTTTAAAAACACAACCATTGGGGACTGATTGCAGGGACAGTTTCTCTACGTTCCTTCTTGTCCAGAAAATTATGCAAAATATGTCATTCTATGAAAAGTAATTGGAATAAAGCTTCACATAACAGACTAAAAAGAAAATGCAGGTATTGCTGATCACAACCCCTGAGTGGCTGCCTACTGATTTATGGTTCAACCACCTGCTTCTGGATACAGAACCCAACAAGAAGGATCTTCCCCAAAGTCTCATCCCTTAATTATTTCTGTATTACTCTGAAGGCAATGAAGGAGCATAAGGAAGAACCAAGGCTGCCTATGGAATTATGGGAAAAACAGCAAGACTCTCACCAAGAACATTAAGACACCAAATTCTAAATTATTTTTGGAGCTGGGGTTGGGGAGGCACACACGCACACACACTCATACGGCTTAAAGGTGAGTCTCCATTTTCCCACTTACCTTTTAATCCCTTGTTTTTTGCTGCCTAAAATGGGAAAAACAAAACCATATTGACAAAATAAAAATGTGAAAAGTGTGCTGAAACAGAGGAAACAAGGCTGGGAATGCAGAGTGAATGGTCTTGCCTTTTGCCAAGTCACCAAGTCACCAGAAGCAAAGGAGCCCCGGTGGCATTTTAGACACAAGTCCTTCACGCTCTCCTAGCGTTTCTGGGAATGGTCTCACTGTCGTATTCTGTGAGTACCATAGAGTGCAGAGAAGAAGTGCCTCCTTTTCCCTGACTTCACGATGCCACACGGCCCCTTCCAGCCAAGATGTAACATACGTGACAGTTCACCTTTTCTTCCTTCCTGTGCACCTGACTCCTTAATCCCAATGACAGACACTTAAAAATGTTTTCAGCTGGACATCCGGGAGCTGGGAAGAAACACTTGCTAATTGCTTAACGAACTCTGGGATCCACCATACTTTCCGCTACTCTCTTCCAGGGACCACATCCTGGTCTTTATCTCCCACCCTCCAAATGACTGCATACAGGCAAGATCTGGGGGGCGAAGAGGCCACACTTCCATACATCTTCCTCTGCATGCTACCTACCATCTTGGAGCTCTGGGCCGCTTCCCAGCACTGTGCAGCTCACTCAACTTCCACCCACATCAGGCCCCTCCTCACCTGATGAAGAAAATGAAGTGGTTGCTTAAAAATGATGTGGTTTTAATAGCGTACGAGTCCAAGGCCTAACAAGGCTTCTCCCACTTTACCCAATCAAGACGTCAAAACCCGTTTCCACAAGCTAAACACTTCTTATTGGGCGGGGGGTGCAATTCCAATGAGAAGCAAAGTGCTCTGGGTAACAGAGTAAGTTTTCTGAGGCCTGCATCCAGATTATTGCCATGAAGTGCAGTGGTCCTCATCCCTTGTTCTGAAAGAGGATGAGGAAAATGGCAGGTAGGTATCCATTTCAGAAAGGAGGTGGGTGCCTGGCACCATGGCAGATATGCCTTCCCAGGCTACATCCATGACTCCTTTCTAGATAGCAATCCACATGGGTGTCCACTGGGCTCTGGTTCCTCCTTCACACTATTTTCACTGATAAACTCACTGCCATCAAGTCATTCCAACTCATAGTGACCCCCTTTGGGTTTCCAAAGAGGTAAATCTTTACGGAAGTAGATTGCCCAGTCTTCCTTCTGCAGAGTGGCTGGTGGGTTTGAACCACCAACTTTCTGGTTACCACTCAAATGTCTTAGGCACTATGCTCAGTAGAACGTTTCCCTTTCACACTAACTCAATCTGACTGCTCTCATTACAGACAACAGTTTTCCTCAGAATTATACCCACCCCCAATTTCACTAAAAAACCTTTGGTATGCCCTGGAAGGAGTCGGGGAGGGTCATCTCTTATTTCTCAGGTGTTTGTCTGTCCTGTTACTAGAATCAAAGTTTATCTGGGGGGACATCCAAGGGCCACACACTGAGTGTGTTCTCTGTAACAGCAACTTTCATGACAAGTCCAAACAGCGTGTGTCTCCTAACATCAAGACATTTCTGCCATCTCCTATCCTATCCAAAGGGATCCTGCCCCATTTTCCCAAACCGCGGTGATTTCCTGAGTGGTTCACAAAGGCCAAAGACTTTGTTGGCGCAGTGGTTAAAGCGCTTGGCTGATAATCGAAACGTCGGCGGTTCAAACCCACCAGCTGCTTCATGGGAGAAAAATGTGGCAATCCTCTTCCCTAACTAAAGAGGGGAGCTCTGGTAGCATAGTGGCTAAGACACTTGCCTGCTAACCAGACGGCTGGCGGTTCAAACCCACCAGCCACTCCTCGGAAGGAAGGTTGGGCAATCCTACTTCCGTAGTGATACTGCCTCGGAAACCCAAGGAGGGGTCGCTATGAGTCGTGTTTGACTCAACGGCACATAACAACAACAACAACTAAAGATTACAGGTTTGGAAGCCTGATGCATCAGTTCTACTGTCCTACAGGGTCACTATGAGTCTGAATCAATGGAGCAGCAGTGGGTTTTGGGGTTCTGCAAAGTTCAAAAGGCCACAGACTACTATCGCGTCGTCTCATCTACTCCGCTAACTTCATGTCAGGCCTTCTTGAAATCACGCCCCCGCCCCTTGGTAAGGGGTCTGCCAAACACTCCCTCGTTCCCGAGACTCCGCGCCCCTCTATGCGTCACCACTGCGCGCACCCAGCCTATCTCGATCCCGAGCGCAGCATCTACCCACCCAGCCCCAGAAGCTCCCCGTTACGCGCCATTCCCCCAGGAGGTGCGGCCACTGGGGGCTGCCGCAGCCACAGCAGTCAGTCCGCCTCCATCCGAGCGCGGTTGGGTCAGGCCTCCCGCCTCCGAGCGCTGCGGACGCCGACCTCTCGCAGAAAAGCGAGGCATCCTGGGAGTTGTAGTCCGTAGTCAGCCCACCCACAGGACCCAAGGGAGCGAGGATGCTGAGATGAACTACATTTCCCAGGATGCCCGGCCGCGGCCGTTAGCCGGGACGGGGCCTCTGTCCTCTGCCCCACGAGTTGCCAGGAGGAGCTGACTCGAAGCCGCCTCGGGAAGAAGCGCTTTTTGCAGTCTAGTCGCCTTCTCCCTCTGTCCCTTCCGGGACGAATGCTGGGAACTGGGCTCCAAGACGGAACACTGAAAGTTCTTCTGTCCCCTTTCGAGGGCTGACTCGGGTGGGCAGGGGGGCGCGGCGGTGAGAAATGTGTTAAAATTGAAAGGTTCACCTGTAACTTTCCTGTTCAATTAACAAAATCAAAGCTGCGAAGCTAGAATTAACTCCAGAACCCGACAAAATGACACGAACACTTCCTGTGTGTGCTAAATACAGATTTTATTAAGGGTTACTCAGTTTCACAAAGGAAGGGAGTTAGTGGTTGGCTTACCCGCTGGCCAAGGCGTGCTGGCGGGTGGGTCTTCGCGGGCCGCCTGACATGCTCTGGCCCGGGCATATCCCAGGCACGCCCGGCCGCACGGTATGAGCCCAGCCAGGAGGGGGTAACAATACATGCTAAATGTAGCTTGTTCCAATAGGGCCCACACTCAAACCACAACAGCGAGAAGAAAAGTCGCTAAGCAAGTCTATCTCCAGAGGATACAAGTCATGTTCATGGAAACCACAGCAGTTGGGAAAAAGTAGTGTTTACAAAGTAGTCAGCCTTCTGAGTATTACACAGTTCACATATTTGCTACCAAAATTTTAGTAAAGTTAATGGTATCGTAGTAAACAGCTTATTTTGGTTCAGAATTCTTAAATCACTCTCAATTTTCCTCCGTCTTCCCAAGAAAATCAATGGCCCACTTAAATTTAAGGTAAAAACAAAACAATACAAAACAAAGAAACCCTTGGAAGCTAGAACTTGTTCATGATCTGTGACAGCTCACATCTGGCAATCCCAATGGTTCTTTATAGGGTTCTATGTTTACTAGCAGGGGCCACTAGAATAGGTACCGACATATTTTAATACATTCGGACAGCTGAAAGCAAAGGCCCAAATAGTCACAGCGTGGCTTGGTCTAATCCAAGAAGGTAGCAATTGTTTAACTAGCTGAAATTATCTCCCTGCCTTATTCCATAAAAATGATCTACGAAGCATGTTGGTCTCCGACGGAAGAACCAATTTCCTGGCGCTGCTCGAGCTGTAGGAGCAGCTACTGCCCGAAGACAACCTGTGACCCCACGCCTACCTGCCACGTACATTAAACATGAGCAGTGTCACAGACAGTCTGCATCTAACTCCCTTCCTTCCTACTAAGACGGATGGGAGGACCTCAGCAAAGTGGAGGAGGTACTGAGGGAAGCCGCAGTTGTCTGAAGAATTATGGGTCCCCAGGATTGTGAATTCCAGAAGCGGTATTTCTCCAGCCAAAGCCCCACACTGAGGAAACCTAAGAGTTAAGATCTAACATGTTAACTTCAGGAACTACTGAAACCCCTCCAGGCTATGAAATCTGAAGCTGCAAGCGGTGAGTTCTTAGAAAGCCTATGAACATAAAAATGTTGCAAATAAGGTAATGTTCTGAGGAAAAAAACAGTATTTAGCCTTGTTATGTTCTGAGGGTAGGAACATTAAGGTCCTCCAAAGGCTTCTGAACCGATGGTGCTTTGAGGTCACTAATGTCCCAACACTGAAACACACCTCAGTGTGTCTAGGAGAGCCTGCAGGAGCGCTCCAAACACTGGAGGAAGACGAATCCCCCTTCACCCATTACAAGGAACCAAATCACATCTTCAGTTTTGTTTCTGCTCAGAGCACTCTTTAAGAAAGGCTTCTGTCTTACTAGCTACCAAAAGTTCATCATATAGAAAAACCTCATTAATTCTACTCAGCATTTATCATCATTTTGGAGGAAACTGGGTTGAAATTTATCTTTGCACCTTTTGTGAAGATGCTTTTGCGAGAGAGCTCAAGCAGACCAAACGTGTCTGCTGCCAAGGCTGGCCTGTCAGGGAAAACCAACTGGGTCTGCTGCTGGTTTACCACGAGCCAAGGCCTCCTACAGCCACAGCAGCAGCCCACATTCCAAGAGGCAACTCCAGCTGCTTTACAGCGATCTGTTCAGGCAGCCTCACTCCTGTTCTTGTTCTTTGTGTTACTGATACCTAATAAATCTACATTTTAAAATTCTTCACAATTTAAACTTAGGTTTAATACCGTGGCACACTATTTGTCTCTTAATATTCAAATCAGTGAGGTTTTACTTTTATCTTTATTCTTTGATTACATTAAGTTCAAGACAGAACATTCCAACCTTAATGACAACAGTGTTAAACGTCAGATTCGTTTTTCCATTAAACTCAAGGTGTTGGATGGAAGGTGGCTCCATCGCATCTTCTTCAAACATGTAAGATCTCAACTGTGCCACAGGGTAAGGCGGTGTCCCTTCACACACCTTCAGATCCTGCCCACAGATCATTTACCTGTGAACGAGGTATTTAACCCCTAAATGTCAAAGAATTCTACACTGAACTGGTCGGTAGTAAATCATTTAAATTTAGTTACTTCCCAGAATCTGAATGACTGTTAAGCGATGTCCCAATGAGATGAAGACGGAGTACCTCCTACCTCAATCTTAACATAATCATCAGTCACTGCTCCTGATGGAAAGATTAAGGCTTGTGTTGTACGCAGTATTTTTGCTGTAACCGAAGGCTTCATATTACCAGTCGCACTGGAACAGGTCTGATGTCAGGCCCCAGGACAGGAGCATACGGTGATCAAGATATTACACTGCTACGGACCAGACTATACTGTCAAGTCTGAATCCAGAACAACTGGTTTCATGAGGCAGATGTCATAGATACAGTTAAAAAAAAAAAAAAAAAAAAAAAATCAAGTGGCTTGCATTGCTTTACATTGATTTTAAGGAAAACAATCAATTAGGAGGTATATGTTTTACCTTTAAATATAGAATGATTGTGTCAATTAGACTTCAACAGAAAGGACACTTAAGCAATTCAGAAAAAGCTCCCAGAAACAAATAAACAAAACTGAAGATGTTTGAAAACAAAGACGGGCATACAGTAAGAAACAGACTCCGTGGAGCCTCCTTTACCCTTTCAGCCACAGTTTCAATGATTATATTTTCTAAACCAAAAGCCAGAACGCATAGTTTGTAAAGGATTGTGCTGTTTCTGGGTGTCAGAGGTGAAAGGCTTTTTATTTTTTTTAATGCCCAATACTATAACCTTCGAGCACTTCAATGGCATAAGCCGAGATGACAGATTTCTGGAATCGGAATGACCCTGGGAAACCCAGTCACTTAGGTCATGAAGTGACAGCAGCGTCCACTGAAGTGACAATTTAGGGACCCTCTGTATGAAAGCTCTATTCCTGATTACAAGAGACAATGGTCCTGCAGTAGATCTGTATTGAAGAAGTTCTTGCTTCAGAAAAACATTAGTGTGAACAGTCAGATGAGAGCAATGTCGGCAAAGGCAGGCAAGCAGGCAGAAAACCTGTCAAGTACAAACTCGCCACGTTAAGATTCCTGATTAGTTTCTGTCCCCCAGTCTCATTTCTTCAGCCCTGCCTATAGGCTACGCCCCGTGGTAGGAGGGGAGGACTTTAGCAGGAAAGCCGAGAAGGGTCTATCCCATTTAAAAAATACCTTTGCTTAAAAACTTACATAGTCAGTGATTAGCAATTAAACCTGAAAATTATTAACTACGTAGTAGTTACATTCTGCTAATTATCTACCGAGATCAGCAGCAGCACGAAGGGAAGCCGCACTGCATTTCTTAAAGCTTTGTCTGAATGCTCAGGGGCTCTCTCAGTGTTAATTGCACTTAAAACACATTCATTTTCCATCCAATCTCTAAAATTTGTAATCTGCTTTTTTTTCTTCATTCATTAAAAGAGGGAAGGGGTCAATCGATCATTTTCTCTATAGCTGTCTGAAATCAATGGTGATCCTATCTAGGCGTGTGTGTCAGGTACGAGTGCTGCCTCTCGGAGCAGATCAAACGCATCATCGTGGTTCCGGACGGGACTGCAGGGGCTTCGGTGCTGCTAGTGAGACTCAGAGCTTGGCCTGCAGGGGCTTCAGGTGCTTGTAGTACGATTCGTGGACCTACAGAGAAGGGAGGAGAGATCACTGTAAGCAGAGCCTACAGTTTCAAATGGCTGTGAGTCAAGAAACTGTCTGGAGCTCATTTGGATCCTGACTCGAGGAGCTGGCACAGCCTGGCCACGAGCTGACCGCTGCTGAAGCTCGACCCAAGGACCCTGGGGTGCAGACTGGCATGGTCTCTGTGTAGGTGTTGGAAAGTATTCAGTTAGTTACTAATGTTCAAGAGAACTGAAAACCTGCCGAATGCAGATGGCCCAGCCTCCTCCTGAACCTGGCATTCCAACAAAGAGATGACAAGCGCTTTTAAAGCTTTCATGGGTGGATCCTTTATTGGTAGTCTTACCTGACTTAATATTTAAATGAAGACTTTCAAAAGTTGAGAAACACACTGATTTTCCAAAATCATTTTATTTACTTACTCCATATTTACTAGTTTTACTCACATTTATATTTACTGACAAAATAGTATTGTTAGCAGTTTAATGTAGACAATTTGGTAAATATAGACTCAAACAAACACCCTCTCACCCCACACCCTCACCCTGACACACAAATCTACTGTCATTCCACTACCTGGAGACAGCCCTGGCTATGGCTCAATACCGTTTCTAATTCACAGACAAAGCACTGATCTGTTACCTCTGCTTTGTTCAGTGGGGATTTCTTGGCCCATTCAAACAGATTTTCATAGACATTCCCGTCGTAGCGGCCAAGCACAGAGCCAAGTGTCACATCTTGAAAATCAAAGGCGTCAACCAGAGCCACCGCATCGGGACGGACCACCATCAGCAGCTCCTTTATCCGCTGGTCGACTTGGGTCATCTGAGACTCTGTCATGATGTTCCCCTGTAAGAATCCAAACACCATACATAAACATATTAAATAACAGCCACATATGATCACACTACTACGAACCAGCACACAATTGGCTTTCTATTAAAAAAAAAAAAAGAAAAACAACAACTTAGGGCTTAAAACTTAAGACATTACTGACCTGAAGAAAGTCCCCAGCCTTCTGACTGATTCCAAACAGAGAATACAAAAGGCACAAATTCCTTAAAACAGCTTGGATGGATTCATCTTGAATTTTGTGGAGCTTTTCTGAAAAGAGCTTAACTACCACATAGTGGCAGTGTGCCTAGATAAAAGAAGACAGTGTGAGGCCCCTGAGAGGCAGAGTCAGGACCCAGGGTGGGGATTTCTGTGCAGGACAACCAGAGGTCGTGACCACCAACCTCACTCGCTCGCACGAGGTCAACGGAAGTGAGGTTCCACGCCACCTCCTTGCTTTTCCTGTGAATCACTTCAGCCTGAAGGTTTTTTGCAGCAATTTCTACTAATCTGTTAAGAAATGAAAGACAACTTGTGCCACGAGGAAATGACCCTCTGCCCACACACCTCCCTCCCCCATAGGCCCCTGGCCCCACAGCTGCCCCCTCGTCTCCCACAGGCCCCACAGCTGCCTCCCTGAGCTCTGAAGGCTGAGATCACCTGGCTGCACGGAGTTTATACGCTTCAGTTAGGCTGTCGGGGTTGTTGATGTCCACCACGGTAGGCCAGACGGCCACCTGCTGTGGCTGGATGCGCTGACTGGGCAGATCGTTCAGGTAGGACACCATGCCACACACCAGCTTTCCTGAGTGCACCTGATCATAACTCTTCATGAGGAACCTAAACGTCATCAGTACACGTGCTTTCAGTAATGGTGCTTCTTATGAAACGGAAATGAACTAAACTCAAGGGGACTTTAAGCTCCGTGACAGGTGTTCCACACACTCTAGTCTGACCATGAGATTAAAACAGTGGGTCAGGATGGAAGGCAAAACTGTCTTTAGGAAGAAGGGGAGTATGAAGGGAGAACGTGGAGTAGCAGCCTGGGAGGACTCACGCCTTCTCAGGAAGAGACAAGCCATCGATCAGATTCTCACCTCGCCGTCTGGAGCATCATGACCGTGTTCTCCCCCTCAAACGTGCAGGTGGGGGTGAAAGTGACGTAAATGTTGGGGAGGCCACTGCAGTGAGAATAGCCGTGCCCACCACAAGCCATCCGGCACGCTTCGATAGCAGCATTAGTGGTCCAGGAGGTGAAAGCCTTCAGCCCGGCGGTGAGGGCATGAAGCTGAAAGGGAAAGGGCCGAGGCTGTCAGAACAACTGTGACGGCCAAAGTCCTCATTCTAACGAGAAAACAGCCTCCTGTAAGAGCACTAGTCACTCTGACGTCACCTGTCCCACCTATACACTAAAGAAGCATGGCTTTCTAACAGCCTACTCAGCAATAAAGTCATCCCTTATGTTCCTTTGATTGACAGATGACCAATATACTTTGACATACATCTGAAACTTAAAAAACCCACAAAACCACATCCACCCCACTTTTAATCAGAAAACGTCATGACTCTCTGGAGACACATGGGTTCTTTGCAGGAAAGCCCGTCACCGGGTTTTCTGTGGACCTCATTCAACAGGCAAATGTGAAACAGGAGGGCCCTCGTGGATGAAAGAGACCAAATGCATACCTCAGGCAGCTCGCTCAGGTCCCCTTGGCCGATGCCTTCATTGATCCTGTGGTAAGTCTCCTTCATGTACGCGCCTACAAACTGGAATGCATAGGCGGTGGCCAGGAGTGGGAAGAGCTTATACTGCTGGGTCTGAAAATCCAAAATCTGTGGCTCTGGCTCACTACAGTATGTAGAAAATGAAAAACATGAACAAATACTTACATAAAACTTACTAAGTGCCAGGCTCTAGTCTAAGCATTCTATATATACTAAATTATCTAATCCTCATAAAGACCCTGTGAGGTAGCTACTCTTATTATCCCCATTTTACAGAGGGGGACACTGAGAGGCTAAGAACCTGCCTACGGTCACAAGGGGTGTAACCAGCAGATCCTTGACTGAAATCTAGGCTGTCTGGCTCCAACAACCACCCTCTTAACCACGTGTACTGCTTTAGGCAGGCAGAACTTTCTAGCCATGAAATCCCTACCTTTCTGATCTTTCCAGGATGACTGAGGAGAATGTATCTCACAGCAACATACAAAACCAAAGGCAGGAGACAGTAAAGAGTGCTAACTTCACAGGCAGAAGGAGACAGTAAAGGGCTGAGTAAACCACATTCCAACCACAGTTTTGGAGGAGAACAAGACTTAAATATTGTGAAGTGTAAGAATGAGATCAAAGGTCGCCCCTATCAACTTCTCTCCTTCTGTGAGAGTGAAGAGCTCACCAGAGTCCTGCCCAAGTAAAGACAGCAGCAGAAATAAACCCGGCCCCAAACACAAAAGGGAATCACCCTGGATGCCACCGTCCCGCTGCTCAATCTGCAGTTGTCAGGAGTAATCAGAATTCACAAACTGCCTTGAGAGTTCTGAACATTCACTTCTAGAGCTCAAGTGACTGTCGTTACTACTGTTCTGCTCAGGTTATAAAGAAGGTGCCCCTTAAGAAGCCTCGATCTTCAGTAGCAGGCCCCGTACACTGCCAACCTAACTCCTGCACAGTCAATCCATCCGCTCTACCCCACCTGGGAATGGTGAGATTTGAACTGGGATGAAGCCAGGCCCTCAGCGGCCCCTCCTCGGCCCACTTACCCTGGCTTGATCTCAGACTGGTGCCGTACAGCGCTGTACCGGACGGCAATGGTGCACGCCTTAGACAGAGCCCGCGCAGCCTCACCCACAAGGAAGGACCTGACGAACACCATGGTCCCGTAGGTCAGCTTGTTACTCAGGGGCTTCACGTACGTGCCGTCGGGCTTCACCTGCAGGAGTGACATGGCACTGAAGCTGCTCTGATGAAGCCAAGCGGGAGGTCAGGCCAGTGGCTCTCAAAGCATGGCCCCCAGCACAACAGCATCAGCATCAGGTGGGAACTTCCTTGGAACACAACCTCTGTCCCTGCCCTAAGCTAATGAGTCAGAAGCTCTGGGTGGGCCCGGTGAGCTCTGCCTTAATGAACGCTCCCGTGACTGTAACGCAGCTGAAGCGTGAGAACCATTGGTCTCCTTCTTCCCACCGCCCACTGCCTCCGCCTGCACTACCGCACAGAAGCAGCAGCGGAAGGTGTGCTCTGTTGCTGCCTCCTAACAGAGCAGCGCCCACCTACCCCTGTGGTCAGCAGCAGCCACGGAGACACCCGCGACTGACGGGTCTGTCCCTGTACCTGGGCGTGCTTCATCAGCATGTTCTCCCTGGGAATGCGATAGTTGTCCATCTTCAGGTAGCCATTATCCATCTCATCATAACCAAATTTGGGGCCGATGTCTCCAACAGTAATACCTGCCACAGATGAAATCGCAAGGTACTGAGTTCTGGAATTCCTGACACACACACCCCTCCCCCCAAGGTCTTCAGCTGCACATTGCACTCTCATCAGATGAACTTTTCATCTTAGTATTGGAGGAACGACTCTTACCTGGCAAAGGATTATGGGTCCCGATTTCACGGATAGGTACAATGAAGGCATGTAAGCCGTAGCACTTCCCCTGAGTGATGAGCTGGGCAAGAACTATCGCATGATTCGAAGTCTTTCCAACTGAAAGACCAACGAGAACAAGAAACAGGTATGTGCAAACGTTCACTGACATTTTCAAAAGGTAGAAACCAAAGTGGGAGAGGAGCACTAGACCTCACCAGTAAAAGTGATGACAGTTC
>NW_006921605.1:6583879-6623058 GCF_000298275.1 Orycteropus afer afer | reverse complement strand
CTTCTGGTTAGCAGTCAAATGCCTTAGGCACTATGCCACCAGAGCTCTTACATAAGGTGATAATTATTAAAAATGATGGCATTTTGGCAAAACAGCAATTTATTGTAAAAAAGACAACTTTACTTCCTTTTTCACTTATTTCTCCTTCATTTACATAAAGAAATGTTTGGATAACAATAAGAGTATTAATTTAAATACCATCTTTTTTTCTTCCTTCAGGCTGCACTCTCTAAAACAGTAGCCACTAGCCCCATGTAGCTATTTCCATGTAAATTCATCCCAATTTAAAGATTCAGTTCCCCAATCAACTCGCCACATTCTAAGTCCTCATGAGCTCCATGTGGCTAGCAATTCCATCTTCTGAGTAGCAAAGACAGACAGCATTTCCATCACTGGGGAAAATTCTAGGGGACAGGGTTACCTTAAAAGCTTTTTGGTTAGTATATCCAGAAAACAGTTATCTTTTCTACAGGTTAGGTTTTTTTTTCTTATTTTCATAAGAAAATATAATGTCACATCTTAAAATACATAATGTGAGTAGCAAAATCTTTTAACCACTGACTTTATCTGAAATATACAGCCTAAGACAGTAAGTCAGAATGGAAGTAAGAAGATATTTATATAAAAGTTTCACAATGAAACTATTTATTATGAAAACAATCCAATGCTTGACAATATGGAAATAACTGAGCCAGCAGCAGAACACTGTTGTTGTTGTTGTTATGTGCCGTTGAGTCGGACCCAACTCATAGAGACCCTTCCTTGGGTTTCTGAGGCAGTATCTCTACAGAAGTAGATTGCCCAACCTTGCTTCCGAGGAGTGGCTGGTGGGTTTGAATCACCAGCCTTCTGGTTAGCAGTCAGATGTTCTAGCTACTATGCCACCAGAGCTCCCAGTGGAACACTAAGCTAGTTTCAAAGATGAGTATGTGAAACAGGCTAAGGCAAGAGGAGTGGTGAGATGAGAAACTAAGAAAGGAAGAGTAAGTTAGATGTCCATTCTGTACTCTGTCAAATGTATATACGTAGGTAACACGACACAAGAGAACTTGGACAGTCAGAAGAATTTATGATTTAAGGGTGTTTTCTGTATTTCAAAATGACATTTGCATAGGAGCTCCACATTCTGAACACAATCTTTATAACGCTTCATGTCGTGCCGTGGAGTCAAGTGTTACTCATAGTGAACAGGACAGACAACTGCCCCATCTCCATAACATCCAACAAATGCTAGAAAATGCACTTACGTCCACCAGGCCACCACTTAATGGAGGTTACAGTAGGACTGTTGAGAATGAACTCCTGTGTTTTGGGGTCATAAGTGGCTGTGGTTTCCAAGCCTCGAAGATGAGTCCCTAAGGAAATAAATTAAATTTACTTCAGGTACAATATGAGGGAACACTGGCACAAGGTCCTCTTGTCCAGTCCTTTGAGCCCTAGGATCTCAAAGAAAACATAATCTAACAACAAGAATGTTTACAGCTGAGCCAGAAAAGGTGGGTAATCAAGGTGCTCAACTCCCTGTACTTATATCAGAGAGGTTCCTGTTCACATTGTGCTTTGTACTGATGTGGTGGTGCGCCTTGAAAGCAGTGGCTCTATGACAGCTACCAAGGTCAACCTCTAAAGGCAGCTTAGAATCACAGGTTCCTAAGATCACAGCACTGAACTTAACAGGGAACCGAACTGGCTTTTTAGACCCTTATCTGTAAGTTGCCAGTATGGCATTTTCAACTCACAGGTACTGTGTTTAAACCACAACAACTCAGCATTCTAGACTTCTGTATGATAGTGAAGCCTATAACATATGTGAAGATACATTATATGAAAATAATATATGAGGAAAAGAGACTGCAGTTAAAGTTCTTGTAAATTGACTACGTATTTCAGAGTAACGGCTGGGATTGAAAAAGGAAGAGAGCTTAAAGAGGTATAACCACTGTGGAGAACACCTGGCACAGTGACCGCTGGATCCCTACAGGCCCAGTGGTAAGGCACGGATTCACCCTGCACACTTCCAGCTCCAGGCTTTAACTTCATCCAGTGTGACTCCAAGAGTTCCCAGTGTTGTATGTTTCCTGGAGATGGACAGGAACTTGCATTTTAAATCCTAATACAAATACACCAAAATTCCTTGGATTACAGAAAAACCATCCAGGTGGCACTCTCCTTAATATAGTAGTAATATAATAATACACTGAAGCAAACCGCTTGAGTAATGCTAGCCCTCACTCACCCCTTAAACTCTGACATATTTAGAAACTTCAAGCTGAACAACAAATGGCCAGCATATGCGTGATCCACAACTCTCCCTTGGTGGGCATCAAAGAACTGGACCCTTTCACCAAAGCAGCAGATTTTACAAGGTGGGGAGTGAGGGTAACATGTTAAATGGGATGACAACGTTTTTAGATGCACAGCTGAAGCAGAAATGTCCCACCCTGAGTCCTGGGAAAGTCCACTCAGCACCCAAGCTGAGAGCCAAACTCGCTATAAAATGAAGAAAACAGTTGCACAGAAACAAGGAGCAAGTGGCAAAGACAGACCAGAAGAGCTTCTCTGAAACCTCAGAGTAGAAAAAGAGACGCTGAGCCAAGGAATGGCAACCACAGGTACCGCTTCCAAGCAGATGACATGAGAAGCTGCCTCCAGCCTCCTCAGATGGGGAATGGAAAGAGGAAAATAGCAGTGATGCAGAGTTTGGTATCAACTTGCTTGGAGCCCAGCTTATCCCGTTTTCCCTAACCTCTCATTAGTCCACGTACAGCTTCACTGAGCTCATGGACCTAGTAACCTCAAGGTACAACATCTCCCACACTGTAGGCATGCCATCATTTCCCTTAATGAGGCAGCGAGCTCACATACTGTCAATCTGCATTTCTTCTGGAATTGGTAAAGTTCATGAAGGCAACAGTAGTGAAAATAATCAGACAAAAATGAAGGAAAGAAAAAAAAAAAGACAGCTTCAGCTTCTGTTCATACTGATTCTGTACAATTCAAACCCAAAGCCAAACCCATTGCCATTAAGCCAATCTCAACTCCTAGTGACCCTATAGGAGCTCTGGTAGCACAGTACCTAAGGCACTTGGTTGCTAATCAGAAGGCTGGTGGTTCAAACCCACCAGCCACTCCTCGGGAGGAAGGTTGGACAATCTACTTCCATAACGATGCTGCCTCGGAAACCCAAGGAGGGGTCGCTATGAGTCGGGGCCAGCTCCACAGCAGTGGTTGCGTTGACATTTCGTGACCCTACAGGACAGAGTAGAACTGCCCCATAGGGTTTCCAAGGCTGTCAATCTTTACAGAAGGAGACTGTCACATCTTTTTCCTGAGGTGCAGCTGGGGTATTTGAACCACCACCTTTGGGTTAGCAGCTGAGCAGTTAACTACTGCGTCACCAGGGCTCCTCATACAACTTCATGAGCTTGAAAAACCACTTGGCAGATAAGGCCTGGCTTGCAACCCCTGACCTACTGAATACGAACCATGAGAAAACCAAACATCATATCTCTGATCATGTAACCTTTGGTTTATCATTTCATCATTGAGCCAAGTAATGCCTATGCCAAGACTCGTAAGTGTGAACCACCTGGCTTGCAGAAAGGCCTCTTGTTAAAAGGCAGTGCCTGCTGAGATGTCCTGCAGGCACCTGTGGCCAGGCCATACATACTAAGCTCGCAGGGGTCCCGCCCAGCCCTGAAGGTAGACTGAATGCACCGTACCATGACCCATCTCTGTCTGGGCATAAGTGCCAATGATCTTCAAGTTCCAGGCAGGTATGAAGAAGCGTTCCTGCTGCTCTGCGGTTGCCTGGTGCAGCAAGGTGGGCAGGAACATGCCCAAGTGAAGATCCAGAGGCTCAGGCCGCCCACGGTGCGCAAAGCTTCGAAGAGATACCAAGGGTGGGCATTTGAGAGTAGTCATCACGTGTGAGAAAATCAGCGATTTGAACAGAGAGAGTAAGGGAAGGAGAAAAAAAAACCTTCTGTAAGTACAAATTAGTTTTGGGTCTCAGCAGGGATGGGAGCACTGCCCTTTTCTGTATTATACATGTTGGCAATTTAATTTTTCTTAAATTGGCTAGGAGTGTTTTCTTATGACACTTATCTGCCTCCAAAATCATTCTGGAGGAAATGGCTACTGTCCATTCAATACAGAACCTGTGCAGTACAGAACCACGTGAGCAAGACAGAGGATTCCAGCCTAGCAATTAAATCAAAGGCAACAAACAATTTGGAAAAGTTGTATGGCATGCAGAATTTAAGTTGTATGTTGATTGACTCTGACTAGAAAATGAGACAGGAGAACACAGTGATTCTCTTAGAGGGATAATGTGCAGAGTTCTCGAGAACAGTATTTTTTTTCCTATAAGCCATTTCAGTGATGCTTCTAGGCCGTATCTTTTCTGTTTGTCCACAAAAGAGCCAGCAAACATCCACTTTCCTCACATCAGCTGTTTCTGCTTCATGATACTGAATGTTCACCCACTATCTATGGATACAATACAAAAACTGACAGTGCTCTTCACCCCAGTTTTATTTCAGATATAAACACAGATTTCTAGTGAAGCCTATTATAATTGTAGGATTCATGCATAACAAACTCTCCATCACAAATGATATGGGAATTATCACTAATGACAATAAACGTCTTGATTGTAGTCTATTTTAAATCCACTTTCTGGGGTAATCTTCTTCATTACAATGTACAGATATCTCACTTCTAATAGGAAATAACCTGACATGCTTTTGCATTTTCCACATTACCGATACTGTGTTTTTCCACATTATCAATACTGTTTAAGCTCTAAACCGCCCTACTTCATACTGCTCCTTATTCTTTCTAATGTCTTAGAAATAAGCCTGACCAACATTTCAGTTTTAAAATTTCTTAGACAGTTTGTTTCATAAAAGGAAGAGGATAAAAAGCAGCAGGTGCACTACCCAGGCTGTGATGACTGAACTACAGGGAGGCCCTAACTTACAATGGGGTTTTGTTCCTATGACTTCGTCCTAAGTACGTTCTGATGTAAGCTGAATGCCTTTTTCTTAACTTTTCATTATTATCACCTTTTATTATCATTATCTTAATAAATTAGATCTTTGAACATCTGCTAGTGAACATCTGAGAATGATACATCAGCAAATTATATGCTGCAACACTGTATCTAGTACACCTGCCTAAGGATGAGATGTATAAAAAACCCTCAAAATCCACAGATGGTCAGCCATCAGTCAAGTGCAATTTGTTTTAACTTTAATATGTTGTAAGGAGCTCTGGTAGCGTAGTGCCCAAGGCACCTGACTGCTAACCAGGAGGCTGGCGGTTCAAACCCACCAGCCCCTCCTTGAAAGGAAGGTTGGGCAATCTACACATAACAACAACAACAACAACATGTCATAAGTCAGGGACAACCTGTATCTTCCAATTAGGTGGCTATGTTTTAAGCTGACCAATTACATAAAATTTAAAGAAAGTTAGACTGACTCCCTCATTTTATAGAGAAGAAGTTAAGAAAAATGGGTTAAGTGCCTTTTTGGGCCAAAGACAGTAGCAAAACAAGGATAAGCACCTCACGGCCTAATCGGCCTAATGGCCTAATCGTGGTGGCCTCCAGCTGAGACAGGGTCACACAAATGCAGCCTGGGGTGGGCTCTGACCAGGACACTGCAAAGACCAGCTCAAACCTGAGCTGTCTTTGATGAGCCAACAGTGGAAGTCTCCTCAAATGTTAGTACAGGTGGGAGCCTGGGGAAGGGCACTCAGGACATCTCCGAATGATTTCTGTAACTCAATTTCTGACCCACAGAAACCCCGTAAGAATTTACAATCATTTCAAAATACAAAGTTAAAATAGAAAGTGGAAGTCCCAGGAGAAACTCATTCATGGAACGACAGGGTGCCTTTCCTTGCCAACAGGAATCACAACTGTGCCCCATTCTAAAGAACAGTGTGTCCAGAAAGAAAAATTATGTGGCCCTAGGACACGGAAGGAGAAAACTCTTTGAACACAGACTGCAGGCTGGCCCTGGCTCAAGCCTTCATCCAATTCATTCTGAATTACTAGAAATCAGCGCAAATCCTGGGGAAGGCAGGACCACTACAAAGCACGGTACACTCCTGGCAGGGGTTCCCCCCAGTGCAGTGCACTGGGCAACAATGATAAGGAGAGTCAGTAAGGAGCGTGAACTCTTAGGGTGGGGGTAAAACGACCACCACCCGAGTCTGTTCTGAGACTGCAGAATGCTTTCAGGAAAAAAAATGTCTCCTGTGACTAGAGGAGGACTATTTAGAAGTAGATGAATTTAGAAATGTTACACAGAAAATGTGACCTAGATTATTAAGTCAATGTTTTTTGTCTTAAATCAAGTGTTTGTTGTTGAAAGTTGGTTATGCATGATAAAAATAACATATTATTTCAAAAGAATTTATTTTTAAAATCACAAGGCACCTAACATTATACGCAGGGAAGCGCTACAGTCAGTTATTTTCAAATCATGACCCCAGAAGGCATCGCAGTCCCTCCTCCACGTGACACAGGGCTAGAGAGCCAGAGGCCTTGGCTGGAGAGAAATGATTGGCTTAGAAAGTGCGAGGAGGGAGGCAAACACAGCACCTCCGTGGACAGCATGCTACGACCCCAGGAAATGAGCAACAGGAACAAAACACTGGCACCAATAAACAAATTCAGAAAAGCTGAAGCTTGTAATGAAAAAAATCAACAGCATTTTTAGCTGTTAGGATCATCCAAGTGGAGACCCCAGTAAAGAAAAAGATAGTGTATACAAAATGGCAAAATATTGAAAATCTATGAAGTAACTTGGCTCAAGATATTAAAAATTTATTTAAGGAAAAAAATGTAAGTACTGAACCAAAAGCCACTGCCATCCCCTCAATTCTGACTCACAGCGACCCTTTAGGGCAGAGCAGAACTGCCCTATAATAGGGTTTCCAAGGCTGTAAATCTTTGTAGACGCAAACTGCCTCATCTTTCTCCCACAGTGTCTGGTCGGTTCAAACTGCTGACTTTTTGGATAGAAGCCCAATTCTTTGACCACTTCGCCACTAGAGTTCCTTCTAAGTACCTAACAGAATGGATAAGAGATGAATAAATTGGAAAGAACTAGCTAATTCCTGGTAGAGAGGACTAAATAGTAAAGAAAACAATACTTCCCAAGAAAATATATAGATTTTATACAGTACTAATTTCAAATTTGTATAGTTTTTCGAACTTGACAAACTGAGACTGGAATTCATCTAGAAGAATAAGTAGGCAAGAATATGAAAAACATATATATATATTTAGGCGTAGGCTTAGCCTATCAGATTTTAAAATATCTTACAAAGCAACAATGAACCAAAGTATATAATGTTAGAAAAAAAACAAAAAAACAAACAAATCAATGTAGCATATTTAAGGTTCTGAAAATAAATTAAAACTATTATAAAAACTCTGAGACAAACTAGAAAGAACATAATGGGGAAAAGCCACCAGGTAATAAATGCTAGAAATCTAGCAAACAGTCTGGGAGTCACTCCTCACTCCACAACACCTACAATTCAAAGCATTAAATATAAAGCACACCATACACAAACACTGGGAGTAAAAAAAAAAAAAAAACAGAAGAAATTATCCAAGTTCTGGGAGGAAAGAAAGTTACACAGGATGCACTGAATACATAAGGCCAAATTTTTGATACAACAAAGGCAACAAAAATAAATTACAAGACAATACTGTCAGGTGCATAGGCAGGGTGTAGTTAACCACTCCTCAAAGGAGAAAAGCCATTTCATACACAGGAAATGTAGACACATAATAACATCCAGGCTCACTTGCACAGGAAAATTAAAACTTAACTCTTATATATACTGAAGTAGCAAAAATAAATGAAAGTGATCACGTTGATGGGGCACACTGGTCACTATAACCTGCTAAACGTATTACTCCCAAAGGGGCAGGGAGTCCACATCTTCTGACCTCCTCTGACCCCACAAGAGGAAGACACAGTCACCATCAGCAGCCCAAGGCCTATCCCTGTGAGGCCAGACATGCTGCCTCCCTCCAGCCCTTTCATCAACCCCAACACCAACTGTTCCTCCGCAGCACCTACCACCTCTCTGCTGGGTTCGATAATTTGCTGCAATGGCCACACAGAACTCACAGATTATGGGGTTGATTAGGGAAGCAACAGGCTACGACTCAAGTGCAGAAATGCACTCAGTCTCTCGCAGCCAGCTGTCTCACTTAGCAGCCAGCAGTCTCTCTCAGCAGCATGTCTCTCGCATCTCTCTTACCAAGTGTGTGTCTCTCAGGAGCGCATTTCTCTCAGCAGCACGCCTTTCTCAGCCAGCAGTCAGAGAGACCCCCTTCTGCCTTAGGAGGGCTCCTTTTGAGCCTGGCAGAGTGGCCAAACTAACCAATCCCAACATCAGAATTCTATAGACCTGAGAGAGAGAGAGAACTTCCCAGAAAATTACTTCATGCTACTCCCAACAGAAATACCCCAGGTGGCTAACTTTAACAATCAGAGCTGCTCATTTGCTCATGGCAAATTCCACCATGGAGTTTACAAAGACTTATGGCTAGAAAAGCCACACTACGTAATTTATGACACCACAATTATAAACTGGATCTATGCTTCAGGAAGAGTCTCAAACTATGTAGCAAAAGCTGTAGATGCAGTAATTCATTTCTGAGAATGAACTGGAGTTATCAAACAATACAAACCCCAAAGAACAGTTTTTGTAGAAGAGGTTGACATTAGAATTATTGCGAATAGTGGGAAAGTCAGAACAGCCCACAGACCAAAGAGAGCAAGTGCAACAGGGAAGAGAATCATTCAGGAAAAGGAGGCAGGAGAGGATCTAGCATCGGGAAACAGCAAGGAAGACAGGGGAGGAAGAGGATGACTCACAATCAAGTCCACTGCCTATCTTTCCAGTTTCAAAGGAAGAAGGGGGTGCTTTATTGCATATTTGAGTATTGAAGACGGGGATTTGCAAAGTGGTGCGTCACCTTCAAGGACAATAACTATGTATTATATGAAAGTAAGTTCCATTTATTTAATAGTGTTGTTATTTGCCGTCGAGTAGGCCCTGACTCATAGCGACCCCTCCTTGGGTTTCCGAGGCAGTATCACTACGGAAGTAGGATTGCCCAACCTTCCTTCCGAGGAGGGCTGGTGGGTTTGAACCGCAAGCCTTCTGATTAGCAGTCAAGTGCCTTAGGCACTATGCTACCAGCGCTCCTTATTTAATAATATTTAATAATAATTTATTTTTAAAAGTCAAGAAGAATCCCTATGATGTGGCCAGGACCCAAAATGATCAAATATCTGTGAAGACCCAACAGCCTCCCGCCTTGTGACCTCAGAAACGTGATGTCAGGATGATAAACTCTGGACTGCCAGGGCCCAGGAAAGTCCCTTCAACACCAGGATCCCAGGGAGGGGAGACCTCTTTGGCCCAGGCCTTGCCCTCATTGAGGCTCACGGACCCACAGACCGGATATGTTATGGGGATTTCTTCACGTGCTCACACAGACAGGTGTGCATTCAGAGGAAGGAAGCAATAAAGCCGGGTGACCAAGACTTTCTTCAGGTGATTGGATTTTTAAGCTTCTGAAGGAACCTGGAAGGAGCCTAACTAATACTGAGTCCTTGCACTTCTCAGCAGGTACCCAGCGGTAAGAGAACCCCAAGCTTGAAGTATACCTAATTCTGTGAAAACACATAGTGCACACTGTTGGCCAAACATGTCAGAATCCTTAATTTTCCGAAGTCTCAGACCTTGAACCATCAGAGCTTCATTCTACAGAAGCTGCTGTAACACCAAGCTCCTTAATGCTTGCTGACAGACATCTTATGATGTCTCTATAAGCTATACTGTCAACAGGATGCAAGTGAACCAACAAACTGAATCAGTCAACAAAGCACAACTTAGTCCGTCATGAATCAACCACATTCCAACAAGGACTAAGGCTTAACACTACCACTTTGTTCTCCAGAGTAAATAATTATACAGATTAAGACAAAACTGATTCAAATACCAGAAAATATCCTAAAACTAGAAGCAGTAATGGAAAGAAAGCGCTAATGTGGAAACATGCCTAGAGCAACACAGGATCTTGGCCTGTTTCTCAATTCAACCCAGTGAAGTTCAAGTCCTCATTTCTTCTTTCCTCCCTTCAAACTTTAGGGCAAATGTATACTTGCAATTGTACTTCATTATAAATCAATGCAGCAGGATTAGACTAACAAGAGATTCATAAACCAAACCCCTTGCCATCAAGTCGATTCTGACTCATGGTGACTCCTAGTCTGTAAATTTTTATGGAAGTAGATTGCCTCGTCTTCTTCCCACGGAGCAGCTGTTGGATCTGAACCACTGACCTTCTGGTTAGCAGTCAAATGACTTATGCACTGCGCCACCAGAGCTCCTAACAGACCCCGTAGGTTCAGACTATTCTTATCTTACACCTACCAGGTACAGTACAAGATAGGAGGATGCTTTAAGTGCCCTCCTCTTTCACTTAGGAAACCTGAAACCTTCGTTTAGGCTTGCATTTCAGTAGGGGCCAACCTGAAGCTAAAGTCTGGCCCTTTAGCGCGGTGCTGGTAACATCACATCATGACCACAAACTGCAGTCCCTTCTGGCTTCTGGGAAGTAACATCTTCCTTAAAGCGGCTTCTAACTCAGAAAGCATTCGATCGATGACGCTTTCTGGCTAGCATCTCTTCCTCTTCTTTCCCTTCCTTTGCTCCTTCAATGGATCAATTAGAAACGAAGCTGGGCAGCTCAAATTCAAAATTCCTAACTGGCAATGTCTACATGAAACAAACCCACTCCACATCAAGACCAAAAGCAAAACCTTTGGAAAGTAGCCAGGCATTCAGGAATACTAATCAAGAAATCAGTGGCAACACGGAGTCCATGAACCTGTATTTTTAACCTATATACAAAGACTTCTGCAACCAAAAAAGCCAAACTCACTGCTGTCGAGTTGGATCCAACTCATAGCGACCCCTCCTTGGGTTTCCAAGGTGGTATCACTACAGAAGTAGATTGCCCAACCTTCCTTTTGAGGAGTGGCTGCTGGGTTTGAACCACCAGCCTTCTGGTTAGCAGTCAAGTGCCTTAGGCACTACACCACCACAGCTCCTAAAGACTGCTGCAGTCAGATGAAAATCATGGAGTGTTTCCCAAATTGCTTTATGAGCCTGCTAGTGGGCACTTAGACAGCAAACACTTAACTGCTATAAACTTCTGTTCCCATTAAACCCCCATCTGTAACTGCATTCAAGCAGAGGGGCATCTTCCAGATGTTGCCAAGGCAACAACCCTCTCAGGAATTTCCAAGTCTTCAGTAATTAGACCACCAAGACCATGGGGTATTATTTTGCCATCCTTTAATTAAGGCCCATCCTTCCAAAGTGCTCAGCACTGGTTCAAATGGGGTCACAAAGTGTTGCAATGATAAAGGCTAAAAGAAATCAGATTGAAGGATGTTTATAGGTCCGAGGCCTGGACCAGTTGGTGAAGAAACGACCTCCGAGAAAAGGAGAAGCAGAATTTGGAAATAAAACCCCAACTGTGGAGCAGCAGAAAAATCAAATGCCAGGTGTCACTGTGAACTAAAGTCCTGGGGGGGTCCCCCAGACCGTGAACGTGGACTAACCGTGGCCCATTTCCGTCTGGGCGTAGGTGCCAATTATCTGGAGTCCTTTGGATGAAGGCAGCCATTTCTTTTGCTGAGCAGTGGTGCCCTGATTCAGCAAGGTGGGAATAAACATGGAGTAATTGAGGCCCACGGGTTCCACAAAATTGATCATATGTAGTCTACAGGAAAGAAAAGAAAAGGGTCTCAGCCTCACTCCAGAAACTGCACTCACCACCCAACAGCTCTGGCCTTCGGAACAAAGGCTACACTGACTTCTGAAACTAACTGTATGAGAAATGCACCGTTTTACTACCTAAAAATTCAGCAGCAAACCTGGTACCATCTCTTCCTCCCCTAGCTACTTCAGGGCCAGAATTCCTTTTTAAATTCTACCCATGTTTTTGCGTAAAAATCTCTTTTGTTTGTTTCGTTGGTGTTCTTTGTTGATGTGACTGGTTGGACTTTTTGGAGTGTGCGTTTTTATTTTATTGATTTTAGATTTGTTTTTGAAGATCTGTACAGCTGTTAACAAAAGCTCCTTCTGTAGATGACTCCTTCCCTAGACAAGGTGAACAAACAGTCGGTACACACATCTATATTTGAGGACAGAGTCACATATCTCTGACACTCACCAGGGTTGGCAGCAGGTAAGCAGGTAATGTGAGCATCTTAAAAATTAACCCCCAGTGGTCCGTGAACATCACTACCAAGCAAGGGAACCTCACAGCATAATGAAACTCAGCCTCAACTACCTTCTCATAAAACAAAATCTGTGAAAAAGACTATTGTGAATAGTCCAAATAAAATCTGCATAAGCTAGAATGGCCTGGCTGTAATGTTTTATAGGCTGTATTAAAAAACCCAAACTCACCACCATCAATCGAGTCAATTCTGACTCACAGCGACCCCCACTGGGCTTCCAAGGTGGCAAATCTTTACAGAAGTACATTGCCTCACCTTCCTTCCACAGAGCAGCTAGTGGGTTTGAACTGCCACCCTTCTGGCTAGCAGTCAAACACCTTAGGCACCAGTGTGCCACCAGAGTTCCTTACAGGCTCTACAGGAGTCTGTTTTAGACTTCACAGTATGTGTCCAAAGAGCTTAAACTACACAAGAACTATCATCTAACTGATGTTCACGGCATCTCAGCGATGAATGGAAGTGGTGGCACCACCAGGGGACCCAGCTCTGTGAAAGAAGCAGGGCAGAAATGAAAGGCAGGACAGGCAGGCTGCCAGCCCACTTCTGGGGAGGCCCTGGAACCATCCCACTGCTGAAAAGCACCAACTGTAAAGACAATGTATCATCTTACTTTTCTTTTTCCTAAATAAATACTATTCAAATGACCCCATTTCCTTTCCTCACACAAACCATAATCTCCCTGGAAATAACTCTCCCCACGTCCGCTCTTCCTGTCGTTAGGGACAGTCAAATTGATTCTGACTCACAGCACCCCTGCAGACAGCAGAACCAAGCACTGCCCAGTCCTGCACCATCCTCAGTCACTGCCACGTTCGAGCCCACTGCCGCAGCCACCGTGTCAGTCCATCTCGCTCAGGGTCCTCCTCCTCTTCGCTGACCCTCTGCTTTACCAGGCATGATGCTTCTCCAGGGACCGGTCCCTCCTGCTAACACGTCCTAAGTGCGTGAGACGAGGTCTTGTCACCCTTGCTTCCAAGCAGCACTCTGGCTGTACTTCTTCCAAGACAAGACAGATCTGTTCATTCATTCAGTATTCTTCACCACGTACGCTCTTAGACAAAGATATTTCTAATTAACCCAAGTGAGTTAATGTAGTAATTATGGACTTTCCCTTCCAGAGGGAATGACTTCTGTGCCTAAGCCAGGGGCAGAAATCAACAGACCAGGCTTATCAGCTGCTGCTGCTGGTGGCCAGGCACAGGTGTGGGGTGGAAAATCACTTTTCAGGGGGCTGGGGACAGACTCATTTAAGTATCAAAGGAAAGACTAGACTAGCCAACACCTAAACTGCTTTTCAGCTCCGAGATTCTAGCTCCTGGGTGGCATAAACAGGTAAGTGCTCAACTACTGACCAACCAAAAGAGTGTTTGCACCCCCCCAGAGGTGCTCTGAAGAAAGGCCTGGCCACCTGCCTCCAAAAGGTCACAGCCATGGAAACCCTCCCTATGGGAGGCAGCTCCCCTCCACACACATGGGGTTGCCATGAGGCAGAACGAAGTCAATGGCAACAGGTGTGGTTTGAATATCAAAAACTCACTTAAGCTGAATGGAGGGAAACAGGAGAAAGGAGGAGCATGAAAAGAAGAGGTGAATTCATTAGTTACCAAGAATTCAGAGAAGCAGCAGCCTAGCACCCTAGGATGGCGGTAACCTCCTTCCCCAAATGCACCACGCCTTGCTGCAGTGGGAGCCAAGAGCCTGACAAGGTGCAGACCGTATGATCATCCTCTCAGAGGCAGAAGGAACACGGCATCTCCCAGCAGTCACATCTTACTAAACCAGCAAGTACGTACAGTTCCTATTTTCTAAGTTTATAAAGGGGAAATGAATGTAGAAGAATTTCTGAGAAAAATAAAGCAGACATTTACGTGCTAAAAATGGTAGAAATACAAGACACTCATATTCCCATGAGGGAACTGAGAAGGCTGAATAACTTACTAAGGTATCCTGAAGTTTATGAAATCCTGATGTCAACACAAAGAGCCCTCATTCTAGAACACTGAGAGGTAAAACGGGACACAAAAGAAAGACTATCAAGTATCTGTGTTTTCAATAGACTGAGATTTGAGGCCACTTGAAAATCAATTCAAGAACAAAATCTAAGAGCTAGTTTTTAAGCTATGTTTAATCCTTCCTGCAGATGCTTTTCAAAGAAACATTTTGTAGTTGTTGAAAAAAGAACATTGTAAAACTGAATATTTTAACACCACTTACAGGAGTCCCCGCCCCCACCCCCAAAAAAGCAGCAGCTTTAAAAAACCTAAAAAGGGACAACAAAAACCATGACTGATTCACATTAGAATTTCAGATTACTCCTAAAAAAATTCTAGTTTTCTTTTCCTAGAAAGCAGCACGGTTAAAAGATAAAATGTGTACATTTAGAGAACGACTTTAATATTCTCCAAACACAAGGTCGGTCTGTCTGAAAAACTGGAAGGAACAGTTCCTTTATACTCAAGTTGAGAATCTCAATGTATTTCACTAATGTTGTAGTTGTTGTTATGTGCCGACGAGTCGGACCTGACTCATAGCGACCCCTCCTTGGGTTTCCGAGGCAGTATCACTACAGAAGTAGGATTGCCCAACCTTCCTTCCGAGGAATGGCTCGTGGGTTTGAACTACCAGCCTTCTGGTTAGCAGTCAAATGCCCTAGGCACTATGCCATCAGAACTGGGGTGTGTTAAATTTTGTACATTAATATTGCACATATACACAAACAAAATGATACATTAAAAAATGGCTGATGTCCATTGGTCTGTGTGGTAGTTCAGTTTGTGTGTCAACTTGGCTGGGCCTGGTTGAGTGGCTGGGCAGCTGGATGTAGTATTCCCCCATGAGACTGATAATCACCTCCATGGTGGAATCTACTATAAGCAGCTAAGTCGTTGCTTTAAGGATGTGGTCTGCTTCCTGTATATAAGAAGCCTTGGGGAACGGTCCCTAGCTTATGGCACACTTGAACCCTGAACGTAGCCATGTTGTTGTTCAGCAGCCTGCCATGCTCCGCCGACCTTGGGACTTTCAATGGACTTGAATTCATGGCCTGCCATGTGGTTTGGTAACATCGGGACTGTGCCTTGTTACTTGTCAACCTTGGGCTTGTAAGCCTCAGCAACCAGCAGCTGAGTGAAAAAAAGCTTCTAGCTTCAGTGGGCTGGGAGCAGGAGGCAGAACTGAAGCCCAAGGTTGAGGGGCTTTTACCCAGCCCCTAGAGCCTGGCCCTTTGAACTGGGACTCCAAATTTTAAGAATAAACTCCTGTTTGTTAAAGCCATCCCATTTGTGGTATATTCCTGTCAGAATGTTGTTGTGTGCCGTCGAGTCAGACCTGACTCATAGCGACCCCTCCTTGGGTTGCCAAAGCAGTATCCTTACGGAAGTAGATTGCCCCATGTTCCTTCCAAGGAGTGGCTGGTGGGTTTGAACCGCCAGCCTTCTGGTTAGCAGTTAAGTGCCTTAGGCACTATGCTGCCAGAGCTCCTTCAGAATGGCACTAGGTAACCAAAACAGTCTATGATGCACATAAAGGAATTTGTTCTATTTCATTGTGACTTCACTCAAGTCTGGTGATAGTATCAACCACAGGTTATGAAACGCCTCCATGGACTCTGACACCACACACTGATTTACCATTTAAAAAACAAACCAACCAACTTCCTCTTGAGTGTCATTTTCAGGAGTGACAAAATTTCCCTGTATTTAAAGTTATGAGACATAACTCAAGGCATTCAGAAATGGAAACTTCAAGCAGCTGCCCTGCCTCTATATCCCCACAGCCAGGAGTTTCAGGCTCTAGAAAGAGCATTGGCAAGTTGGTGAATACTCTGGTTTGGGCTACCCCCAAAAGGGAAAAAGAAATTATATTTTTATAACTAAATTTGAATGGAGTTCTGAGGGTGGTCCTAAAAGCCAAAGTAAATGAATGTATCTTCACAATAATAACCAAGTCAAACAGAAAATGATTAGCTACCAAGTGCCCTGGAGGCAGTAGTATCAGAGAAGGACTGCTGACCACCTAAAACAGAACCTGCGGCAGGCTTCACTTTTCTTGGTCTGTGCCTATGTACTAGTCAAATAATTTAATCTCTATAGATGAAAACACTGGAATTCCTGTAAAATGCTAAAAAAAAAAAAAAAAAAGTAAACGGTGTGTTAGAATCCAAAAGAACTTTATTTATATACTAAAATCACGTAATAATGGTGCATCTATTGAGATCAGGCAAAAAGTGCCCATTTGATTTTTAATTAAAAAATAAAATTAAAAAAATGGATGATCTCAAAAAAAGCACATACTCTCTCTCATCCCCAGGACTAAGGCATGTTTATATGAGGGCTCAAGTGGACAAGAGTGCCCTTTAAGCCCTGCCACCCGACTCAACAGTGCTGGGCTCTCAGAATACTTTATATTCAATCTGAGTGTAGACCAATGTGCTTCACCCGCCCCCATTATCTTTCATTCTTTTAAATTCAAGACCATCACTAGCAAATGAAAATAGAAAAAAGTAATCCTTCCAAACTCCCCTCTGACTCAAGCAGGCCGCCGCCTTACCAAAGGCACAGTCAGGTATGCTGCCTTTAGACACTGAGCCCCGGGGACCAAAAGGATTTTGTTGGAGAGGATCGATTTTTGAGAAGGAAAACTCAAGCATCTCCAGTCCTACCAACATTCTACAAATATGTCATCTTATTTTCCACATACATGACTTTAACGAGGCGTCAAGTGTCCCAGTCTGGGTCTTTCAACAGCCAGAAGGATGACAAACCAAAAAAATCGACTGCCATGGAGTCGATTCCGACTCACAGCGACCCCCTTCGGGCTTTCGAGGCAGTAAATCTTTGCGGAGGTAGATCGCCCAGGAGAAGGGTGACAATAGGACATCAACCCCAAAGGTCAATCATCGCGGCCCCCTGCACTTTGGGCTTTTCTGGCCCTGGCTCCACGCTGCTGCGACACCTACTTTTTAAACCACACGATCTCATCAGGGTCTGCGATGTCAAACTCCCTCATCTTCTTCACCATGTTGGCGCTCTTCCTGACAGCCACCTCGTAGCGCTGGCTGCGGGTGAGGAAGTTCAGGTCTTCATGCTGGAAGTCGGGGTCGTTCAGAATCAAGTTCTCTGCAAGAAAGCAAAGGACAAAAGAGGAAGACAGCTGCAGGGCTCCCAGCACCAGGCTGCCTCGCCAGCCGCGGGCAGAGGCGGCACTCTCGGACGGGGCGAGGTGTCTCCCCGCCGCCCCTCGAGGGCGACGGGCTGGGGGCTGACCCCACGCAGCGCCCTCCGACTCCGCACCGAGGGAGGCCGGGCTCCCGCCCTTACCGATCTCCCGCCGGCGCCGGGTGTTTTCGGGGCTGCCATCCAGGATGTTCGTGAGCAGCTCCGGGTTGAAGCTGGCGGCAGCCCGCTCCCTGCGCAGGTCGGGGTTCATGGTGACGGTCGGTGGCGCTGACGGTGGCGGCGACGACTGGTATTCGCAGCTGCAGCGCGGGACGGGCCCTAAGAGCAGCCCGGCGACAGTGAAGTCCCCGCCCCTGGCCGCCCCGGCCCGCCCCTTCTCCTTCACCAAGGGCCTCGGCGCGCGACCGGCCGGGGCGGAGGCAGTCCGACGTCGGCGCCGTGACCCGCAGCCAGCTGCGGGGTGGACGGATCCTCGGTTTTCCGCCAGGGGAGGCCCCAAGCGTCCGCCTGGGGAAGGGACTCCCGAAGGTAGTGCAGAAATTGCCGGGACAGGGAGCAGGGGAACAGGGAAGGCTGGGGCTCCGGGTATCCCGACGCTCCCTCGTCACGTGACGACGCGGGGCCGACAGACAGACAGAAAATGAGGCCACGGTGGCCGGCAACGCCTAGAACAGGTTGGCCTGAGGCCTGGAGGGGGCGGGGCCAGGCTGAAGAGGGTTGCGCCTGCGCCGTGGGACTCTCTCGCCACTCCTCTTCCGGGTGTCTGCGTGTAAATCCCCCTCGGAAATGAGGTGGGGAAGGACGCTCAAGGACCTGGGTGTGCTTCGCCTCTGGGCCTTGCACAATTGCTAGGGCAGGTCGTAGGATTCCCCCAAACCGTGTCGAATGGGAGGAAAAAAGAACGGGACAAAGGCACAATGGGGAGAGGCTTCATCTCTGCTCCTAGCGACCTGGGAGTGGTATTGCGGGAGCTCCCCACTGTTTATGAGGTGGGCGTGGACTTAGAATGTGACCGAGCTGAAGTGTGCTTATTACAAGTTTTGGAATCTACACGTTTTTGTTTGCTCTATTGTTATCGTCATCCAAAGTAGTAAAAGCCCACAAAATCTAGGAGGCTTTGTGAGAAAAGCAAGAGTGCCCATCCTCAGAGGCTGCCGCTTTTAACCAGGTGCTATCTCATTGGTAAATAATATGCTTATATGTTACTTCTTGATTTGTTAGTTTTAGTTATCTCTTGACTTCATGCCACGATAATAAAGATAGGGCACACTACACCACCCCTTAACTCTAATTTACCTCTGTAAATTTAAACAATATACTTAATTCCCTGTTTTTAAATTGTATGCTTAGCCCTCTATTTCGTTGGCATAAGTTTTTAGTAAACCCAGTGCTGGGCTAGGATGAGGTGAGTGAGACATTCACATCGGGCTCAAAGCTTAGGGGAGCACCAAAAAATGAAATTATCGAGATAAATAGTATTTCAGTGCAACATTTTAAAAGTCAAAATGCAAAAAAAAAAATCCAAGGTGAACAAAATATTAAAGTTCAAAATAAGACAGGATCGGTGTTTAATGTGGCCCCAAAACCAGGGGAAGGCAGGTGTTTGCATGCATGGAACCAGGTGTTTGTCCCAGGGGCAGGGTGTTAAGCCAGTTGGTGGGGGGGGGACCAGCAAGTTTAGAACAGCTAGAGAGACAGACTTGTCTGTTATTTTGTCACACTGGTGGCTTGAGTGTTGCTGTGAGGCTGGAGTCTATGCAACCAATGTTTCAAATGCCAGCAGGTCACCCAGAGTAGACAGGGTTCAGAGCTTCCAGCCTAGGACAGACTCGGAAGAAGGAAGAGGCCATCCATTTCTCAAACAATTGGCCAGTGAAAACCTTTGAATAGCAGTGAAACACTGTCTGATATATTACTGGAAAACTTTATGAATAGCCCTGAAATATTGTGCAATATAGTGCTGGCAGGTGAGCCCCTCACATTGGAAGGTATTCAAAACAGGACTGGAGAAGAGCTGCTTCCTCAGAGTAGAGCCAACCTTAATGATGTGGATGGAGTAAAGCTTTCAGGACTCCCATTTGCTGACTGGGCACATCTCAAGATGAAAAGAAACAGCTGCAAACATCCATTAATAATTGGAACATGGAATGTACAAAGTATGAATCTAGGAAAATTGGAAGTTGTTGAAAATGAAATGTATAAAGATTTATATTCTAGGCATTAGTGAGCTGAAATTGACTGGTTTGGGCCATTTTGAATCAGATGATCATAGGTACTACTATGCCAGGAATGACAAATTGAAGAATGGCATGGCATTCATCCTCACAAAGAATGTATCAAGCTCTATCCTGAAGTACAATGCTGTCAGTGATAGGATACTGTTCATATGCCTACAAGGAAGACCAGTTAACACTACTACTATTCAAGTAGCACCAACTACTAAAGTCAAAGATGAGGAAATTGAAGATGTTTACCAACTTCTGCGGTCTGAAATTGATCAAACATGCAATCAAGATGTGTTAATTATCGCTAGTGATGGAAATGCAAAAGTTGGAAACAAAGAAGAATCTATGGTAGTTGGAAAATATGGCCTTGGTGATAGAAATTATGCTGGAGGTCACATGATATAATTTTGCAAGACAAATGATTTATTCATTGCAAATACCTCTTTTCAACAACACAAGTGGCAGCTATACATGTGGACTTTGCCAGACAAAGTACACAGGAATCAGATCGACTACATGTGTGGCAAGAGGTGATGGAAAAACTCAGTATCTTCAGCCACAAGGCCAGGAGCTAACTGTGGAACAGACCATCAACTGCTCATATGCAAGTTCAAGTTGAAGCTGAAGACAATTAAAAGAAGTCCACGAGAGCCAACATATGACCTTGATTATATCCCTCCTGAATTTAGAGCCCATCTACAGAATAGATTTGATGCTTTGAGCACCAATGACCAAAAACCAGAGGAACTGTGATATGACATCAAGAACATCATCCATGAAGAAAACAAAAGGCCATTAAAAAGACAGAAAAGGGACTGGGATCTTAAAAGCTTGCAAGCAGCCATCTAGATGCAACGATGGGTCTCTCTTCATCCAGAGCAAAGAAAATGAAGAAAACCAAAGATTCATGGAAACAATTAGTCCTAGCAACTCATACACCATGAGATCCGCAGCCTATACGACTGTGAGACCAGAAGAACTAGATCATGCCTGGCTACCACTGTCAACCACTTGGAGGGGGATCTATGTAGGAGATCCTGGATCAAGAGGGAGAACAATGTGAAACAAAACTCAAAATCATTTGGAAAAAAAAAGGGGGGGGGGACCGGGTTTGCTGGTCTGATAGAGCCTGCTGGAACCACTGAGACTATGGTCCCTAGCTGCCCTTCAGGTCTGGAATTGAACCTACACCTGTGGCTTCCAGCCAAACAAAAGACTGGCATATGAGTTGAACATTTACCTGAGGTAGATACACTCCTTGGAGAGAACAATCATGGGAGAAAGAAGGGCTGTTTATGCAAAAAAAAAAAGGCTGCTTATGCACAAGGAGACAGATCAGGGGGCAGGAGTGCATGGAGGGATGGACACAGGGAAGAGGTGACTATCAGGAGGAAGTGAGAGGGGAGCTGTTACACTGCAAATTGTAGTCAATGTCATGAGACAACGTGTGTGTGAACTGCTGTATGGAAAGTGAATTTGCTCTGTAAATTTTCACTCAAATCACACACACACACAAAAAAAAAAAAAAAGCAAAGGAAGAAAAGATCAAAATGGATGTCAGAAGAGACTCTGAAACTTCTGAATGGAGAGTAGCTAAAGAGGATAGTGGAGTCAACAGGATAAAAGAGCCAAACGGAAGATTTCAAAGAGCAGCTTGAGAAGACACAGTCAGTTATTATAATGAAATGTGCAAAGACTCTGAGTTAGAAAACCAAAAGGGAAGAACACACTCAGCATTTGTCAAGCTGAAAGAACTGAGGAAAAAATTTAAGCCTCGAATTGCAATATTGAAAGATTCCATGGGCGATATGCTGAATGATGCAGGAAACATCAAAAGAAGATGGAAGGAATACACAGAGCCAACTATACCAAAAAGAATTGGTAGATGACCATCCATTTCAGGAGGTGGCATATGATCAAGAATCAGTGGTATTGAAGGAAGAAGTCGAGGCTGCACTGAAAGAATTGGTAAAGACAAGGCTCCAGGAATTGACAGAATACCCATTGAGATGTTTCAACAAATGGATCCCACACTAGAGGCACTCACTTGGCTGTGCCAAGAGATTTGGAAGACAGTTACTTGGCCAACTGACTGGAAGAGACCCATATTTGTACCCATTCCAAAGAAAGGTGATCCCACAAAATTTGAAAATTATTGAACAATATCATTGATACCACATGCAAGTAAAATCTTACTGAAGATAATTCAAAAATGGTTGCAGCAGTATGTTGACAGAAAACTTTCAGAAATGCAAGCTGGATTCATAAGGGGATGTGGAGTGAGGGATATCATAGCTGACGTCAGATGGATCTTGGCTCAAAGCAAACAATACCAGAAAGATGTTTACTTGTGTTTCATTGACTATGCAAAGGCATTCAATTGTGTGGATCATAACAAATTATAGATAGATGGAGAAAAGACTGAAGTTGTCAAAGACTTCATATTGCTTGGTTCTACAAACAACGCCAATGAAAGCAGCAGTCAGGACATCAAAAGACATATTGCATTAGGCAAATCTGTTGCAAGAGACCTCTTTCAAGTGCTGAAGAGCAAAAATATACCCTTGAAGACTAATATACACCTAATTCAAGCCATGGTATTTTCTATTGCCTCATATGCATGTTAGAGCTGGATAGTGAATAAGGAAGACTGAAGAAGAGCTGATGCTTTTGAGTTGTGGTGCTGGCGAAGAATGCTTAAAGTACCATGGACTGCTAAAAGAACTAACAAATCTGTCCTGGAAACAGTGCAGTTGGAATGCTCCTTGGAAGGGAGAATGGCTAGCCTTCATCTCACCTACTTTGCTCATGTTGTCAGAAGGGACCATTCTCTGGAGAATGATGTCATGCTTGGTAAAGTGGAGGGTCAGTGAAAGAGGGGAAGACCCTCAACAAGATGGATTGACACAGTGGCTGCAGTGATGGGCTCAGGTGTAGCAGGGATTGTGAGGCTGGCACAGGACCGGCGAGTGTTTTGTTCTGTTGTACCTAAGGTCGCTATAAGTTAGAGATGACTCGACGGCACCTAGCAACAATTAATTACTCTGCAAGGCACCGTTAGTGATGCTGTCTATTTGCCTGGCGGACAGTCCAGAGAGAACAAAGAAATGCAGATGAAGGCAGAGGGACAGCAAAGTCAGTGTAGGCAGTGAGATGTGGTTCCAGTTCTCCATGTGCAGGCTTAGTGTAGGGGTGCTTTTGTTTCTCACCTCTTGTTCCTGAATCCAGCCATCCATTAAGTACAGATATGTTTAGCACTATAATGACAGAACATCGGATGTGCTCAATCTACACCAAGAAATTTGGAAGACAGCTACTTGGCCAGCCGACTGAAGAGATCTGTATTTGTGCCCACACAAAGAAAGGTGATTCAAAAGAATGTAGAAATTGTGGAACAGTATCATTAATGTCACACGCAAATACAGTTATGTTGAAGATAATTCAAAAATGGTTGTAGCAGCACATGACTGGGAACTGCAGAAATTCAAGCTGGATTCAGAAGAGGGTGTGGAACAAGGGATGTCATTGCTGATGCCAGATGGATGTTGGCTGAAAGCGAAGGATACCAGCAAGAAGTTTGCCTGCATTTTGCTGATTATGCAAAGGCATTTGAGTGTGTGAATCATAACAAATTATAGATAACATTTCAAAGAATAGGAATTCCCGAACACTTAATCATTCTCATGCAGAACTGTACATAGACTAAGAAGCAGTTCAAAGTGAACGTGGAGATGCTGCATGGTTTAAAATCAGGAGACGTGTATCCTTTCACCACACTTACTCAACCTCTATGCTGAGCAAATAATCCAAGAAGCTGGACTATAGGAAGAAGAACATGGCATCTGGATTGGAGGAAGGCTCATTAACAGCCTGTGATACACACATGACACAACTTTGCTTGCTGAAAGTGAGGATGAAGAAGAATGTGGCATCAGAATTGGAGGAAGGCTCGTTGCATATCACATGCAAGTAAAATTATGTTGGAGATAATTAAAAAATGGTTGTAGCAGTACGTGACAAGGAACTGCCAGAAATTCAAGCTGGATTCAGAAGAAGGTGTGGAACAAGAGTTGTATCCTTTTGCCATACTTATTAAATCTGTGTGCTGACCAAATAATCCAAGAAACTGGATTATATGAAGAAGAACATGACATCAGGATCGAAGGAATACTCATTAACGACCTTCAATATGCAGATAACACAACCTTGCTTGCTGAAAGTTAAGATGACTTGAAGGACTTACTGGTGAAGATCAAAGACTACAGCCTTCAGTATGGATTCACACCTCAACATAAAGACAACAAAAGTCCTCACAACTGGGCCAGTGAGCAACATCACAATAAACAGAGAGTATTGGCATTGTCAAGGATTTCATTGTACTTGGATCTACAGTCAACACCCATGGAAGCAGCAGTCAAGAAATGAAACAATTTATTACACTGAGAAAATCTACTGCAAAAGATCTCTGTAAAGCATTACAAAGCAAAAATGTCACTTTGAGGACTAAGGTGCACCTAAGGTTGGTTTGAACCACCAACCTTCTGGTTAGCAGTCAAGTGCCTTAGGCACTATGCCACCAGAGCTCCCAGGAAGTAATGGAGTGCCGATCGAGATGTTTCAGCCACCAGATGCAATGCCAGAAGTGCTTACCTGTGTATGCCAAGAAATCTGGAAGACAGCTACCTGGCTAACGGACTGGAAGAAATCCGTATTTGTGCCCATGCCACAGAAAAATGATCCAAAAGAATGTACAAAATTATCAAACAGCATCATTAATATCACACACAAGTAAAATTTTGCTAAAGATAATCAAAACATTGTTGCAGTAGTAAATTGACAGGGAACTGGCAGAAACTCAAGCTGGATTCACAAGATAACATCTAACGAAGCATATCATTGCTGATATCAAATGGATCTTCTCTGAAAGCAGAGAATACCAGAAAGATGTTTACTTGTATCGTGTTGACCAAAGCCATTCAACTGTGTGGATCACAACAAATTATGGATAACATTGCAAAGAATAGGAATTTCAGAACACTTCATTGTGCTTGTGTGGAACCTGTACACAGACCAAGAGGCAATTGTTCAAACAGAACAAGGGGCAATTGTTCAAACAGAACAAGGGTATATTGTATGATTTAACATCGGAAAATGTGTTCATCTAAGTTGTACCTTTTCCCCATACTTATTCAACTTGTATGCTAAGCAAATAATCTAAGAAGCTGAATTATATGAAGAACACAGCCTCAAGACTGGAGGAAGACTCATTAATCAGCTGGAAAAAAAAAAAAGAGTTTATTATAGACTATTAAATGACCATGAGACCAGAAGACCTAGATGGTGCCCAGCTACTACTGTCAATCTCTTGGAGGGGGATTGGTGTAGGAGATCCTGGATAGAGTGGGAGAACAATGTGGAACAAAACTCAAAATCATAAAAATAAAGACCAGGTTTGCTGGTCTGACAGAGTCTAGTGAGACCCCTGACACTATGGCCCCTAGTTACCCTTCAGGTCTGGAACTGAACTCACTCCTGTGGCAACAGACAGGCATATGGAGTAAACATTTACATCAGGTAGATATACTCCTTGGAGCCATCAATCAGAGGGAGAACAGGAAGACAGTGTCTGCACAGGGAGACAGCTGGGAGTGGGAGTACATGGGAGGGAAGGACACAGGAAGCGGTAACTACAGGAGGAAGTGGGAAGACAGCTGTTACATTGTGGGGAATTGCAGTCAATGTCATGAGACAAAATGTGTATGAACTGCTGTGTGGAAAATGAATTTGCTCTGTAAACTTTCACCCAAATCACAAGAAAACTTAAAAAAAAAAAAAAAGATTTTATTTACTATTGAGAAATAATATTTAACCTATTTTACTAAAAATTCTAGAAATAAAAGCCTTAACATTTCGCAAAACCACAGAGCTTGGTCTGACTCAGGAATTACTCCTTGCCTTGTAGGCCAAATTACAGAAAGAATGAATGAATTCTTTAAACTAGTAATTAAAGAAAATTTGTTACTTCAACTGTGAGAAACTCAATTTGGTGTTTTATATACTACTTATCATTATCCTAAAAAATCTAATTCCTTTTAATAAATGTTTTGAATACTGTTATATATCCCTTTTAATTCTTTAAATACTAAAATATATGTATTAAAATACCTGAATATGTATGTATTCTTTCAAAAATATGTGAACTTTAAATTATAATGAATATTTAACTCACTAGTAAATTACCTAAAGATCTTGAAATTATATATATTACAAAACATAATGACTGCTTAAGTTTGCTTAACTAGTCTGAGTTTTCATTTAAACACTTACCATCTTCCCTACTTCTACAAATCTAAATGTAGCCCTTTAAAACTGTAGTAGCTAGTTTTGGAAATTAGAAAGTTTTTGCCCAAACGACGAATTCATGAATATACTTCAAGTCTCTAGCTTGAAGTGGCAGTATTTCCTTAAGGAGGGGTCGCTATGAGTCGGGGCCGACTCGACGGCACACAACAACAACAACAACAACCCCGTGTGTTATCTCCGTGTGTTTGGCCTTGTGTATTCTCTTACAACAGATATCTAAATTTTCTGATAACTATAATAAAATAGCATTTTCCCTTATTCTCTTGTCTGAAATAATCAACATTTTAAAAGCTTCCTTCAGATATTATTAAAGAAGCCTGATCTTGTTTTTCCCTTCTTCTTTGGGCTCACATTTAAAGACGAGAATAGATCTTATAGTCTATTTACATGTTAAAGATAAAAGGCAACCAATTTAACTGTTAGGTTTACTTTAAAACATATTACTTCTTTTCCCTCTATAAAACATTTTATAATATTTAAGTTTTTTAGAAAGACTTTATTTTTAAGGTTGTCATAAACATTTGTCAAAATGAATTTATTTCATTAATTTTTTGTAATATTAGTATTAATTTATATAACTATCTATTCTTAGACCAAATTTGAGCAAGTTTCTTGAAGAAATATTATCTAATTTAATAATACCTTCTGCAGGTAAAAATTATATATATATATATATATATATATATATATATTCATAATTCTATTTTTTGCATGCTTTATAAGATTTTCTTGGAATAACTGGTTTCTTTTAAGGTCTTGTTACACCAATCAAAATAATTTCTTCAGTGAAAAAAAAAAGACATTGGGTTTTAATAGGTATAATGGGAAGCCTTTACTAGATTTTAAGCAGGGAAATATGTGAGCTGATTTATAAATTTTAAACATTATGAAAATTTTCAAGCATGTAAAAGGCAGAGGGACTAGTGCAATGGAGCCCCATACATTCCTCACCCAACTTCAACAGTTACCAGCTCTACCTCCACTGACAACATTAATTTTTAAGCAAATCCCATATATCATCCAGAAGTACTCGCATTATGTATTTTTAAAATATCTTTAACATATCCAAAACACTATTATCATGCCTGGAAACATTAACAAAAATTTCTTAATAGCATCATAGAATTCAGTCAATATTCAAATGTCCCTGGTTGTTATAGTTAAGAAGTTATTCTGCAGCCGATTTGTTTAAATCAGGGTCCAGACAGGATCCACATGCTGCAGTTGGTTGATAGACATATTAAGCCTCTTTTACTTTATACATTTCCTCTGTATGGTGGGTTCCCCCGCCAAAATTTATTTGTTGAAGAAACTAGATGTTTTTTTTCCTGTGGAATCTCCCATGGTCTGGATTTTACCATCTCTGTGGTGTCCTTAACATAGTTCTTTCTGTGTGTTCTGTAAGCTGTTGGCTAGATCTAGTCTTTATTATAGTCACACTTGAGTTTCTGGAAAAACTAGCTCCCATGACATACTTTCCATTTTAAACTATCATGCTGATTGTTATCGAGAGACTAGAATATGGAGAGGCAAGAGTGGAAACAAGAAGACCAGTTAAAAAGCTAGTACGCTGATTCAGGGAAGAGATGACGCTTGAGCCGGGATGGTGACCTTGGAGATAGAAGTGGACAGACTTAACGTGTCAAATTCTCTGTCTTGTACTGGGACCTTTAATTTGTAAAAAAAGAACCTGAGTCCCAGAGAGGTACGGTAACTTCACAGCTGTTAAGTGGCAGAGCTGGGATGGGATGTAGGTTTCATACTCCCAGTTCTCAAAGCTTTTAATAAAGCCAGTGCTTTAGAAGTTGAAGATCCCATTAAAAGCTTCAAAAATACTGCCGCCCCCCGAGGTGAATATTCCCTTTGTGCCAATATTGTTTTAGTGCTTTGGCAATATGACTCATCAAAAGGAGTTACCGTCAGCAGAAACGCCAACAGTGACATTTACAGAGAGGGCCAGTGTCTGGGAATGGCTCCAGGGACATTTGGGACCTCCCAATGCCCTCTGCCCTCCACCCTTCCCTTTTGGTAAATCTCAAATGAGCATTCTTATCAGATGAAATACAGCACATTCCACAAGGTAAATGGAGTATGCGCCCTGTAGGGACATATGTTTTAGTACTTGGTTCCAGTCTTGGGTCTGCCGATACCTGTGACAACTCAACCCTCAGGGTCCTCATTCATGATATTAAGGTGTCGGTTTGGGACTCTTCATAAGTAGAGATGGGGTCATGTTAATTCTCCATGCCTGGCATAGTGCCCAGTGCCTGCCCCAGAGAAGATGCTCAACACATTTTTGTTGAATTAACAAATGGCTCATTGACGAAGACTCTTCTAGTTGGAATATTCTAGAAAATCAGTTGCTCTTCACCTAGGAGTGAAAGTGGGTGCACTCAGCATTAAGTAGAGTAGGGTTTGGCAAAGACCTAGGTTGTGGGGATTTTATCTTATTTTGAAATGATTTCAGACTGACGCACGAATCATCAGACTAGAACGAGGAATCTAGACCCTGTGCCGATTCACCGCTTGTTAACATCGTGCTGCATTTACTGTGCCTCATGCCCATCATGTCTGTTTATTGACTTGTTTTTTCCTGAACCATTACAGAATTCGTATCCCTTGCCCTAAATACTTGAGTGTGTATTTCCTAAGAACAAGGGCATCCTCTTATACATGGTGCAATTACCAAATTGAGGAAATTTAACACTGTTACAGTACCATTACCGAGTCTCCAGATCTTTGCATGATTGGCCAGTGGTCCACCGATGGCCTTTCTGTCTTTTCTCCCAGGACCCAACACAGGTCATGAATTAGTTGTCGTCGGGCTTCAGTCTCCTCTTTGCTTCAGCAGATTCTTTGTTTTCCAGGTTGATACTTTAGAAGTTTTGTAGACTGTCCCTTAATTTGGATTGGTCAGCTGTTTCTTCATAATTATACGCAGATTATGCATTTTTAGCAAGAATTCCACAGAAGTGATGTGTTCTTTCCAGTGCATGGAACCAGGAGGTACCTAAAGGTCATATTCGATAGGTTTCCCCACTGGGAAATGTACCATTTTCCCTTTGTAATTGATTAGTAGTCTGTGGGCAGGCATGTTGAAGCTGCGTAAATATCCAGCTGCTCCTTAAGTTTTTACCTGATGCTTTTAACATTCGTTGATGATTCTTCCCTGAGTTCATTTTTACTGACGATTGCAAAACTTAAAAAAAAAAAAAAAAAAAAAGTTGTTTTTTTTAAATTGCAAAACTTTTAAAGGCACAGAAAAACTTTCCTTTTCTTTGGTTACTGTACCTCTCATTTATTTGCAATTGTATTGGACATTTGTGATAATTCCCACATGATGGAACCTTTTGAGGCTATATTTAGAAATGTGGTATAACTCGAGCTGTAATGTAAAAGATTCATTGTCAGTCTTTGGCAATGTAGGCTAACAATGAACTAATGAGGTTAGAATTCATAAAAGTGTCCAAATTCAATAAACCAAATTCACTGCCATCAAGTCGATTCTGACTCCTAGCAACCCCCATTGGGTTTCCAAGGCTGCCAATCTTTACGGAAGCAGTCTGCCTCATCTTTCTTCTGAGGAGCAGCTATTGGGTTTGGTTAGCAGCCAAGTGCCTTAACCACTGCGCCACCAGAGCTCCTTCATAAAAATGTGCACAGCCAAAAAAGTGAATTCTACTGGTTGTTAAAGAGCCGTGGTGGCACAGTGGTTAAGCACTTGGCTGCTAACCCAAATGGTCAGTGATTTAAACCCACCAGCCACTCCTCGGAAGAAAGGGGTGTTTCCCGGAAGGGCTGCTCTGAGTCAGATCCACCTGAGGCAAGGGGTTATTCTATGTTAATTTTAAAAAGGAAAATGAGACGCTTGGTTCTTACTTATGGGTTAACTTACAATATAGGTGGTACTTGAGAGTAGTGTCAAGTTTTTGCTTTTTGCTACACTCAGTAGGATTCTCCCATGCTCCCAAACACGAAACACTGCATGTCTTCCTTTCCTTTGATTTACTTTCTTTTTTGATTGGCAGTTTTGGTGGTTTTTTTCTTCTCTATCAGTGGAGTGCCTAAGGCATTTGACTGCTAACCAGAAGGCTGGCGGTTCAAACCCACCAGCTGCTGTGTGGAAGGAAAACTGGGCAATCTACTTCCATAAAGATTTACTGCCTCGGAAACCCAATGGGGATCGCTATGAGTCGGAATCGACTCAGTGGCAGTGGGTTTGGTTTTGGTTTATCATGCCAAAGGTAACTAGGAGGCCATCTAATTTCTGGTGACCCAAACGGCTCTGCTGCCTGGTCCCAGTAGTTAAGGGCCGCTGTGGAAGGGTGGCAGCTGAGCCTTGGCCGCTTGCTCTGAGCTGCACAAACCAGACCTGCTCTTACGTTCTGTCGTGATGTGGCCGTCCAACGTTGACTTGCATCACTGCCCGATGACCTCTTTCCTAGAGGACACTAGAACTAATTGTGCAAGATCCCAGGTTACATTGAACTTGGGGATGGTTGGCATGTGTTTCTGCAAGGAGCTTGCTCAGTATTGTCTGGCCACCATTTGCCTTTGTTCAGGGCTCCAGTGCTTGTCAGATTCAGAAATAGTGGGAAGTCAGCACTTTCAGAATTCTTACTTCATTGAACAGTTTCCCCATGTTCTGGTTCCCTAGTCCCTCTCTGACGAGAATATACCACAAATGCGATGGCTTGAACAAACAGGAGTTTATTCTTACAATCTGGTCAACAAATAACAAGGCACAGTCCCGATGTTACCAAACCACATGGCAGGCCATGAATTCAAGTCCGTTAAAAGTCCCAAGGTCAGCAGAGCATGGCAGGCTGCTGAACAACAACACGGCTACATGCAGGGTCCAAGCGTGCTGTGCCATAAGCTAGAGACCATTCCCCAAGGCTTCTCCTTATATACAGGAAGCAGACCACATCCCTAAGGCAGCTACTCAGCTGCTCCCAGTAGATTCCACCATGGAGTTGATGACCAGTCTCATCATGGAGAATACCACATCCAGCTGCCCAGCCACTCAACCAAACCTGACCAAGTTGACACACAAACTTAACTATCACACCCAAGTCCCCAGTTCATTAGTATTTTTAAGAAAATCTAGTATAGGAAAATAATATGGATAGAGAGTATCTGGTGGTATTACAGTGAAAGGGGGAGATTCCCACGGAGTTTCTTTATGTAGGTCATTTGTCAGGTATGTTGTTGTTGTTGTGTGCTGTTGAGTCATCTGCAGCTCACAATGACCTTAGGTACAACAGAACAAAACACCGCCTGGTTCTGTGCCAGCATCATGATCTCTATTATACCTGAGCCCATCACTGCAGCCACCCTGTCAATCCATCTTGTTGAGGGCCTTCGCCTCTTTAACCGACCCGCCACATTACCAAGCATGACATCCTTCTCCAGAGAATGGTCCCTTCTGACAACACGACGAAAGTAGGTGACACGAAGTCTGGCCATTCTTGCCTCCAAGGAGCATTCCAGCTGCACTGCTTCCAGGACAGACTTGTTAGTTCTTGTAGCAGTCCATGGTACCTTCAGCATTCTTCACCAACACCACAACTCAAAAGCATCAACTCTTCCTTATTCATTGTCCAGCTTTCACATGCATATGAGGCGATTGAAAATACCATGGCTTGGGTTAGGCGCATCTTAGTCTTCAAGGAGATATCTTTGCTCTTCAACTCTTAAAAGAGGTCTTTTGCAACAGACTTGCCTAATGCAATATGTCTTTTGATGTCTTTGACTGTTGCTTCCATTGTCGTTGGTTGTAGAACCAAGTAATATGAAGTTGTGTAATATTAAGTCTTGGCGGTACCTCTTCACTTGCAGAGGACAGTCAGCCAACGGATGAGGCATGTTGGTTGAAATGTTCTTCCTCACCTCAAAGGGCTGAGCCTTTCCTAAGGTTTCTGAATCCAAAACAAGATTTAAAATCTACCTGGAGAAGTGCTGTTCCCACGCCAGTCCCTGTGAAGCCCCTAAAGCAGGGGTCTGTAAAGGGGCAGATGGTACATCCTTCAGGTTTGCAGGGCATGTGGTTTCTGTCACAAGTGCAAAAGCAGCCATGTTGTTGTTGTTGTGTGCTGTCGAGTTGGACCCAATTCATAGCAACCCCTCCTTGGGTTTCCAAGGCAGTATCACTACTGAAGTAGATCGCCCAACCTTCCTTCCAAGGAGTGGCTGGTGGGTGTGAACCACCAGCCTTCTGGTTAGCAGTCAAATGCCTTAGGCACTATGCTACCAGAGCTCCTCAAAGATGATACAGAAAGAAGAGTGTGGCTGGGTTCCAGTCAAATTACGGTTTTACTCTTAAGAAACCACCACTAGAACCAGCCTTTCAAGTGCTGCTGGTGTCAGAGATCTGCTAATCACCAAGGTCTTGTGGTCTTCTTAGGTGTCATGGATTGAATTGTGTCCCTTCAAAATATGTGTCACCTTGGCTAGGCCTGATTCTCAGGGGTTTGGCAGTTAGGTAATGCTGTAGTCATTCCCCATGATGTTATCTGATGTGATCAATCAGTGTAAGAAGATTAGGGTGGGATGCAGCACCCTTAGGTGGTAGCTCTGATCATTTCCCTGGGGTGTGGCCTGCATCGCCTTTATCTTACAAGAGATGAAAGGAGAGAGAAGCCAGCAGAAAGAAGAGCCAGGAGCAGGTCATGTCCTCTGGGCCTAGGGTCCCTGTGCTGAGACCCTCCTAGACCCAGGGGAAGATTGGTGCAGACACATGGAGATCTCCAGGAAGTCAGGACCCACAGATGTTGAAAGAGACAAGGCCTTCCTCCAGAACCAACAGAGGAAGAAAGCCTTGCCCTAGAGCTGATGCTCTGGATGCAGACCTCTGGCCTCCTAAATGGTGACAGAGAAATTCCCGTTTGTTAAAGCCGTCCCCTTGTGGTGTCTCTGTAATAGCACCACCAGAGAACTAAGACACCAGGTTATCAGGTGGTGGTGGTAGGTGCTGTCAAGTCAGATCTGACTCACAGTGGCCCTGTGTACAACAGAGCAAGCACTGCCCAGTCCTGCACCGTCCCTGTAACGGTCACCATGCTTGAGCCCACTGCTGCAGCCACTGTGTCCGTCCACCCCATTGAGGGTCTTCCTCTCTCTCACTGACCCTCTACTTTACCAGCACGATGTCCTTTTCCAGGAGCTGGTCCTTCCTGGGACCGTGACCAAAGCACGAGAGATGAAGCCATGCTGGCTTCTAAGGAGCATTCTGGCTATACTTCTAAGAGATTGGTTCATTCTTCAGGCAGGCCATGGTATATTCAATATTCTTCACCAACCACAACTCAAAGGCATCAATTCTTCGCTCTTCCTTACTCATTGCCCAGCTTTCACATGCATATGAGGCGACTGAAAATACCACGGCTTGGGTCACTTAGTTTTCAAAGGGACATCTTTGCTCTTTAACACTTTAAAGAGATCTTTTGCAGGAGATTTTCCCAGCGCAATATGTCATTTGATTTCTTGACTGCCAGGTTATCAGTCGTCTTCAAATGTCCATCTCAACTCTGGTTACAGGAGCCAATGATGCTGCCCAGACCTGGGGTCTATCACTTCCCATGGGAGGTCAGTGCTGGCCAGGTTCCTGACGGGGGCTCGCTGAGAACATTTGGCAGGTGAGAATAGTGGTTCTCCCATCTGGTGGGGGGACGTTTAAGTGGCTCCCCTGCTCCCCAAAAAATACCCAGTTAAAATTATGAAAAATAAATGCTGAACAATTAATACATATAATACATGTATTGTTTATACAAAGCATGTACAGTCCATGAAGCTGCAAAGGCAGAGTGCAAAATCACCTGTAATTCCACTATCCAATCACTGGTAACCTTGTGGTGATTATCTTTACAGACTTTTCCATGTGTGTGTGTATGTATGTAGGAGCTCTGGTGGCGTAGTGCCTAAGGCACTTGACTGCTGACCAGAAGGTTGCAGTTCAAACCCACCAGCCACTCCTCAGAAGAAAGGTTGGGCAATCTACTTCCATAGTGATACCGCCTCAGCAACCCAAGGAGGGGTCTCTATGAGTCGGGTCTGACTCGATGGCACTTAACAACAACAACAACAACAAATGTATGTATATATGCATATGTGGGTGTGTATATATACATATATACTGTGTTTGTTATCTATTGTGATATAACTAATTACCCCCAAATTAAGTGGCTTGAAATGACAATGAATACTTGCTCTCTCGCAGTTGCTGTGGGTCAGAAATTTAAGGGTGGCTTAGCTGGCTGGTTCTAGGCTTAGGTTCACTCATGAGCTTGTAGTCAAGATGGCGGCTGGGGCTGCCAATGTCTGAAGGCTTTGACTGAGGGTCGGCTCCTGAACAAGGTAGCACCAGCGGTCGGCAAGAGGCCTCTGTTCTTCACAAGGCAGGTTTCTCTGAGGGCCACGGATGGGTCTTTGTAACATGCCAGCTTTTCCCAAAGCAGGTGACCCAAGGGACAGAGCAAAGTAGAAACCCAAATGTCTTTTACGATCTATCCTTGAAATCACCCTCAGTCATTTTCCACAATATCCTGTGGTCACACAGGCCCACCGTAATCAGTGTTGGAGAGATTATGCAAGGATGTGGATACTCAGAGATGAGAATCACTGGGGGCCATCTTAGACACTGGCTGCTACAGATATGTATACACATACAGGGATGTTTTAACCCGTGTTAGATTTTTTGATCTTACTGTCTGGTGTGTAGTGGCTCACACTTGGCGCTAACCAGAAGAGTGGTGGTCTCAACCCACTAGCCATTCTGTGGGAGAAAAATGTAGCAATCTGCTTCCGTAACGATGAAAGCCTTGAAAACCTACGGGGCAGTTCTACTCTGTCCTGTAGGATTGCTACGAGTCAGAATTGACACAACAGCACACATCAACAAGTGTCTTACCATTTTGTACTGTTCATTTTTTTAATATAACTTTAATTCCGTGCTAAATATGGAGGTCTGCATCACCACTTTTAATAGGTGTGTTTCTTTCCTTGTGTAGATATGCCATAGCTTATTTAACCATTCTTTTATTGATTTTTTATTTTAAAAATGTCAGTGTAATTCACTGGGGAAAAAAATAGTCATTTCAATAAATTGTCCTGACACTACTGTATATACTTATGGAGTGGGGGGAAAAAAATCTTTATCCTTACCTCACACCATGCCAAAAATTTTGAACAAGATCACAGATATATGTTTAAAACAAAAAAACCTCTGGAAGAAAACAGGATAAAATCTTCACAAAGATAGGCAAAAATTTGTTAGGTGAGACATAGAAAGTGGTAAGCATGAAAGAGAAATGGATAAGCTGCACTTCAACAAAATTTAAAGTTTCTGAGACATTATTAAGAAAATTAAAAAGCAAGCCACGGAGTAGGAGAAAATACTTGGCTTGTATCTATAACACACAAAGAACTCTTATACCTCAATAATAAGACAAATAATTTAATTTAAAAACAAGCAAAAGATTTGAACATACACCACTAAAGGAAATCTACAGATAACACACTCACAAATATTTGTTCAACATTGTTACTTATTAGGGACATCTACATTAAAATCACAATGGATACCATAACACACCCAGTAAAATGACTAAAATAAAAGAGTGATGGTACCAAGTGTTGGCAAAGATGCAGAGCGTCTGGAACCTTCAGACATCATTGGCAGGAGTGTAAAATGGCACAACTACTTTGAAAAATAATCTGGCGGCTTCTGATGGTTAAATAGGCGGTGACAATATAACCCAGAAATCGTACTCCTAGATATTTACCCAGGAGAAATGAAAACATAATACCCACACAAAGTACGTGAAAGTTCATGAAGTAGCTCAAAGCAAAGGTGAGTGGAGAAACAAATTGTGGTTTATCTGTTCAATGAAGTGCTACTAAACAGTAAAAAGGAATAAACTGCTGATTTACCCAACAACATACTTGAATCTCAAAAATACTTTGTTGACATGGAAACAATTAGTCCAAGAGACTGGTACAGCATGTGATGCTCAGCCTGTACGACTGACTATGAGACCAGAAGAAGTAGAATGAGATGGTGCCCGGCTACCACTGTCAACCACTTGGAAAGGGATCAGTGCAGGAGATCCTGGATAGAGAGGGAGAACAATGTGGAACAAAACTCGAAATCATTAAAAAAAAAAAAAAAGAGGGATCAGGTTTTCTGGTCTGAGATAGGCAAAAATTTCTTAGATAAGAAATTTTGGAACCCCTGAGACTATGGCCGCTAGCTGCCCTTCAGGTCTGGAATTGAACCTACTCCTGTGGCTTCCAGCTGAACAAAGACAGGCATATGAGCTGAACGTTTACATTAGGTAGATACACTTCTTGGAGAGATCAATCATGGGAGAATAGAAGGGCTGTGTATGCAGGGAGGCAGCTTGGGCAGGGGCAGGAGTGCATGGGAGGGATGGACACAGGGAAGAGGTAACCATGGGGAGGAAGTGGGAGGGGAGCTGTCGCATTGTGGGATACTGCAGTCGATGTCATGAGACAAAGTGTATGTGAACTGCTGTATGGAAGATGAATTTGCTCTGTAAACTTTCACCCAAATCATAATAAAATTTAAAAAAAGCTTTGTTGAGTCAAAGAAGCCAGACACAACAGGATGCATGTTATTATGATTCTGTTTATATGAAGTTCATGAGCAGGAAAACTAACTTATAGAGACCAAGAACAGGTCAGCTGTTACCTAGGGTGGCAGACAGGGAGATTGACTTCAGAGGGGCACAGTGGGACTTTCTGGGGTGAAGGAAATCTGTATCTTTTCTATATATGTGTGATTTTTGTGTTGTTGAGAACATACACCAAGTCCACAATTCCAACACGTGTGTGCAGTTCAGCAACATTGATTACGTGTTTCCACTTGCACACATTCTCACCCTCCTTGTCCAAAGTGTCCCTCCCCTATCAATATAAATTCACTGAAGTTTGCTATCTAATCTTTTGAGTTGCTGCTGTCAATTTGATCCCATATTGTTGTTGTTGTTGTTACATGTTGTCAAGTCGGACCCGACTCATAGCGACCCCTCCTGGGTTTCTGAGGCAGTATCACTATGGAAGTAGATTGCCCCATCTGACTTCTGAGGAGTGGCTGGTGGGTTTCAACCGCCAGCCTTCTGGTTAGCAGTCAAGTGCCTTAGGCACTATGATCCCGTGTAGATAGGTCTTAAAAGAGAAGAAATTCTTTACTAGTTAAGCTAAACTATTGTTTGGTTTCAAGAAGTCTTCACAGGGTATTTTTCGTTGAAGATTTAAAGATGATCTCAAGGCAGTAGTTTTAGGGGTTCATTCAACCTCAGTGGCTCCAGAAAGTATAAAGTCCTTGGAATCTAAAATTCTGTTCTGCAATTTTCCCCTTGGATCAAGATTCTCCTATAGAATCTTTGATCAAAATGTTTAGTAATAGTAGCCAGGTACCATCCAGTGCTTTTGTTCTGTTGGCAAAGGAAATCTACTACATCTTTTTTGTATGTGTGTAATTTTTGTGTCGTTTAGAATATATACCAGTTCAACAATTTCTATACGTACAATTCATGGAGGCAATTAGTAATATACTACATCTTGATTGGTGAGAAGGCGCTCTGGTGGCACAGTGATTAAAGCATTCAACTGCTAAGCAAAAGGTTGGCAGTTCAAACCACCCGCTCTTCTGTGAGAAAGATGAGGCTTCCGGAAAGATTTACAGCCTTGGAAACCCTAAGGGGCGGTTCTACTCTGTTCTGTAGGGTTGTTATGGTTCAGAATTGACTCGATGGCAGTGGGTTTTGGTTTTGACTGGAGGTGACACACATCTGTATGTCTGTCAGCACTCGTTGCACTGCACAATGAAAATAGGTACATGCAGATTGCACCTCAGTAACATAGTCTGAAAAAGTATTTCCGGTTTGTTGGTGCAATTTCTATTTCTCTGATCCGAATGAAGCTGGTATTTTCCCAAGACCTTTCGAGCTTTGTGGTGGTTCTGTCTACAGACGGACACTATTGCATTTTCCCTGATTCCCAGGTTGGGCCTCTACGACATGATCCAGTCCAGAGTCACCCTGACGGCTCAGCACGGAGCTGATCAGCACCAGGTCCTGGTCTGTACCAAGCTGGTGGAGCCATTCCAAGCCCAGGTGGGCTCCTTGTACATGGTCCTCGGGGAGCTCGAGCACCAGAAGGGTAAGCCGGTCTTAGATCCCCTTCTCACTCTGGGGCCTGAAGTTGCGGCAGCCTTTCGGGTGACTCCATTGGGAAGGGCTTGACTTACAGTACCTCCCTGGCCCACAATGTGAGTACCTCCCTGGACTCATGGGCAGCAGACATGTACCTCTGAGGGACTCAGTGCAGACCTACCACATGGTGCCGAGTTAAGGAGGGAGCAACAGCGAAGAGATGGTCCGCAGGAGAAGTGAGACAAAAGGGAGAGAAAACAAGCATTTTCGAAGGCCTGCAACGTGCCAGGCCTGGTGCTAGGTGGCTGGCTTGGATCTTCTTGAATCTGCTTAGCAGCCCTGATCCAAGTTTTATTACTGCTGTTTTAGAGTGAAGAGAACCAAAGCTCAGATAGGGTGGGGCTTTTATAGCAGGGGTGAAGGGGGGAGGGATGAGGGGAGGGGGAGGGGTGGTAACAAAACATACACTTAAAATGCCGCGGTTAACATCTTTGTGCGCTAATCTTGGCCCATCTTCTGATTATTAATTTAGGGTAGTTTTCTGAAAGTGCAATTGCTAGATTAAAGGATATTAATATGTTTAAGTTTCTTGATTTACACAACTTGTTTTCTAAAAGTCACAGAGGTTTTTAACTCTGGATGAAATGCGCTGGGGGAAAAAAAGTAATTAAGTAGCACTTACTTTAATTAAATTTTATTTAATAAAAGTTAATCTTTATACAGACTTAAGCCTTTAAGCTCATAGAGTCCCTGCCCTCTTAATTGATTTTGAGAGGAGTTCTGGTGGCATAGTGCCTAATGCGTTTGACTGCTAACCAGAAGGTTGGTGTTTCAAACCCACCAGCAGCATAGTGCCTAAGGCACTTGACTGCTAAC
>NW_006921605.1:6537011-6583219 GCF_000298275.1 Orycteropus afer afer | reverse complement strand
GCCCAACCTTCCTTCCGAGGAGTGGCTGGTGGGTTTCAACCGCCAGCCGTCTGGTTAGCAGGCAAGTGTCTTAGCCACTATGCTACCAGAGCTCCCACACAAAAGTAGAGAGAATGATAAAAGGATGTGGGTGTCTCCACAGTAACCTTCCTTCTATTGTTCTGTTTCACCTGCCTTTTTTATTTGTTTGTTTGGCTGGTATATTTTAAAGTAAATCTAAGACATCGTTTCATTTTGCCCGTAAGCACCTCAGTAGGTATCTCTAGCGTAACCCCACTGCCCTCACCACACCGAAGAACACCAACAGCGGGTCCTTAACGCCGTCTGATGCCTTGTCCACGTTCGGTTTCTCTCAGTTGCCACCAAAAAAAAAAAAAAAAGGCTTTTGCCCGCTGGCTCAACCAGGGCCCAAACAAGGTCCACTCACGGTGTTTGCTTTACATGTCTCAGGTCTGTTAATCTTTAGCAGTCCTGCCTTCTTCTTTTTTTTTTTTAATGCCTTTGTTTGTTGGAGAACCGGGGCCATTAGTCCTGTGGAATTTACTGGAGCCTGGAATCGGCTCATCGTTTCCTCCTGGTTGTGTTCTACACGCTCCTCTTTCCCTCAGTGTTTTGCTTCTTCCCATGGTCCTTTGGAGTTCAGTATTGATGTCCGCTGCCTTCGAGTTGGCCCAGAGTCATGGCGACCCTTGCACAGCGAACCCCATGCTACCCGGTCTTGTGCCATTCCCCCAGTCAGTTACAAACCAGCCCATTGCGACCCATGGGTTTTCTTTTCTTTTCAATAATAGTTTGTTGTGTTTTTGTGGGAGTTTATATTTCCCATGAGTCTGTTCTGTCTCAGGGAGACTGAGTAGTTGGAGAGGGACGGGTCCTTCTAGCAGAATCCCAGTGAAGGAATGCAGGAGGCGACTGGGTTAGAGCCCTGCCCCTTTAAAAGCCCGCGTGAAGCCAGGAATCCAGGCCAGGCCCCTGATGGTACTCAAATCATTAGGTGAAAGGCTGATGGGAGAGGCAGTGAAGGCAAGGTCAGGCCGGCCACCTGCTTGGGGCCATCTGATCCCTCCCAGCACCGCAAACAGTGGACAGCACATCCCTCTGCCATGACATACCCGTAAGGGCCCGGCACCTCCTCTCAAGTTCTGGTGCCCCCTGAAACAACCGAACCTGACTTGTGGAGCCTCAGACCACACAGTGCTCTGCCTAGGCCCACCTGCACATGGCTTCTCATTATCTGTACCACAGTCTATGTTTTCCTTAAACGTTTTTTCCATGATTTTCATTATTCACAACCCACACAGGGACGAGAGACAGTGAGGAGAGTGGGCAGAGTGTGGGTCGGGAAGGGATTGCCCGGCCACCCTCCAGCCTGGCTGAGGGCACCACGGAGCTGCCTTGGAGTCTCCCGTTCCGCACGTCTGGCACCATCCGAGGGCTGGAGGACTTCCTGTCCTGGCACTCCGGTCACGGGCAGAGCCTTTCCCTAGCCCTGTGTGGAACCCTTACTGTAGTGCCCAGCACCAACACTGTAGGTGACTTGGCTACCAGTGGCTGGCCCTCAGTTCTCACCCTAAATGCCCTTGCAGTCATTCCCTTCTGCCTGACTCCTGTTTCCTGCCCTGAACATTGCCCCCGGGGCCTCTGGAACCTTCGCTCCTGCATCTTCAAGCCTCCTCATTAAGCTCTCACCTTCTCCGGAATTTCGCTGAAGCCTGGCTGTCCCCCAGGACAGCAGTTTCTCTCCCATCCTCCCGTCTGCAAGCCTCCCTTGGTTTATGGACACATCACTCAGGCGGAACCTGTTCAGCCTCACACACCCCAAGCCGCACACACCCCAGAACCCAGAGGTGGAGTTCCAGAGTCCTGCTGGCTCCTCAGGTTTGTCATTGTCACCCTTTCTCCTTCTCCTTGGAGACCAACTGGTTCTGCCACAGACCTTCTCCTCCACTTCCCCCTCAGCCACGGCCACACCTTGGAACCCCCCCACCTCTCATACCTGACACTGAGGCACTCCACGCGCACACCCTTCTGCCCTCTAGCTCTCCTCCTGGCGTCTTCCTCGGGCCGCACCTAGACCTGGAGCCTTTGGACGACTTCTTGGTTTTCTCCCAGAGTCACCCTCCCTCCCTCTCCTTCCCTCCAGCTGGGCCTCATCATCATTTTAACCACTTTGCTGGCAAAAGTCTCAAGCCCTGGCCTTCACTCACTCCTGCCTGATTAAACCCCAGCCTCCACCCTTGACCAGTGAGTGGAGAGACCAATGGATGCATAGCACGATGAGTTCTGGGTCTCTAAAGAAGGAGCTCCGGTGGTGCTGTGGTTAGGGCACTGGGCTCCTAACCAAAAGGTCGGCTGTTTGAACCCACCAGGCGCTCTGCAGGAGAAAGACGAGGCAGTCTGGTTCTGTGAGACTTAGAGCCTTGTAAATCCTACGGGGCTCACTATGCTCAGCTGCCAACCAAAAAGTTGATGGCTCGAATCCACGAGTTGCTTTGCCGAGGACCTGGAGGCCTGCACCCGCTCTGCCCTACAGGGTCACTAAGAGTTGTAATCAACTCAAAGGCACACAACAATCACTTGGAAGAGCCCTGGTGGTGCAGTGGTAAAGCACTCAACTGCAAACCACAGGTTGGTGGCTCGAACGTCCCAGCCACTCTACTAGAGAAAGATGAGGCAGTCAGCTTCGGTAAAGATTGACAGCCTTGGAAAACCTATGGGATGCTTCTACTCTGTTCTAAGGGTTGCTTTCAATAGGAGCCAACTCAACAACGACAGGTTTTGTTCTGATGTTTTAATCTCTCGGAGGAGTCCCTGGGTGGTATAGAAACGGTTAACACACTCAGCCACTAACCGAGGGGTTGGAAGCTTGAGTCGACGCACAGCTGCCTTGGAAGGAAGGCCTGGCCATCTCCTTCTGAAAACTCAGCCATTGACACCCAATGGGGCACAGTTCCACTCTGACCCACATGGGGGCGCTGTGGTGGGAATCAGTGGCAACTGTGTTTTTGTCTCCTTGGGCGCCTCAACACTACCTAGAAATCCTTCCATATGGCCCGGCTCCAGAGCAGGCCTTTCAGGCATTCACCAGTTACGTAAAACCCCTTCCTTCATCGCCTTTCCTGTCCCTCTCAGCAAATGACTTCACCTCCCACATCCCAGGCCAGACTGAGGCCACAGGCAGCGGCCCTGGACTTCCAAGTACACGCATCCACCCTCATTGTCGATTCCTTCCTTCCAGTGTGAGATGGAGGGCGCCATCCCCGCCGAGGCCCACTCCCTGTGCCGTGAGCCCTAATCTACCCTCCCCGAGAGACTTTGCCCTCTGAACTGTGTCCCTCACCTTCACTGCACGTCATGTACTCAGGCCTCTTTGGCCTTAAAATCACAACATGGCGTGACTAATCATGTCACCTTCCACCCACTCTTCATCCGTCCCCAGTTCTGCAGTCCTTCCCTGGACAGCCAATCTCCCAAAAGAATATCTGCTCCCTGCCCCTTTCTGATTGCCTACGCATGCCCCAACCACCGCATTCCGTCTGCCTGTGGACCTCACTCCCTTCTCCTCTGCTCTAGTTTCCTCAGTTTTGCAAAAAGAAATCTCCCTCAATGACCATTTCCCCATTTTTGCACTTTTTCTAGCTGTCTTGCTTCCTCTGCCCTGCAGCCCTCCTTCAATCACCATTGACACGGCCTTTCACACGCGGCCTTTCACACGCAGACTAGCACCATTGTCCGTGTTGCCCGTACTCTTATTTCTGAAGTTCACTTCCATATTCAATGACGTTTTCTTTTCCTGGGGACATGCAGCCTGTTCCACAACATAAATCCAGACGGGAGGGAGGGTCCCCAGGCTGAGGGTGGGACGAAACAAGGAGCTGATGTGCACGGTGGAAGCAAATTCTGTGAACTGAGTCGGGTGCCTAAGAAACCCTTCACACAGGGAGTTCTCAAACCATGGACAGAGGATCCAATTTTGAGGTTATTAACAGCTCCAACTGCAATAAGATTGTGTCCTTATTCTCTTCATGTTGGCCTGAACACCTGTGAAAATTATTCAGGGCTACATGCAACAAGGAAAGGTTTAGGGCCCTCAGTACCAAGTGAAGATTGGGCAAGTATCTGTTGATTGAGCAGTATAGATAACTCAGCTGTTCCTGAAGAGGCCCGAGGGGTGAGAATCAACCATGGCCCTGATCAGTACAGCCAGAGATTGTCCCAGGCCGCCCTACTCTTGGAATGCTGTCAGTCACCGGAGTCTGGCTCTAGGGCTAACAGAAGTGAAGACACATGAGCGACCTGGTGTTCAAACAACTTCATCTTCAAGGGGCCTGTGTTGAGGGCTGAGTCCGGGCTAGCCTGACATTCTGAAGTTTGCCCCCTGGCTGTGTGAAATGGATGATGTGGCCCAGCCTGGGAGCAAGGCCAGGTGTACACTTAGTCATCAGAGAGCCTCTATTTCAAAACTGCATCAAAAATGTCCCTTAAGTCCCATTAAATCTTTAAGTTCTGGTGAATCTCTCTTTTTACTCCTAATATTTTGTTCAGAAAGTTAGGTCTTCTGTCTTAAAAAGTTTTTCAGAATTTTCTCATTGCATCCACATAGTATAACCTCCCCCTCTGTCCCCTGTATTTTCTGTAAATGACAAGTCAGATCTGGAGGCTTTATCAGATTCAGTTTGAATTTTTTCTTGTAAGATACTTTATACATTGTGCTGTGTATTTCCATCAGGGTGAAATACCAGACAGTGATGGGAGCAGTCACTGATAATCATTGCCTACATCCATTCATTAAATTTAGGTTGCAAGGAAAAAAAACTGCATCAAAAGAAGACAGAATAATGTTCGAGAACATTGAGTGTGTTTGGTGAAGTGCCCAGAGAGTAAAGAAAAGATGAGTGGAAACAAAAAGCTAAAAAAACGATCTTAAGAGAAAACCCCAGATCTTGTCATGTGAACATTGACAGGCCTTCCCATGATCCTTCAGATCACAGCCACATCTGCCAGATGTTCCACTTAGCCCCTCATCCGGGGGGGAGAGTTCCCCCTATAAGGCTAAACTCTGCTGGAGTTCAGCCCCTTGGGACTTACTAAACAAGACTTTGTCTTTGCCCCAGTGTCCAATGCCAGTAGGTCGCAGGATGCCAAAGGGGACCTTTCCCTCAGTATAAATGGAGAACTAGGAAGGTGACTGAGACCCCTCTTCTCAACCTGGGCTCTTGGGACCTAAGGAGAGGATGGCAGGAGTTAAGCTGGCAAAGGAGGGACATGTTTAGGAACCCCGTACCTCTTCCTAGCCCTCCCTCCCTGGAGCAGTGGGATTTTCAGGCCACCCCTTAAGTTCCAGACACATACCTGGTAGCACGTGACAGGCCTGCCGTTCTGAAGCCCAAGTAGACAGGGTGGTAACATCCTGCGTGCCATCCTTGCCTCCACTCCTTCCCATCAAAACCCAGGACTGAGCGCATGGAGGGAAAACAGCTGGAATGTATCTGTCAGGTGGCTGACAGAGCAGTCAGTCACTGCTGTGGCCTTGGCGTTGGTGTCTTTCAGATGGAGGTGCCGTGGTGAAGGCCCGGGTGCTGACCTGTGTGGAAGGGATGAATGTACCCTTGTTGGAACGAGCCATCCGGGAGGAGAGGATGTACCAGCAAGAGCGGGGCAGCAGCTGACTGAAAATGCCAGCCCCCCCACCCCCATCTGCCCCTGGGGCCAGACCCACAGGAGATGCCACTGTGCTGCCCACAAGGTGTAGGAGCTCTCCCCGGAGCGACGGGCTGGGGCTGGGGCCCGAGAGAGGAGGGTTTATCAACCCAGCCCTTCCCCTGATTAGAGACTATGCCAGCAACGAGAGCCTGGAGAAGAAGTGCAAAGCCTCGCACCCCAACCCCCGGGAGCGAGCTCTGGGCCCCCGAGGGCCACAGGCCTCCTGAGCCTTGTCTGAGTCCTGGAGCCTTCCAGAAGGGCCTCGTGAATAAAGGCCCAGTGGGCGTGCCCCGCTGTGTGTGCACGTGGTGCAGCGCCGCCCAGGGCCAGGAGGGGGAGCTGCGGACAGACGGCCTGCCCCGCAGCGAGGCTGCAGCCAAGCGAGCACAGGGTTTCTGGTGAATTCTGGGCTGGGGGCCTGGCGGGGAAGGCGCGGGGTCAGAGGGGCTGGGTGGGGGCCCAGGACGCATGGGGGCCGCCCCTGCTTCAGTTCTGTCCTCAGAGGAGACCGAGCACTGCCTGGCAGACCGGGCCTAGCCCCTCAGTGCTGGCTGCAGCCTAGGACAAGATGAGGGCTTCCGAGACCCTTCCCAGCCCCTGACCTCTGACCCTAGCTGCCCCTGAGCCCTGGGCAGGCCCTCTGGGCAGCCTTCCTGTCCCCAGAACCTGGGCCTGGCGGTGCAGGGGGGGAGGGGGCTGGGCATTGGAAGTTTGGGCCCTCCTGCACTCCGTACAGGGCACAGGTGCAGCAGGCTTTCAGGCCCCCCCTGGGGCCTGGGGCCTGAAGACCAGGGGTTCCTGCCTGGGCTGGGCTGGGGACTGCAAGCCAGGTTCCCAGGGACGGGCCGGGGGCAGGGGGAAGGGAGCTGGCCTGCGGGCCTTGGGGGCTGGGGAAGGCTGGGTGGGGGTTGAGTAGGGGGGTTCTATGGGTGCTAGAGGGGGGAGTCGGGGTGCTAGACATGGGGAGGCGAATGCCCGGGTGCTGTTTTCCAGGCAGCTCTGCGGTCATGGATGTCTTCCAGAAGGTAGAGAAGATTGGGGAGGGCACCTATGGAGTGGTGTATAAGGCAAAGAACAAGGAGACGGGGCAGCTTGTGGCCCTCAAGAAGATCAGGCTGGATTTGTGAGTCCTGCCATGGCCCCCGAGACGGCCAGGCCCAGGCCAAGCCACAGCCCAGGGGCTGCCCGTCCACGCCGTCATCGCATTGTTTTACGTCCAGTTCCTTTTCCGAATGCTGCCTGGGTATAGTGGGGCAGTCACCAAGGGGCAGCCCTTCCTCACCCTCGTCCCACCTCACTGCCCCTGCCCTCACAACTAACAAGGCATTATCCCTGGGCCCTGCTGGGTGAGTGAGAAATACAGGCCAAGGGGCACAGGGTCCCCATTGCTAGAGGATGGGCCACCTTTAGGGAATAAGAACACAAAAGTGACCCCTCGACCCCAGGCCAGAAGCGCTCTCTCCCCTCAAGGTGTTGCTCACTCCCTGACCCCCTGCTTGTTACTGAACGAGCCTTTCCTGTAGGGAGACCGAGGGCGTCCCTAGCACCGCCATCAGGGAGATCTCCCTGCTCAAAGAGCTTAACCACCCCAACATCGTCAGGTGAGTTGGGGAAGGAGGCAGTGAACACCCAGCCAGTCTCAGTCAGTGCTATTGAGAGCCGTGTCCTCACTGGCATCTCCCTGCCAGGCTACTGGACGTGGTACATAGCGAGAAAAAGCTTTACCTCGTGTTTGAGTTCCTCAGCCAGGACCTGAAGAAGTACATGGACTCCACCCCGGCCTCCGAGCTCCCCCTGCACCTAGTCAAGGTACCGAGGGAGCCGTGAGGAAGAAGAGCTTGCACCCCTCTGGGCCAGCCCCCTCTGCTTAGCCAGTTCCTTCTCCTTCCGGTTCCAGAGCTACCTCTTCCAGCTGCTTCAGGGGGTGAATTTCTGCCATTCTCATCGGGTCATCCACCGAGACCTGAAGCCCCAGAATCTGCTCATTAACGAGTTGGGAGCCATCAAACTGGCAGACTTCGGGCTGGCTCGGGCCTTCGGGGTGCCCTTGCGTACCTACACCCACGAGGTACTGCCAGGGCAGAGGGGAGAGAAGGGCAGCCGAAGGGATGTTGCCCACACACTCAGCCTGGCCCTGCCCGCTGTCTGCCAACTGATGCTGTTTTCTTGCCCCGCAGGTGGTGACGCTGTGGTACCGCGCCCCCGAGATCCTCTTGGGTAGCAAGTTCTATTCGACCGCTGTGGACATCTGGAGCATCGGTTGCATCTTTGCAGAGATGGTAGAGAGAGGGGCAAAGCATGAACACAGGGAGGCCACGGGCAGCATCCTGCAGGGGTGGGGGCGGGGCACACTGACCCCAAACCCAGACCCACTGCCTTGGGTTGATTCTGACTCGTGGAGACTCTAGAGGACAGAATAAAACTGTTCCATAGGGTTTCCCAGGCTGTTATCTTTATGGACGCAAACTCCTCCCCGCAAAAAAACCACTACCATCGAGTCATTTCTGACTCACAGTGGCCCCTAGAGGTCAGAGTGGAACAGCTCCATAGGGTTTCCAAGGCTGTCAGTCTTTATTGAAGCAGACTGCCACGTCTTTCTCCCCAAGTGGCTATGAGTTCAAACCACCAACATTTTGGTTAGCAGCTGAGTGCTTTAACCACAGCACCACCAGAGCTCCTTTATGGAAGCAGACTGCCACGTCTTTCTCCTGTAGAACAGCTGGTGGGCTCAAACTGCTGACCTTTCAGATAGCAGCTGAGTGCTTAACCATTGCGCTACCAGGGCTCTTTGACCTTCTTACTAGAGGTGGATTAAGGGGTGCTTAGGAGTCGCTGGGCAGTGGAAATGGTTAACATGCTTGACTACTGACCAGAAGGTTAGAGGTGTGAGTACACCCAGAGAGGCCTTGGAAGAAAGGCATGATACTTTAGCATATTTTTCACAAACAGTGTGCCCACGTAATCTCTCTCTCTCTCTCTCTCTCTCTCTCTCTCACAGACATACACACACACACGCATACACATGTATGCATTTCACACATAGGTTTTTTTTTTTTTTTTTTAGGATTTGGGTGAAGATTTACAGAGTAAATTCACTTTTCATACAGCAGTTCACATATACTTTGTCTCATGTCATTGACCAAAATTTACAATGCAGCAGCTCCCCTCCCACTTCCTCCCCATAGTTACCTCCTCCCAGTGTCCATCCCTTCATACTCTTCTGCACCCTGAGCTATCTCCCTGTGCATAAGCAGCCCTTCCTTCTCCCATGATTGTTCTCTCCAGGGCGTCACACATAGGTTTTAAGGGATGCTTGACAGAGGAAACAGGCCTTCTCCCAGGAGAAGGCAGAATTCTCAGTGCAGCCCTGGGACAGATAGCTTGAAGGCCCCTCCCCAGTTCTGGCTGCGTGTCTGGTGTAGGATGAGGCTTGACAAAGCTGTGGACTCCACTCCTCCTCCTCTTCGCCCTTCCAGGTAACTCGCAGAGCCTTGTTTCCTGGGGACTCGGAGATTGACCAGCTCTTTCGTATTTTCCGGACCCTGGGGACACCCAGTGAAGCCACGTGGCCAGGAGTCACCCAGCTGCCCGACTATAAGGGCAGCTTTCCCAAGTGGACCAGGAAGGGGCTGGAGGAGATTGTGTCCAATCTGGAGCCAGAGGGCAAGGACCTGCTCACGGTAGGCACAGGTGGGCAGGAGGGGAGGGCACGAAGGGCTTTGTTTCGCTGCTGCTCCAGCCAGAGTGTCCGTTTCTCCGCCAACTTCTTATGTAACCCAGGCTCCTCCTGTAAGTCCAAGCTAAGCGCTTTTCTGACCCCTGTACAGAGAGGGCTTCTCTCTGTCCCTGGGGTACTGATTCGTCAGCTGGGAGCCTCACCCCGTAAGTCCAATGTTCACCTTCCCTTTGAAAACTCTTCTCCTAGTTAGCTTTGTGTTTGCACTGTGAGACTTGCCTTTTGTTCCTAGTTGGCTTTGTTTGTGGTCCCTGGGAAGTTACGACCCCATCTGTGCGATCAGCTTTCCTTCCTTGTTATTCCCCTTGGTGCCTTCCGTGGTGGCTGGTCTTCTCACGAGCTAGTGCAGAACAGGCTGTCCCCTGGTGCCTGGGCCCCTGCCGCTGTCCTCTCTCACCCACACTGCTGGCCCATCGTGACCCCTGGGCTTGCGCCAGGTCAGACTGCCCAGGAGGCCTCAAGAGGTGTCTGGTAGAGCCACTGGCTGATGCACATGAAGGCCTCGAAGCCACATTTCTCTCTTGAATCTGGTGTTGGGTTTGGGAAAAGTAGGCAGGTTTTCCTTGTCAGACTGTGTCCAGTTTTCTAGAAGTGTGTGTCCACCTGCTGACCCAGGATGGCACGTTTACCACCAAGGCTCCCTGGACTCACCCTGGGGACTCCCACTTCCTGGCTCGATTTAGAGCAAGGAGCCCTGGTGACACAGTGGTTAAACACTCACCGCTAACCAATAGGTCGGCAGTTCAAACGCACCAGCCACTCTGCAGGAGAAAGATGTGGCAGTCGGCTTCTAAAATGATTACAGCCTTGGAAACCCTCTGGGGCAGCTCTACTCTGTCCTCTAGGGGCGCTGTGAGTCGGAATCGACTCAGAGGCAATGGCATGGGAGCACTAGAGCTGGATGCGGCTGGCCTCTTAAAGCCTTGGCTTCTCCGCCCCCCACTCTTTGCATTCCTGCCCCCACCCTCCAGGCTACTTCCCAGCCGGTCTGGCCCCTGCTTCCAGCGCCCCCGACAGGTGCACGGAGAGGGCAGCCTTGCCTAGAAGCAGACTGGGGTCTGGGCCCTCAGCAAGGAAGGGAGCAATGACTCAGCATCAGTGCAGGAGACCTGGCCTGCGGGGCTGGGCCACAATGGGCTCTTTGTCCCCAGGCTCTGGGAGGGTCCAGCACTGGCTCAGGAGGTGGGAGGTGGTGGCTGTGTGCAGCTGTGGGGTCGCAGGGCTTGGGGTCAAGCTGGGACGGAGAGGGTGAGTCCTCCCCCTGGCCTGATGGCATTTCCTCCTGCTTCTTCTGCAGCAACTCCTGCAGTACGACCCCAACCGGCGGATCTCAGCCAAGGCGGCCCTCACCCACCCGTACTTCTCCGAGCCCTCCCCCGCCCCACGCCAGCGTGTGCTGGAGCGGTTTTGCCGTTGAGAATGAGACCCACCAGCCACAGTCCTCTCTCCAGCTGCTACCGCACACACTACCCAAGAAAGAGAATGCTTCCGGGAGCTGGGAAAGTGCTGGGGAGTCCGGCATCAGCTAAGAGAGGGCCGCGTTTGGGTTAGTCCTGGCAGCTCGGTAGCGAGTCCCTGTGTTGTTTGTTGGGTCTGGCCACTAGGACGGGGTACAGATGCTCCATGCAGGAGGGGGGTGCCTTAGAGATGGCTGCCCTGGCTGTGGCCAAGTGCCCCGCTCTCTGTGGCAGATCCAGATGCCCAGGGAACGGGTGACCCCTGCTGGCCGTTTTTTGGATTTACAATGTTTTGGGGGAAGAGTTCAGTGGAGTCCAAGTTTAACGGGAAGTGGGGTGCGGGAGAGGAGAGGACGTGTCCCTGATCCCGGAGAGGTCAGGAACCATGTGGCCAGTCTAAGGAATTGTCTGTTGATCGAGAATATGCTGGTTAGTTTCCCTCTGGTTTAAGGACAGGAAATAAAAGAGACATATTTCTGAGTGTTCTTGTGTTGGTCTGCTCATGAGGGACACAGGGACTTGCTGATAAGGGGGAGACTGACTAGAGGGCTGGAGTCAGTTCCTGGCCTAACCGGAGAGACCTGCAACAGAACAGCGACTCCACGGAGGCCGCCCTCAACTGTGGGAGAACTAGGAAGGCTGGGGGGGAGTTGTGTTCATACCCATGACCTCCCACAGTCAGCGGAACCTCGGCCTCTCCAGACACCTCATTGTCCAGCAGGGAGAGGTGAGTGTGCCCATTCCCAGACAAATTCAACTCCACATCCCCGAATGTGGATGAGACGCGTTTATTGGAAGCATCGGGGCAGGCAGGAGGGAGGGCGAACAGATCTGGATCGTGCACCAGAGGGAGAGAGGGAGCCCGACACCAAAAACGGCTGGAAGTAAGACAGCAATCAGACTCAGACCGGGGGAAAGCCTGCCCCTGGGGTTGATTGGGCTGCTGCGGGGCAAGGTGTCCACGACCCCACCCCGACCCTCACACACACACACAGACACAGCCTTGACTCCCGGACCCATCAGCGTCGGCAGTGTGCCAGCCCCGGGGAGGCCGAGCGGTAGCAGCGGTACCCCTCCAGCGCGGCCGGAAGCAGCAGCAGGCCGCTCAGGGGGTCCCTGCGGCAGCGCCCCATGGCTTCCTTATAACTCAGCCGCTCCTTGGAGAGGGGGTCCGTCAGATCCCTCTCGTAGCTGGCCTCATCCTGAAGGAGCCTGGCCAGCTCGTCACTGATCATCCCGGAGAGCAAAGCCTGGGCCACGGGGATGCGGCCGGTCCGCTTGGGGTCGATGAGCCCGCCGGTCAGGTGCTGCGCCTGCAGGTGTGGGAGCACGCTCTCCAGGGGCATCCAGCCCTTCTGCACGGCCTCGCCCACCGACAGCCTCTTCCTGGTGACAGGATCCTCGATGCCCGTGAAGGCCTTCTGGGCATTGAGCAGCCTCTGCGTGGAGGTGCTCTCAATCAGCCCGCGCTCCATGGCCTTGTGCACCGAGTAGCGCTCCCGGCTAAGCAGGTCCACGATGCCCCCCGTGGCCGCCTGGGCCTCCAGCAGCTTCTGCCCGGTGATGGGGTCTAGCATGTTCTTGGCCACGGCTGTCTTGATGCTGCACTTGTTGTCTGTGGTCGTGTCGTAGACCCCGGCGATGGGGAAGCTGTCATCACCCAGCCCCAGAGAGAAGCCGGGCGAGAAGGAGCTGGCGCTCTGCGGGGCGGGGGAGGCGACTGGGGACTTGGAAATGATGGAGCCGATGGAAAGGGCGGGGCAGGGCCTGCTCTCACCTGCCACGAGTAGGGCGAACTCGGAGATGGGCAGCCGGCCGTCCTTGTACAGGTGGTACTCCTCCTTGGAGATGCGCCGGCAGCGGAGGGCGGCCTCAATGGAGTGCTGCTTCCCGCTCTTGCGGTCCAGGAGCACCGACTCCTCCCCGCAGGGGCCCGAGGTGGTGACCTCCTCCCAGTCACACTCGAGTTCCTGCAGCTGGAGGTACTGGCCCCGGTCAATGATGCCCCGCTTGTAGGCCTCGTACGGGGACATATCCTTCCCCGTCTCGGGCTCCAGGATGCAGATTTTGGTGGACAGGTTGGTCTCGCGCGTCTGGGTCTCCTGGCTGAGCTCCTCGCGGCTGACCTGGGTGTGGAGGTCCCTCAGGGCCCGCTCCTTCTCGTAGATCTGGTCCTTCTCGCGGAGGATGGCCGCCTCCAGCTGCGAGAGCTCCTGGCTGCGCGGGGCCGCCCTCTGCCGCTCGCTGTCCGGCTGCCGGCCGCGTCGCTGCGCCTCCTCCTGCCGGCTCCGTACCTTCTGCCGCCGCTGCTCCAGCTCGCGCAGCTCCCGCTGCAGCTGCCTGCGCGCCTGGTCCGCCTGCTCCCTCGCCTTCTGCAGCTCGGCCTCCTCCCGGGCCCAGGTCGCGCCCAGCGCCTCGGCCCGGTCGATTCGCTCCCGCAGCCGCCGCGCCTCCTCCTCCTGGCCCTGCCGCGCGGCCCGCTCCCTGGTGAGCTGCGCCCACACCCTGGAGCGCTCGCCCTCCAGCACCGGGTCCTTCTCCACCCGGATCACTTCCTTGTAGACGGTCTTCCCTTGCGACTTGGCGGCCTGCAGGACGTCGATCTGCACCTGCAGGTTCTTGGCCTCCCGGTGCAGCGCCGTCACGCGGGCCTTCTCCTGGTCCAGGGCCTGGCGCAGGGCACCCGTGGACTTCTCCAGCTCGGGGTCCTTCTCCAGCTTGACCACCTCCTCCATGATGATCTTCTCCTGCACCGCCGGCGGCCGCGCCTCCAGCTCCCGGATCCTCGAGCTCAGCTGCCGCAGCTCCTTCTCCACGGCCAGCTTCTTGCTGCGGTCCTCCCGGAAGCTGAGCAGGCCCTCCCGCTCCTCCGTGCTGGCGCGCAGCTGCTGCACCTCCCGCTCCAGCTGCCGCCGGCGGCCCGCCTCCTCGTCCAGGCTGCGGCTCAGCCTGCCGTGCTCCTGACGGAGCTTCGGGTCCTTCTGGGTGACCACCACCTCCTGCACCACCACCTTCTCCTCGGGCCGCCTCCTCTCCAGCAGCAGGAGCTTGTTCTGCAGCTCATAGAGGGCGTCTTCGGCGGCACGCCGCCTCTGGGCCGCCTCCCGCACCTCCTGGCGCAGGCGCTCGGCCTCCTTCTCCAGGACGGGGTCCTTCTCGTGGCGCACCACCTCCTTGTTCACCGTCCTGGTCTCCACCTTGGAGCGCTCCCGCTTCCACTCGTCTCGCTCGCCCTGCAGTCGGATGAGCTGCTCCTGGGCACGGCCGCTGCTGTTGACCAGCTCGTTGAGCTGGGCTTTGAGCTGGTCGATTTCCCTCAGCAGCTCAGGGTTCTGCTGGTGCCGCACCACCTCCTGCGTCACCTCCTTGTACTCCACGGTGGGCTTCTGGGCCCTCAGCACCGCCAGCTCGGCCAGCAGCCGCTCCACCTCCTTCTCGACGCTGCGCCGCCGGCCGCTGGTCTCCTCGAGCCGCGCCCGGAGCCGCGTGATCTCCTGCTCTGTGTCCGGGTCCACCCGGAAGACCTCGAGGACCTGCTCCCGGGGCTCCACTTTGGGTCTCTGCTCCTTGGCCTCGCTGTGCTGTCTGCGCAGCTCCGTCAGCTCCCCGGCCAGCACCGCGTTCCTGCTCCTCTCCTCCTCCAGGAGGCTCTTCAGCTTGGCGGACTCCTTGAGGAGGCCAGGGTCCCGCTCCACCTTCTTCATCTCCTTCACGATGACCTTTGGCTCCACGGAGCTGATTATCCGCTCCAGCTCTTCTATGCGAGCCCTTAGCTTGGCCCCGGTCTCCTCGGCCGCCTTCCTCCGTGCCGTGTCCGCCTCGGCCTGCAGCCTCAGAGCCTGGGCCGCCTTGACCATTTCCGGATCCTTCTCCACCTTGACCACTTCCTTCACCACCACCTTCTCTTGCACGCTTGCCTCCTTCTGCTCAAGGGCCAGCAGCTCCTGCTTGAGCCCCTCCAGCTGGGCACAGACAGCCGAGTTCTCTCCCCGGAGCTGCCCGATCTCGCTGTGGAGCTGAGCCGCCTGGCTGTCCAGGCTGGGATCCCGCTCGATCTGGGTGACCTCCTTGGTCAGCAGGTGAGGCTGCGTGCTTTTCTTCTTGCTCTCCAGCTGGATGACCTTCTGGGTCACAGCCTCCAGGTCGGCCTGCAGGCCGGCTCGTTTCCGGCCCTCGTCCTCCACCTGGGACTTGACCTTGGACAGGCTGGTCTCCAGCTGAGGGTCCCGGTAGAACTCCACCACCTCCTTCTCCTCCAGCCTCTCCAAAGGCCGCTGGGTCCTCAGCTGCAGCAGCCGGTTCCTCTGTTTCTCCAGTTCACGCTGCACCTGGGCCACCCGATTCCTCTCTTCCTCCAGCTGGGACATCAGTGCCTCTGACCCCCGCCCTGCTCGCGCTGGGCTCTCAGACCCCTGCTTTGCATCGTGGATCACCTGTATGTCCTCACCGAGCTCCTTCTGTGGAGAGAGTATAAGGGGAGGGTACTGGGGTGAGGGGAGGAAAGGGATGCCCCCATCTTTCCACCCCACTCTGAGATCAGAGACCCCTCTCTGCTTCCTGAGACTGGCAGGTCCCGGGAGATGCCCCTGAAGACCCGAGATGCTAGGATGCAGGATTTGGAGAGGACCCAGTAAATGCCCGTGAGGTCAGGACAAGGCGATGTTCGGGCTGAGCTTGCACTAGTAGGTGCAGATTGGGCAGGTTCTCCCTTCCAAACCCCTCCTCCCTTCTGCCTTCCACCCAGGCTCCCAGAAATGGGCCCCACACTTCTCTGGGGGTTCTGGAGTATGGCTGGGGCTCAGAATGGTGGGCGAGTCCTTCAGTTCATCACCAAAGGAGCTTTGGGCTCCTGGTCTCCCAGGGATGGAGGCCTTGGTGGCCTCTTGCCCAGTGTAGGCTGGGTCCCAGGACTGAAAGCTTTTGCAAATTTTCTCTGCTCTCTTGGGTTAGAGGTCCTGGTGCCATTTGAGGACTGCACAGTAGCTAAGCTGTGATCACACTGAATGACATCTCCAGGACCTAACTCTGGGATGGACACCAGCCTGTTAGAATTGATGGGGAGAGATGAGGGGAAAACAGTGAGATGCAGCCCCTTCTCAGTCTGCTGAGCCTGCCGAGGGGCTAGAGGCTCCATGGGGAGAAGCAAGGAAAGACTCCTCTCCCACAGTAGCCAGGCTGCCTTTGTGGGGATGGAGGGGGCATCGTGTCTGTACCTTCTCCAGAACCTTGATGGCAAACTCCAGCTGGTGCAGCTGCTGCTGGTGTGCAGCCACAGCCTCAGTGAAGGCCTTGGTCAAGTTCTTCTCCTGGAGAAGGCAAAGGGAAGGAGAGGAAGGCAGAGTCAGCCCCTGCCTCAGAGGCTGTGGAGCGGGTCCGACGGATGCTGAGCCCTGCTGGGCCTCGCCTCACCTGGGCCTGGATGCTCTCCTGCAGAGGAGCCACGCGGGGTCTCTTGGGGGCTGACACTGCTAGGCTAGGCTCCAGGGAGCAGCGGTAGGTGTCTGCCTGCATGTCATAGTCCTGAGCAGGAAGGAAAGGATGACAGGTTGATGTCAGCAGTAGAAGCTAAGCGTGGGGAAGCAGGCGATGGAGAGCAGACAGACTAAGAGGGACAAACGGACGTAAAACTGCTTACTTGGAGTGCTGCCTGCAGGTCCTGGGAGAGACAGGATGCCGTGACCCTGTCCCGCTCTCGGTCCTGGATCTCCTGCACCAGCCTCTGCCAGGGAGGAAGCAGGAGTCAAGGAAGCCACCTACCCTGGCTCCCCTCTGTCCAGGAACAAGTGGCCAGCACGGCCCCGGGCGGGAAGGGTGGTGTGGGAGGCTTCGGTGGGCAATCTCTCTTCCCCGGACCTCATTCTCCTGGTTTTCCTCCCTCTCCTTAGCAGGGTCCTGTTTTGCCTAGTGCTCCCTTAGAGTTCTGTTCCAGCACAGGGGTTTCTCACCCTGACCCTGCATCAGGAGCACCTGGAGGATCTGTGGGCGCACTGAGTGCTGGGCCCGCCTCCACTTCCTGTCTGAGGAGGTCTGGGCCCGCCTCCACTTCCTGTCTGAGGAGGTCTGAGGTGGGGCTTAAGAACTTGCATTTCTGAAACATTCTCTAGTGAAGCTGATGCTGCGGGTTGGGGTCCACTCTTTGAGAACCACTGCTCCTATAGTCACTTGGGGAACTCATGAAAAATGGTGATGGTCTGGCCCCAGCAATGCCCTGAGTGGTCTGGGAGGGGGCGCTCCTGGCACAGGGGTGTTTTGTAAATGGCCAGGTGATTCTAATATGCAGCCAGGGCTGCCAGCCTCCTCCCAGGCCTCTTCCTGGCATTACCCTCCACTCTCCCTAAAAGCTCTCAATCTCCCATAGGCCTGGGACCCAGCTCTTTGCCCTCAGCTCTCCCATGGGGACTCCCAGCCCACACCTTCCTCTCACAGATCCAACTCCCAATCCCCACCTCCCCTTGGCACCTCACGTTCAGCATGAGCCCAACTAACTTAATTTCTTCTCCCCAAATGCATTCTGTTTCCGTGTTTCCCACCTCAGATGGGGGCACCTCCTCTTCCCAAGTGTCCCAGACAGCGCCCTGGGTACCCGTCTCCCTCTTAGCTGTCACCAGGTCCAGCCAATGCCACCATCTACGTCTCTCAAATCTACTGACCTCTTTCTACCGTGGGGCCCCTTCCTCACTCATCTGGGCACCAGCCCCTTGCCTGGAGTCTTATCCTGGCTCCCACGTGTCTCCCTGTCTTCAGCCCTGTTCTTCCCACATACACTCTTACCCATCTCCACTGTGCAGCCAGACTGGGCTCCATGAACACAAATCGGACAGTGCCCCCTCCCAGCACCACCCTGGTGCCCCCTGGACAATGCCCAGCACCTTCTGTGTCCTTCCAGAGCTGTACCACTTGGTCCTCACCTCTGGTCACTCCAATCCTCTGACCCACTGTGCTCTCTGCTTGGGACATTTTGCTCCCTGCTCTCCAGAGCTACTCAGTTTATCTCTCAGATCTTGGCATAGGCGCTGGCTCCTCCAGACCATTTTCTCTGACCCCAACCATGTCCAGCAGTGAGTGCCCACAGGGCTCTGGGCTCCTCCATGGAGGCACTTATCTGCCTCATGGCCTGGGACCTTAGTCCTCCCCAGGAGGCTGGGAGCAGCATGAGGGCCGGGCTGAATCCTCAATCGCTGGTCCAGCCCCAGCACCAGGCAGGGGCCTGACAAGTATAAGGAAGAGAGTGCAGTAGCAGCTGGAAGTCATGGCAACCCTGCCCACATCAGACCAGACAGAGAGGAGCTGGGGCTTCTGTGGGCAACAGGGAGCATTTTGGGGTGGAGCCATGGGAACGTGGGGCCTTGGTGGCCTGAACTTTGAAGACTCCCCCCGCCTGCATATGTACTTCTACGGCAGAATGCTCGCCTGCCATGCAGGAGGCTTCGGTTCCTCCAAATTCCCCACCAAAGCATTGCAGACTTTTAATGAGCCCCAGTGGATAACGATCAAGCATTCAGCTGCTAATCTAAAAGGCTGGGCGTTCAATCCCATCCAGAGACTGCAACCCACCCAAAGACTCCATGGGAGAAAAACTGGTTATCTGTTCCCACAAAGACTACCAAAACTGAGCAAACAAAAACCACAGCCACTGAGTCAATTCCAACCATAGGAACCCCTGTTGGCTTTCCAAGGCTGTAAATCTTCATGGAAGCATATTGCCTCTTCCTCCTCCTGCAGAGCAGCTGGTGGGTTGAGCCACCAACCTTCTGGTTAGCAGCCAAGTGCCTTACCCACTCCACCACCACCAGAGCTCCCGCCCACAAAGATCACAGCCTAGGAAACCCTCCAAAAAACCAAAACCAAACTCACTGCCATCGAGTCAGATACGACTCATAGTGACCCCTCCTTGGGTTTCCGAGGTGGTATCACCTCCGATGGCCCAAATCAACCCTACTCTGTCTTACAGGGTGGCTAGGAGTCAGAATCAACTAGTTGGCACCTAACAACAGAGCATTTCCAAGCCTTGGTCACTAGGGGGCAGCATGCGTACAGGCAGCTGCCCTGTTGCAGAGGCGGCAAGGGACACGGCGGAGACCCCGCCCCCAAGTCGCCTGCAGTCCTGTCCTCTCACCTTCTGCGCCTGCAGCTTGTAGGCCATCTGGCTGGGCCCGGCACTGGGCCGCACCTGGTTGCGGGGCAGGTGTTCCAGCCAGGAGCTCAGGTTGTCCCTGCAGTTCTTGAACTGCTGGTAGGTGAGGCTGGCATCCAACACCGTCTTCTCCCTGAAGTCAGATGAAGCCGGAGCAGAGGTGAGAGGTGCCCTCCAGGGTGACGGGTGCAGGGAGGAGGCTGGAGGGCACCTTGCTTCCTGGGACAGGTCAGAAGGCCTCAATGACCTGCCGGGCGCCCCCTACTCTTGTCCTGACAGCCTCTGCCTGGCACCTTGGGAGGCAGGTACTGCTACCATCCCATTTCACAGGCAGGGAAACTGAGCCTCAGAGAGATTAGGTCACCAGCCAAAGGACACCCAGCTTGTCAGCGGCAGCACCCAGCCCGATGACCCAGCACTCACCGCAGGTCCAGCTGGTCCCCCACGGCGTGGTAGCGGTCAGTGAGGGCCCGCACCTGGCGCTGCTGGCGTGGCAGGTCTTGGCAGAACTCGCGGAAGTTGTTCCGCAGCGCGCTGCACGCGTGCTCGGCCGCCTTCAGCTCGCGGTGCAGGGCTAGCACGCAGGCCTGCTGCTCCATCAGCTCCCTGCGCTGGTGCTGCAGGACCCAACCACGGCGCACCTCGCGATCTGCCCGAGGCCCTACCCGCCTTCCAGGCTGAGCCCCCCACAGGACACCACCCGCGCCTCACCTGCAGCTCTCTGACCCTCTCCTGCAGTGCGCCTGGGCCGTCGGAGATAGGGGCCTCCCTGGCCAGGGAGGACTCAAAGCCCCGGATGACCCCGTCTGCGTCCCGGATCCGCCGCTCGAGAGCCAGAGCAACCTTGGCTCTGCGCAGAGGAGGTGAGGGTCAGGCGAGCCCTCAGCCAGAGGGCTGCCTGCCCACGGTCCCATCCCTGCACTCACTTGTCCCCATAGAGGTTGCACAGAACCTGCACGTCGCTGTACTTGTTCTTGACACTGTTGAGGGCCACGGGCAGCTGCAGGGCAGAGGGGCCTGTGGGCTGTGCCGACAGGAACGCCTCACACTCCTGCTGGGCCACCTCCTTCTCCGCTCCCAGACTCTGCAGGCGCTGGGCCGTGCCCTGGCAGGAACAGGCTGGGGTTCAGGATCTCTGCTCTGGTCCACAGGAAGGACCCTCCTGCCTGGTCTACCCCTCTCCGCCCCCATGGACACAGGAGAGCATGGCAGCTATGTGCTCGGGCTCCGGGCCAGAGAGCCGGGTACAGCCCTGGATCGACCTGCAACACGCACTGTGGTGGTTAAATTTGTGTGTCAGCTTGGCTGGGCCTGGTTGAGTGGCTCTGGGCAGCTGGATGTAGTATTCCCCATGATGAGACTGGTCATCAACTCCATGATGGAATCTACCATGAGCAGCTGAGCCTTAGGGAATGTGGTCTGCTTCCTGTATATCAGCAGAAGCCTTGGGGTATGGTCTCTAACTTATGGTACATTTGAATCCTGCATATAGCCGTGTCATTGTTCAGCAGCCTGCCATGCTCTGCCAACCTTGGGACTTTCAATGGGCTGGAATGAATGGCCTGCCGTGTGGTTTGGTAACATCGGGACTGTGCCTTTTTACTTGTCAACCTTGGGGTGTCAGTCTCAGCAGCCAGCAGCTGTCTGAGTGAAGAAATGCCTCTAGCTCCAGTGGGCTGGGAGCAGGAGGCTGAGCTGAAATCCAAGATTGAGGGGCTTTCACCCAGCCTGGCACTTTCAACTCGGACTTAAAGAGAATAAACTCCTGCTTGTTAAGGCCATTCCATTGGTGGTATATTCTTGTCAGAGCGGTACTAGGGAACCAGAACACACACGTGCACCCTTTTCCACCTCTGAAAACACCTCCGCCCCCTCCTGGCCCCCGACCCAGCTGGAGCATGACCTCCTATAGCGACCTCCTATAGCGACAGTGTGCTGTGCAGTGAACAGAAGGAACAAGCTGGCAAACATGGGAACAACAGGATTCACTCTTTTAAAAAACCAAACACAGACAATAAACTTGAGCAGAAAACGGCTTGGGGGAGATTGCCTCACAGTGGTGGTGGGGTGGACAGCTCACTCTCAGCTTCTCAGGTGTGGTACTCGCGCTGTGGACGGCACAGACTGCTTGTATAACAGTGTCTGCGTAACGCTGCGCCTCCAGGAAGGCCGCCCCTCCTCGAGCCAGGACACATCTCCCCCAGACACTTGCTGCCCTCGGGGCCCCCGTCAGGACACCCTTACTCTGACCTTGCCCCTTCTAGAATCTTCCTGGACGGTACCACATGTCATCCTCAGCACAACCAAACTGGGTAGTATCATGTCTGTCAAGGGTGAGAATACTGAGGCCCAGAGAGGCTGCAGGGCTTGGCCGAGGTCATGGAGCCAGTGGTGGAGAGGCTGAGATGGGACCTGGTTTGTCTGAGCCCTGTCCTCCCTGCTTTGCCCGCCCCCGGCCCCAACGCTGTTCCTGCCCGTGCCTCATCTCCTGCTAAGGTATATCCAGGTACAGTCCTGCCCCGCTAGTTGCCATGTGGATGACCTTGATCAAGTCAGCCTCTCTGACCCTCTGTCTCTTCATCTACAGAATGAGTTGATGGAAGGACTAGATGAGCACCTGTATGCCAGGAGCTTAGCGGTACGTGCGCCCGTGCTGCCCTCACCCACCTCGTGGCTGCGGATGCGCCCCTCCAGGTCCTCCAGGGGTGAGGTGCGGCTCAGCGGGGCCCGGGCCCAGGCCAGCACCTGCCTCTCTATCTGTGCCAGGTCCCCATCCAGCCGGGTCATCTGTGTCAGGAGCTTCTGGGCCTGCGGGTCTGCCGGTGCTGAGCTGGTCGGAGCTGGGCCACAGGGTACTGGTAAGATCCAGAGCCTACCCCCTGTCTGCCCAAAGAGCCCCTCCCCGAGTGACCAAAGAGGGTCCTGCGCGGGGGCGTCGTTGAAAGGAGGGGCAGGCCCAGGGGCTTGCCAACCCTGGAGATGTCTCTAACCAAGGCCACCCCTCACCCCTGTAGCCCCCCAGCAGTGGCTGAAGTAGAAACATGCTCCCTCCAACCCCCCTCCCACACACACTCACACCCTGCTGGCCCTGGTACCCTGCCGGCCCTGGGACCCTGCCGGTCTTGGTACCCTGTCGGCCCTGGTGCCTGCCGGCCCTGGTGCCCTGCCGGCCCTGGTGCCCTGCTGGCCCTGGGACCCTGCCGGTCTTGGTACCCTGCCGGCCCTGGTACCCTGCTGGCCCTGGTACCCTGCCGGCCCTGGTGCCCTGCCGGCCCTGGTGCCCTGCCGGTCCTGGTGACCTGCTGGCCCTGGTACCCTGCCGGCCCTGGTGCCCTGCTGACCCTGGGACCCTGCCGGTCTTGGTACCCTGCTGGCCCTGGGACCCTGCTGGCCCTGGGACCCTGCCGGCCCTGGTGCCCTGCTGACCCTGGTACCCTGTCGGCCCTGGTGCCCTGCTGGCCCTGGGACCCTGCCGGTCTTGGTACCCTGCCTGCCCTGGCGCCCTGTCGGCCCTGGTGCCCTGTCAGCCCTGATGCCCTGCCGGCCCTGGTGCCCTGCCAACCCTGGTGCCCTGCCGGCCCTGGTATCCTGCCGGCCCTGGTACCCTGCCTGCCCTGGCACCCTGTCGGCCCTGGTACCCTGCCTGCCCTCGTACCCTGCTGGTCTGGCTGCATGGGTTCCACAGCACTGATCTTCAGGCCACTCTGGACTGTGGCCAGTTTCTGCTTCACAGCTTGCAGCTCCGAGGCCAGCCTGGAACGAGGAGGGGGTCAGAGGAGGGTCTGCCTCCCTCGTCAACCCCAGCCATCACTGTGGGGGTGGGGTGGGGTTGGAGGTGGCATGTGTGCAGGGGACCTCAGACACAAGGCCTGGGCCCACAGCCTGCCTCCTGTCCCTGCGTGTCACTGTGTGGGGGTGGCCCACCTGGAGGCCTTGGCCACGGCCTCAGGGTCAGGTGCTGGGACAGAGAAGCAGGCGGCTGGGACGTGCTTGGTCTCCCCTTTGGGACCCTGCACAACCCAGGTGTGTGGGTCAGAGTTGTCCTGCAGCGTGTACCGCTCACCCCGAAGCAGCTGTACCTGGAGGCAGGCGGAGAGGGACTCAGGCAGGGGCTCGGGCAGAAGGGGCCGAGGCCAGGATGAGGCGGGAACAGGATGAGGCGAGCCCCAGTCAGGGGAGGGCAGGGTTTGGAGGGTAGTGGAGCAGGGTCAGCGGGGAAGGAGAAGGTCAGAGGTGGGACAAGGTGAGGCTGGGTCAGGGCAGGGGTGGGGTGAGGCGGGGCTGCTGGGGAGTGAATGTGGGGTAGGGCTGGGGCTGGGGCAGGGGAGGCCATGGCCCGTACTTCTCCCGAGTCCCAGTCACAGATGCTATCCACATGCAGGGGCTGCTGAGGCGGTTTCCTCCGCAGGGACAGAGGGGCCACCTCCTGGCTCTGCCGCTGCAGGTCTCCCACCATCCTCTCGGCCACTGCCAGCTGCTTCTCCTCTGCCTGCAGCCCAGGCAGCGGGGGAGCTCAGGCTCCACTCAAGCCCGGGTCCACACCTGCCCACACCTGGCCTCCAGGAAGCCACTGTCTCCAGGTCAGCAGGGTGAAAGGCGTCCCTCCTTGGGGGACTGGGACCGTGGGGTCTGTGATTGGAGTGTGGGCTTCCCAGCAGCCAGGCCTCAGAGCTGTCCCGGGCCCCCTCTCACAGTACAGGTGAGGCAGCTGAGGCTCAGAGGGGGAGGGTTTTGCTGGTAACAGAGCTGGGAGCAGACTCCCTTCTCCTGGCCCCCAGGCCAGGGCTCAGGGCAGGACTGAGCACCCGGGATGGGAAGGGGTGAAGCCCAGACAGATAGCAGGCCCGATGCCTAGCAGTAGGGTGCCGCTGGAGGGGTGTGGCTGGGTGGGGCCGTCTCACCTCCAGCTGTTGCAGCAGCTCTGTGCGGGCGCCAGGTAGGTCCCCTGGAGCAGGCCTGTACTTGGTGTCCAGGTTGGAGCTGAGCTTCGCCAGGGTCTGGCTGACGGAGCCGGCCTCTTCCTGGAACTGAGGTTGCAGGGTGGTCAAGGGCAGAGCCCAGAGCAGCATGCTGCCCAGTGAATGATCCTGCTAACCAGCTGAACCCAACTCATTTAAATCAAAACCAGTTAAACCTAAACTGGCTAAACCCAACCAAGCAAAACCCAAACCAATGTTTGTGGGGTACGTGTTTGAGGAGTATGTGTTTGTGGGCTGACTCAGCCCAGCCTCAGGGCAGGACCTGGCAATGAGCTTTCAAGCAACACCTCACTGTTGGATGGTATTTGGGAATTATTGTTAGAGGGTGTGATGTTGTTGTTAGGTGCCGTGGAGTCGTCTCCGACTCATAGCGACCTTATGCGCAACAGAACGAAACACTGCGCAGTTTTGTGCCAGCTTCACCACCCTTGACCCTTGTGATAATTTCCTTAAAAATAAAGACGAGAGAGAGAAATCCTTGGCTTTTCTCTCTCTCAAAGGTGTATGAAACATTTTGGGCAGAAATTACAAAAAAAAACCCACCACCTAGTTGTGCGTTACATCAGTGTTTCTCAGCCCTTTTTCATCATCGTCTCCAAAGGAACTTTGTCAATGCTTTATCCTAAGTCTACTCTTCTCCAGGAAGTGTCAGGATCAGGTATACTGTCCCTCTGTTCATGTGCAGGCATCAGGAGCGCTGGTGGTGCAGTGGTTAAGCACTCGGCTATTAACTGAAAGGCCAGTGGTGTGAACCCAGCAGCCGTTCTGTGATGACTGCCTAGGAAACACTACAGGCAGCTCTGCTCTGTCCTGCAGGGCCACTGTGAGCTGCAATTGACTCAACAGCCCACAACTCTATGTGCATCTGTGCTTCATACAGTACAAGAGTGAGGCTGTTTTCAATCCCGAGAACCAATCTTCGCACTCCTGGGGATGACAGGGTCCCCTTGAGTGTGTGTGCATGACATCATTTCCCCGTGGGGCCAAGTCACAACGGCAGAGCTCTGTTGTATTTAGGAAAGGTCTTGCTGGTACAGAGGGAGGCCCCGGTCGTACCAATGGTGAACAAGCTTGACTGCTAACTAAAAGGTTGGAGGATCAAGTCTGCACCCAGACACTTCGGAAGAAAGACCTGGGGAGATCACTTGCAAAAAACCAGTCACTGAAAACGCTACGGAGCACAGCCCTGCTGTGACATATGCGGGTCACCACGTTGGAGTTAGCTCAAAGGCAGTGGTACTGGTAGCGTGTGGTGTCCCCCCGGCCCCTCCGCCCGCCTCCAGGCAGCCCCCCCGTCCTTGCCCTCGGGCTCACTCGGCAGTAGGCCTCCACGTGCTGCAGCTGGCTCTCCTGGCAGATGCACAGGTTCAGAAAGTTCTGCCACTCCATCTTCAGGGCCTCCTGGTGGGCCTGGGGACAGCGGCACAGAGCCTCGGACCACGCCGGCCCGTCCACCTGCCCCCGCCCCCGCCCCACGGTGCCGGACCACTGCCAGCCTCCCAGAAGGCCCATGTGGATGAAGGCCGAGCCCCGAGGCAGTGGGAGGTCCGGCCTCGCACCTGGATGGGCCCGGGGGCTGGGTGCCGGAGCTCGAGCATGCGTTCCCCGTCATCCTCCAGCTGGTTCACGACCTGCTCCTGGCTCAGCAGCTCGTGCTGTTTGAAGTGCTGCGAGAGGCCGCGTGAGGGCGGTCAGGACCAGCAGGTCCTGGGACTGGCGGTCAGGACCGGGTTGGCCCTGGTCACTCACACCGCCCTCTGCCCGCGCCCCCTGACCTCGTACTCCCGCCGCACGCCTGCGGGGTCTGCCATGAGGTCGCTCCAGTCCTGCTGCAGGATACGCCGCTGCTGCTCGGCCAGCACACTGAGCTGCCGCGTGCAGCCCTGCAGGTGCGTGTAGAGGCTGCCCAGGCTCTGGCCGCGCCACGAGGCCGCCTTCTGCGCTCAGGACAGCGAGCACCGGGACCAGAGCGGAGGAGGGGAGAGGTGGCGAGAAGCACCATCAGCCAGGCTCCCAGCCCATGCTGCCATGGTCACCCCGTCACCCTGGCCTCCCAGGCCACCCTTCCATCTGTCACTGTACAACCAGCCTAGGGGACCAGCCTGCCCACAGTCACCCCATCACCCGGGTCAGCCAGCCTGCCCCTCACTCCCCCCTGCTCACCAGCAGGTCCTGGTACTGGCTCCTGATAGCGGCTGCGTCCTGCCTCAACCAACGGGGAGAAAAGAAAGGACAGGCCCAGTGAGAGGCAGGATCCGGGGTGCTCCCCGCAGCTCTCCTCCTTTGGCCCTCTCCCCGAGTCCAGCGGGGCCTAGCTGAGGTTCTGATGGGAGAAGGGCTGGGGGACAGGGCCGGGCTCACCCACCGGCCCCACGAGGCTCCGCAGCTGTTGTCCGTAGGCCTCGATCTCCTTCTGAAGAATGTTGTGCTCAGCCACCTGCTGTTCCAGCTCAGCCATGCCTGGCCCGTACTGGCCCTCACACACCTGCTTCTGTGGGAGGAGGCAGTGCTCAGCAGGCGGGCACAGGAGCCCCGAGAAGCCCTCCCAGAGTGCCCGCCTTGCCCACCCCGAGCCTCCCTGCAAGGAGTACGGTGGATCACCCTCACAGAGGCTGGACAGCCAGGTGAGTGGGACATGCACTCTCCAGTGACTCTGGCCACCTTCCCTGAGGCCCACCGGTCCCTGAGTCCCAGGACCGGGGCTCAGCCTCCCCAAAGCCTCCCTGCTCCCTGGCCTCCTCCCTGGCCCTGGCCTCAGTGCCTCCTGCCCCGACAACCCCAGCCACCTGTGCACGCCCTGCTTCAGCCCTCCCCGCCCCCACTGCTCCTTCTGTTGTGGCACCAAAACACAGCTCCCACCTGACGTTCAGGATGCCTTGTGACCCGACTCCACCCACCTGCCCCCCCCCCACTTCCCATCCCACCCCGGGCTTCCTCCTAGCAGGAGCCTTTGTTCCTTCTTTCTGGAATGTTCTCACCATTCCCCCCTCTTCACAGGCCTCCTCCTGCAGGAAGCCTTTTATGAATGCATGGTCTCCTCTGCCTTCTCAGACCCCCGAACCATCCACAGGTCCAAGCAAGCCCGTGATTAACGGCAGTTCTGCCTCAATCACTGCAAGGAGTGACTTCGGGTTCCAAGAGGGTGGCTCAGACCTGGTAGGGCTCTTACCTGCTTCTGTTCCAGCGTGCGTGCCCAGTCCACCCTGGGCCCCATGTTGGGTGGTAGCACCATCTTCTCATACAGGGCACGGTACTCGGAGCACTCCTGGGTCACCCGCTCGTGCAGCTGCTTGATGCTGCGGGGAGGCGTGGGGGCATCAGGCTGGGCTCTCCCCCAGGTGCCCACTGCCTCCTGGCCCCAGCCCACTCACTCCTTCTCGATCTCCTCGGCTTGTGGGTGCTTGAGCCGCCGGGCCTTGTCCACGTCCAGGAATAGGTCCTTCAGGAGCGTCTCCGCCTCCTTCAGGTTGCGGCCCGTCTCCTGCCGGTGCTGCAGGGGCTGGCTGCACTCGCTGTTCTGCCGGTCCTGGGGGTGCGGCCAGAGCAAGAGGCATCCTCATTAAGGCCCAGAGGACCCCATATTCCTGCTGCCCCATCTCTGCAGGCCTGAGCCCCAGCCTGAGGAGAGGATCCTGGTCGCGCTGGCCAACCTCAGGGCCCAGGGCATCTGTGGGCTGGGCAGCAAGGACTTGAGGGGAGGCCTAGGCCCCCTCCGCACCCCCTTTGACCCTCAACAGAGAAGGAAGGCTGAGCCACCTCTCTCATTGTGGGGTCTGAGGCACAATAGGGGGTGTGGGCGGTGAACGGGGTTGTTGTTCCGTCCCCACCATCACTAGCGGGCACGAGAAGGGAGTGGCATGTGTGCCACCAGAGCTCGTCAGGGATGGCATTGGGCCTCCTGGTGCCATCCGGCTGCCCCTGCGCCAGCCATCAGCTATACAGCCGCACCTGCTGCAGCCTCTTCTGGGTCTCCAGGATGTCTCTCTCCACTTGATCAGCATTGCCTTGCATGCGAGAGATGAGCAGGGCCAGCTCCTGGGTGGCAGCCCTGGGGAATGGGGGTGGACAGAGGGCACCGTGGTCGGGAAAGTCTCCTCTGTTCCCCTTGGGCAGGTGGCTGCCCACCCAAGTGGGCCACCTGGCATCCTTCTGCCTTATACCACACCGCAGCCAGGCCATTGCCGGAGAGGGCGGAGCACATGACCCGGGGGGGTGCTCTGTGGTCCTTCCCTGGCAGGAGGCTCTGAGGTACTGAGTCCTGGCGGGGGCATTGTCCCCAGCATGCAGTTCAGAAAGCTAGGACCCCTGTCCCAGCTGCATGGGGCCCGTGGAGCAGTGGGGCCCGTGGAGCAGAAGGGCCCTGGGGCGCCCTGGCCCCACCCTCAGCCAGGTGACCTGGCAGTGAGCTGTGGATTCACCCAGTTCCCCATCTCCTGCCCTCTGGTTGGCGGTCTGGTGCCCAGGGAATGAGGGAATCACTAGCTCAGCTGCTAACAAACACCGGAGACACTGAGGTGGGGCCCCGGGGGACAGGGGGGAGGTGGCCAGGCTCACTGAGGATGGGGGAGCAGCAGTATATACCCCTCATACACGCCCAGCCCTGTGGCCCCAAGGCTTTGCTCAGGCCTTAGCAACCGTCTGGAAGAGCCACATGGCATTGGGCCAAGGGGATCCCACAGATTGCAAGGGCATGGCAGCATTTTCCAGGTTCAGGGTTCAAAGCCCAGATTGGGACCTGGCTTGTCAGGAGAGAGCATGAACCTGAACCGGCCCCAGGTCCTTTTCTATGCGTTCATTCTGGAACCTGTACAGGGCACCTGGGTCCAGCACAGGTGGTGCTGAGTTGGCACCTGCACGTGCCGTTTACGGTGGCACCCCCGCTGCCCAGAGCTGTAGGTCCTCACTACATACTTGTGGAGTGAGTGCACTTCGTGTGAGGGGCCCATAAGCCCTCTCTAGGGGGCTGCAGCCAGAGCCAACAGGCCTCGTGGACTGATCGGCCCAGCCAGGAAGCCTGCCCAGGGACCCTGCTGGGGGAGGGGGCTTTGGGTACTGAGCCCTGGTGTCTAGTCCTCAGTATGGCCCCCTGGGAGGGCCGTTCCTGCCAGGAGGGGCATGTTGCAAGAGTCTTAGCTGCCACCTGTCCCATCCTCCCAGACGCTCAGCTGGGTGCCGCCAGCCGATCCCTATCAGGGTAATGGGCCCCCCACACCCCTGCCTTAGCCTTTCATCTCTGGTGTCATCTTGGACCCCAGGCAACCTGCCGCCTCTACCCTGCAGAGGGGACTGCGGCCCAGTGGGTGGGAAGAACACCAGCCAAGTCCCTGGGTCGGGGGCACCCAGGAGCCCAAGGCCTCCGGCTATAGCGTAGACCAGGGCCCTTGGTATGAGCAGGAAAGGGGGTGCCAGGGAGGCTCCGAGGGTGCCTGGGGCTGCAGGGTACTCGTCTTTGCACCACAGCACCCCCTTCATACACCCACCCAGTAAAGAGTCCCCGACTCTTTAACAAAAGCCTAACACAATCTCAAGGCTGAGAGAGCGTTCTGGGGAAAGGTGAAGCTTAGACGGGAGGCCAGCACAGGCCCTGCCTCCCTGCTTCGGGGCACCTCCACCTCAACTTTTCTAGCCACTCTGCACCCAGGCCCCCGGGTCATCCCTCAGGTCAAGCTGAGCCCAGGGGCAGCACTGTGGGGAGGGAGCCAGGCACCCAGCTGCCCGCGGAGCCAGGCGACTGCTTAGGTCCTGTCCAGCATGGCTCCCTAAGTGGCCTCACTCACCCTTTGGCCTCAGGCCCCCCGGAAAATGCAGGTAGGCCCAGACCCCCAAGCCTCCTGCCAGGGCTGGAACTTGGCCTGGGCCAGCAGCTCTCAGCTGGGAGAGCACCGCCCTTGGGCCTTTGGCCTTGGGACACCAAATGCCATTGCTGGGCTGGTCCCGGGCCCCAGGCTGCCGCCTCCAGGTGGCTGAAGTCCCCAGGAACCACCCCTGCCCCAGCCGCCCCTTGCCCGGCCCTGCTCACCGGCTGTGCTTGCTGGGGGAGCCCTTGGCTGGGGAGCCTTTGGGGGACCCCTTTCCCTGGGATCCTTTGCTCAGCCCCTTGAACATGGTGGTGAAGTCGGTGCCGGCTCAGTCTGGGCTCAGCCGGTGCGGGTGGCAGGCAGCGGTGCGTCCTCCCTGGCTGGGCAGCTGGCTCTGGCGAGGTGGGGTGCGGGCGCGAGGGGCCAGGCGGTTCCTGGGAGGCGCCTGTGCAGGTGAGCGGAGCCCGAGCTGCCGCGCATGTACCGGGCGCGCCCACTCACCCGCTCCAGCACAACCAGTTTGGGAGGAAAGGGCAGCGCCCAGAGGCGGGGCAGCCAGGCTGCCGCCTCCCAGGGAAGGTCTGGGCTTGTTGCACCCACACACCCAGAGGTCACACTCAGATGGGGAAACAGCTGGCCACGGGGGACAGGGCTCCAGACAGACAGATGCATGCAGGCCCAGGGACAGACCGTCTCAGGCCCGGAGGCCCCCAGAGAGCGGCAGAGCCGCTTGCCTGGGGTTGACGAACGTCTCCCGTTGCCCAGGGAGGCCCCGCTATCAGGCAGGCCCCCACCCACACCGGGAGAGGTGGGGCTGCTCCAGGCAGCCCTGGGCAGGCAGGAAGCCCAACTCCCTGCTCCCGGTGCACAGTTCTCTGCGCCGTGTTCTCACCAACGTGATGGAGTGGTCAGGGGACCCGCACCCCCAAATGGCACAGTCTGTTTGTAAAGTGAGCCACACCCAGGCTGGCTCTCCACACAAGCTCACCTGTGTGTGGTGTTGGAGCCAGACATAGCAGGACCAGCATGGCTGGGACCTACAGATTCTCAGACCAGCTGCAGAGGGTCCCCTTCCACCTCCACTCCACTCCACTCCCCTTCACGCTGTGCCCCACTCTGCCACTAGCTGCTGCCTCTGCCCCCAGGTGCTGCTACGCCCAGGGTGACTGACCCTGCTTGAAAGCCACCATGCTTGGGTTTACTGCCTGCCTCCCAGCCCACTCTCACCGCGGACATGGCCCCCAGTGGGCTTTATGCAGTTACACTGAGTGGCTAGAGGTATGTGCCCACCTCCCAGGCCCTGTTCACCGTCTCAGCTCCAGAAGCCCCTCTGCAGACCTGGACCCCATGATTCATTTCTGAAAATCATGCGGTTCTGGTGGGAAGGGGTTCAAGGGGGAGCAAGGGGGAGCAGTAGACCTGAAGGAGGGGATCGGGTGCCAGAGCCATCCCAGCAGGCTTCGCTGAGCACAGAACACAGCCCTCGGGCAGCAGACAGATGAAGGCCCCAGCACACAGGGGAGACTAGGGACATTGGCCTGGGTCTGGCCACACTCCCAGTGGACAGAGGAGAAGGCCTGAGTCCCTTAGGGCTGCATCCCACGGACAAGCCGCTGAACTTGGCCCTCGACTTCTGGCAGTAGGGGTTGGGAGGGCTGCAGGAGGCCCTGACAGAACAAGTACACTAGCGTGGTCAGCTAGACTCAAGCGGGAAGGTCACCAGCATCCTCCACGCAGGGCTGTGTGATTCGCAAGATAGAGGGAACTGTCTCTGCACGTTGCCCTGGGTGGCAAATTTCTTCTGACCTCTAGTAGCACACCTCCCATCAGCTGTTCTCAGAAAGGGGCCATTTGTTGAAATGACTGCCGGCTCCTGGGGTCAGCGCCCCTCCCTGACATCAAGTAGTCGGCACAGTTCCTTCATCTTTGGGAGGTGATGGAAGTGCCCTGGGAGCCGAGACAGGCTGTCACGCAGGCCACACTCCCGGTGGATCCACGGCCCCCTGCCCTGCCTCCCAGAGCCCAGCAGGGAGAGGACATCCAGGGGAGGCTCTGCTGAGCTCACAGAGGGAGGGGGCGAAGGGCAGCAGGAGGCTTTGAGCTGGAGCAGTCGGCTCTGCCGCCCTGTGCAAGGCCTCCTGGAAACGGATGAGCTCTGTAGGGGCCCTCACATGCCCCGGAGATCAGGCGTGATTCATGGGAAGAAAAACAAGAGCTGAATTCCTGGCGCGACTGTCCACTGCTGAGCTAAATCAGGCCCCACTCCCCAGATGAGGCTGGCGGTGCAGCAGGCGGGCACACCCGGTCTCTGAGCACTGGCTGCTGGAGGCGGCTACCTCTGTTCACAGGGCAGTGCCCGGCCCCAGGAATAACGTGCAGGAGAAAGGAGAGGAACAGAGAGGGCTGGGTATCGTCATGCTTCATCCTTGGCCTCTTCCCGTCTGGGAGAAACATCTAGACAGAGGTAAGGTATGAAAAGTAAGGGAGCAAAGAGTCACTCAGTGAGAAGGCCAGAATGGGGCTGGTGCTGTCTCCCATGCAGCCTCAAGGCCCACAGGGCTGTGAACTTGAACTGTTGACTAGTCTGAACCAAGACAGACTGTAGCATGTGAAAAAAACATACCAGATTTGAAGACTCTGGGTGACAATAAGAATATAAAATAACAATATTTTTGTATTCATTACATGTTGAAATGTTAACTATAAAATATATTTTTAATTAATTTCACCTGTTTTTTCACTTTTTGAATGGGGCTACTAGAAAACATACAGCTTTCAGCTGTGACCTACATTTGTGGCTCTAAAGAATTCCTATTGGACGGCTCTGACCTTGAAGCGGGCCGTGGCTCCTGACTCTGGTCTTCCTGGGCTCGGCCCTGCCCTGTCTCCTCCCTTTGCATGAGACGGGAGGCCCAGGGCCTGGCTTCTCAATGCCTGGGTGAGCCCCTTCCCAAGCCCGACCTTTGCTTCCTCATCTGTAGACTGATGGTGTCAGATGCCAAGGTCTCCAAGGCTCCTGCCAGCCGCGCCAGTTATGATGTTAGGTGGTGGCTTACTCAGCTCCCCTAGCCGGGAGTGTCACAGCTCACAGGGCCCGAGCCTGGGCCAGGGGTTGACCAGAGCTGGAAGCACCCCAGGCTCCCAATCCGGGGCTCCATGCCAGTCAGGCTAGGCCCAGGGTGGCAACTTGGAAAGGGCGCCAGGGCCCAAGTTCCTCAGAGCCAACTCTCTTCCGAGCTCCAGGGGCTCCCGCAGGCTGGGGCATCCTCCTTCCTCCTGAAGCAGAGGGTGGCAACTGCCGACAGTGCCCTGGGAGCTGTAACCATCGCAGGATCTGCCATCGCAGGAAATTGCCTTGTTTATACAAAAGCCCTGCCACCAGACCCTTGGAGCCGAGGCTGAAAAGCTCTCTGCCTGGGCACTTCCTGGGTCCAAGGGTGGCTGGGGAGGGGAGTTCAAGGGTGAGTCCTGTCCCCAGGCATCAGGAACATGGAGGCCAGGGCCCAAGAGTCCGCAGGGCTGTCTGGAGGAGGTTCTCTGGTTGCACGTCTGTCTGCCCAGCAGGACTGATAAGAAGACAGATGAAGGCCTACCCAGAGAGAGCCAGAAGGGGGCCACAGCTCAGAAAGAAAAAAGACACCAGCTTAATCTCTTTGGGCCCAGAGGGAAGCAATACAAAAACAGGAAAAAAAAGCAAGCAAGCAAGCAAAGCTTGCCTATGCCATGTGCCATGCACTCCCATATACTGCCTGAGAGGGCAGGCCCAAGGCTGCCTGCGAGTGCATTTCTCCCTAGGAACTGAGGGCTCACAGCAGGACAGGGTCAGTGCCGGCTGTGCCTGCAGCCCTGGCCGCTGCCACGGCACCAGCTATCCCTGCACTCGGAAGTCTGCAGCCTGCCCACTCTCGGTGGAAGCCGCTGGCCTCCCCAAGTTGCCCAAGGGCTCTGGGCCTTCCTTCCATCTTGAAGACAGTGGCCAGCTTTCATAGTTCAGTCTGGGTAGCTGGGGCCTATTGTGGACAAATTCAGGTGTGACCAGAGGCTGACTGTGACCAACAGCAGGGTCAACAGCCTGGCGGCTGTGGAGGGTCACAACGGCTGTAGCAAGGCCTCAGTGGCACCGAGCCGTTGGTGAAGACAACACAAGAACAAACTCATAGCGGTCTCTCTCTCTGGAGGCAGCCCCGCCTCACCAGGCTTTACTGCCAGCAAACGGGGAGTGGGGACTGGACTCCAAACACACAGTGGTAGCTCATGGACCCGTGCTGTTGTCCTGAAGACATGGCTTCGACAGGCCGAGACTCAGGGGAGGGCAGGAGGGAAGGCAATGGGACCTGCTGTAGGGGTGGGGGAGGCTGGTTACCACCAGGAGGTCCCCCTGCATTTCCACTCCTTTTGCCCAGTGACTCAGTATTCTGTAGGCTACACTCTCTGGGTCCAGGGGCCAGGCTGTCCCTGGGGAATTTCCTCTGACTAGGGCTGTAGTAGTCAGGTGCTGGTGGCACAGCGGTTAAGCACTCAGCCACTAACCGAAAGGTCAGTGGTTTGAACACAACAACAGTGTTCCATGGGAGAAAGATGTGGCAGTCTGCCTCCATAAAGATGAGCCTTGGAAACCCTATGGGCAGTTCTACTCCGTCCTCTAGGGGCACTGTGAGTCGGAACTGATTTGTTGGCATTGAGCCTGGGTTTTTTTTTAAGTTAGAGCTGCAGCACGGACAGACTTCCCGACAGCGACTTCCACTACCTTGGCAGGGGCTCCTTCCACAAGGGCCTGAGGGGCCACGACAGGGCCCAGCCCCGCAGTTCATCAGACAGATGACCTCTAACGGAGCTACCGGGGCAGGGCCTGCACAAAAGGCAAAGGCAAAGTGGAAACAAAACCACCTCCTCAGGCTACTCTCCATCCATCACGGCCCTGGACGGCTGGAGGGGCCGGCCCATAGGTGGGTATTCTACTAGGGTCTGCTGTTGAGATGGTGTGGTGGTTATGTTTGTGTGTCAACTTGCCTGGGCCTGGTTGAGTGGCTGGGCAGCTGATGGTAGTTATTCCCCATGATGAGACTGGCAATCAACTCCATGGTGGAAACTACTGTGAGCAGCTGAGTAGCTGCCTTTGGGATGTGGTCTGCTTCCTGTATATAAGGAGAAGCCTTGGGAATGGTCTCTAGCCTATGGCACGCCAGGACCCTGCATGTAGCTGTGTCATTGTTCAGCAGCCTGCCATGCTCTGCTGACTTTGGGACTTACAATGGACTTAAGTTAATGGTCTGCAGTGTGGTTTGGTACCATCAGGACTGTGCCTTTTTACTTGTCAACCTTGGGTTTGTCAGTCTCAGCAGCCAGCAGCTGAGTGAAGAAAAGCCTCCAGCTTCAGTGGGCCGGGAACAGGAGGCAGAGCTGCAACCCAAGGTTGAGGGGCTTTCACGCAGCCACTAGAGCCTGGCACTTTGAACCTGGACTTAAAGCCTCCAAATTGTAAGAATAAACTCCTGTTTGTTAAGGTCATCCCATTTGTGGTATATTCTTGTCAGAGTGGCACTAGGGAACGAGTACAGATGGTATTTTCTTTAACTTGTACAAATGATCACACTGGTGGCTCACACGTGTGGAGCCGTGCTCTGCTCCAGGTGGTGCTCGGGCAGGGCAGATCCGTGTGGCCAGGGACACATCACTGTAGCGTCCACCACGGGCCTCCCCTAGATGCTCCCACTCCCACATCTCCTGTTGAATCCAACAGGTTGGATACTTCCCATTGGTGTTGTCAGGATGCAGGCAGTTCCCAATTTATTCTCTTTGCTTCGGAACACCAATAAATTTTAAAGCTAAATCTGGTTTCCATCTCTTCTGCAGCAGTAAGTGTCTTCCAAAAAAAAAAAAATGCACATTAGAACCAACACATATTTTTTCTATCTTTGGATATTTCCCTAGACCTCCAAGTGTCAAGCTTTCCAAGGCTGCAAACAGTAATGCGCTGTTTGGAATTCTCTGCTTTTCTGGGTAATTAATGACGTTCAGTGGGATTAAAAATGAGCATTGCCACAGTGATGACAGTGAACAGGCAGAGCCCTGCCACCCCAGAAGGCAAGGGGTGAGGGCATGGCTCCAGCTTCCCGGAGGAAAGACCTGGCTAGGGACCAGGGCCGCTGTGGGTTGGGGACCGTGCTGCCCTCACGGCTGTCACCTCAGGTTGTCCGCAGGGGACGAAGGGAGCCAAGCCAGGCAGGGTTTCATTTCAAATGGAGAAACCAAGAATTCTCACTTGATTTAATGTAAAACTGGACAGGAGATAATACATCAAGCAATGTCTAAGAGGAAAAAGCCGGAGGCAGAGTGGCCATGGGTATGTCCAGCCTTCTGAGGTCTGACTGTGTTTCCTAAACAGAACCGACAAAGGTCAAAGTCAGAAAACTCGGCCAAATTGTGTCTTTTCAATCTGATGCTTGGCGTTCTTCAAAAACCAAACCCCAAACCAAACTCACTGCCATTGAATCAATTCTGACTCATGGTGAACCCCTTTGGGTTTCTGAGGTGGTAAATCTTTATGCAAGTACATTGCCCAGCCTTCCTTCTGCAGAGTGGTTGGTGGATTTGAACCGTCAACCTTCTGGTCAAAACCAGTTTCTGTCAATTCCAACTCATGGTGCCCCCATGAGCATCAGAGCAGACCTGGCCTCCACAGGGTTTTCAGCGACTGGTTTTTCAGACCAGATCTTTGTACCGAGGTGCCCCGGGATGGACTCGAACCACCAGCCTTTGGGTCAGCGCTTTGCATCTCCCCCACATAATCCTTCGGCATTACCACCTGGTAACTAAAGGTCAGCTTTTAGCCTCTGTTTCTTCAGACCAAGAATATCATCCAACAGACAGACAGACAAGAGTCACACAGCAGCCCTCAGGCATGTTTGCAAAGTAGACTGAATTCAGCATCTTCTCTGTCAATACCGGGAGGTGACTCTTACAGGTCCAAAGTCTGCTGACAGTAGCAGGGACACAAGCCAGAGTAACAGGAAAAGACCGGTGAAACCAAGTGCATCCTCACTCGTTGAGCCTTGAGACCTTGTCTCCTCTCCTACGCCGCGCGAAGGGCCAAGCGGCTTCTGGGCTCTGTGACACTGTGCAGCAGACAAGCGCCTGCCGAGCAGGGGCCCCAGCCTAACCCCTCGCCTGCTCCCATCGGAGGCGAGTGCCTCTTCTCTGGCCGACGGCAGGACAGCTCTCTCTCGGCCCCGTGTCTCCCAGGGCACACAGCCTGTTTAGTATCCAGTGATGCTGTGTGAAGGGCGTGAGCCAAGACCTCGCCCCTGCCCGGTCTGTCTCCTTGTGTAAACATGTGCTCTAACACTGAACACAGCTGCACATCCCATGAGTCACGGCCTCACTGGCTGACAACGGCCAGTACTGTTCAGGGCATGGGCAGGGCACTGGAAGAAGGTTCTAGAGAGAACCTGAGGGAGATGGCAGGCAATTTTACAATGGAAAGGTGCCATTGGGATGGAGTTGCGTCCGCATCTCTACTGTGTGGAACCCTGGTGGTGCACTGGTTAAGTGCTCTGTTGTAAACCAAAAGGTCTGTGGTTCTAACACGTTAGTTGCTCTGAGAGAAAGATGAGTCAGTCTGCTTCTACATTGACAGCCTTGGAGACCCTGTGAGGCAGTTCCACTCTGTCCTCCAGGGGCGCTGAGTCGAGATCAACTCCACGGCAGTGGGTGTGGGTTGGGTCAGACTGTGGACCCCCACCCACGCCAGAACTTCAGAGAGCAGCAGGGGATGGACAGGCAATGAGCAAGGCCAGTGACCGAGTGACACTGTCCAAGAAAGGTAAGGACAAAAGGAGAGTCGGTTCTAAAAGAACTTCTGCAGCCCCGTCCGACCCGACTATGGCACAGATCCTGACAGACTGCCCTGCGGAGGCTGGAGTCCGGGCTCTTGGGGGTAGGGGTCAGCCGAGGATGACACAGAGATGAGAACTTCAAAGCACAGCCCTGGGGTCCGTGGTCTTGGTCAAGCTCACATGGCACGGCACAGTACATAAAAATCTTGTTCTACACTCTACTTTGGTGCGTAGTGAAAGGGGGCTTTAAAAGCTTTTGAGCAGTCATCTACGATGCAATTATTGGTCTCTCCTTGCCCAGAGCAAAGAAGAGTGAAGAAAATCAAAGTCATATGGAAACAGCCCAAGGGTATGATGGACTACCAGAACCTCAGCATTCCCGACCGAGACCTGATGCCCGGCTACCAATGCCAACCACTTGGAAAGGGATGGAAATTGGAGATTCTGGACAGAGTGGGAGGAAAAACGTGGAACAAAACTCAGAAATTGAAAAATGACCATTTACTGGTCGGACAGACTGGAGAAACCTCCTGGGTCATCCTTCAGGCCTGGAACTGGACTCACGTCTGAGCACTGGCTCTCAGCCACCGTGGAAAGGCCTATAAGCAGAAGCCCTGCCCCAGGGAGCTGCACCCCTTAGACCCATCAACTGTGAGGGACCAGAAGGGCAGTTGTCTGCACAGGGGGAAAGCTGGGCAGACAGGAAGGCACAGATAAGGGCACAGGAAAGGGGCTGTCACAGGCGAGATGGGGGGGCTGTTATTGCTGAGACAGTTGTCAGCAGTGCCATGAAACCAAACGTGTATGAACTGTTTAGAGTAAAATGAATCTGCTTTGTCAATATGCACCCAGATCACAATAAAAAATAAAAAAAGACAAAAAAAGACACAGCACTGGGGCTGCCTTCAGATGCACAGGGAAGCTGGGGGAGGGGAAAAGAGAATGGAACCCCTCAACATCCCCTCAGCCCAGCAGGGACACTGACCCGAGCCTTAAGAGCAAAACTCAGGATCTTAACCCAAGATCAGTATCTGTGCTGTATCTTCTCAGGAGGAAAATAATGAAGAACGCTTGTAGCTGTACGGCTGGGAGGTGGGTGGTTCAAACCCACTCAGCAGCTCTGCAAGAGTAAAGACCAGCAACCGCTCCCATGACCATCCCAGCCTAGGAAACCCTGTGGGCGATTCTACCGTCACGTGGGTTGCTGTGAGTGGGGACAGACTTGACAGCCCATTACAACTCTAAGTGGACGGCATAGATTTTCTTCAATCAAAACCCACCATCAACCTCCTGAGGCTCTGATTAGAGATGAATCCTGGGAGAACAGACCCTGACCACGTGCAATCGGGGTGACGTCGACCTGGGGGGGCAGACCCCGACCACGTGCAATCGGGGTGACGTCGACCTGGGATAGCAGACCCTGACCACGTGCAATCGGGGTGACATCGACCTCGGGGGGCAGACCCTGACCACGTGCAATCGGGGTGACATCGACCTCGGGGGGCAGACCCTGACCACGTGCAATCGGGGTGAAGTTGAGTTTGTACTCCCACCGCCCTTTCCTAACTCTGGCAACTCCTCTCTGCAATTCACTCGGGAAACAAGAGGTACTGTCTTGGCCACACTGGATTCCATTTTGGAGTAACATCCACAGATTGTTAGCCATCCAACCAACTCTTTCCAGACACTCAAGGCTGCTTGATATGGGAACATCTCCGTTGACATGTCCCGAAACCAACCACCTTCTCTGTCGACATATCCCAGAACCACGTCTACACGGACATGTCCCATATGGGTTTTGGTCTTCTGAGGGATTCAGAGGTTTCACGTACGTTCAAATCACTTTTATTCCCTGCTTTTGTCACTTCCATTATTGATGATATAAAAGAAATAAGGATGACTAAGGGGGAAAAAAAAAAAGGAAGGAAACTGCTTAAAACATAATGGCATCTGAGAGTTAGACTGGGGACTCTCTGGAAACAGTGCCTCCAACACATCTCCGTGGCCTCGGTGACAACCCGACGGCCAGAAGTCTGGACAAGTCTGACCTCACAGGGTCGTACAAGGCACCCAGGAGCGAGCGAGCTGTGGCTGGACACACGGTGAGGCCATGTAAACCGGGCAGTCTCCAGGATCTTTGCTGTTTAACGTGAGATTTGGTTTAATCACCTCTGAGTGAGACACGGCTCTCACTGAGTGCGACACAGCTCTCAGAATAGCGCTCTCTTCTTGTTATTTGCTTGGAGGTAAGGGGGGGCTGACTGTAATTCTGGAGGTGGGCCAACGCTCACGGCTACAGACAAAGTTCTCAGGGTTCTGACGGTCACCAGCTGCCCCCCAGCAAGGCCGAGTCAACGTCAAATCGGCGGGAATGAGGAAGCCCACCACAGCTCCGGGCCCCATCTGTGATGGTGGATGCCCCCTGAATGCAGTACTGACCAAAGGGAATCACGGCTCACATGGGGCCAGGCGGCAGTCACCTGACCCTGGAGGTGCAGGAGACAAGTGAACCTGCACACATCTACCAGAAGAGGAGGGTGCCCGCCTACACAGGGTGAAGGGTGTTAAGTGCACAAACACACGAGATGTAGGAACGAAGGGCGGCAGACGTCAAGCTCCCACCCTGGGCCAATACCCACCTGGATTTAATAGCATGGAACCTGCTGGGATGTTCCCACAGCACAGATTCAGAGTCAGGCTCTCCCCCCACCCCCAAGGAAAAGCCTGGCTAGCTCCTGAATCCAAAGATGCCCTTAATGTAGCCGGTGAGGCCGCTCTTGGCCTTCTGCTCCAACTTGTCCTCGAGCGGTGGGAACGCCACGTGGTTGAGAGCCAGGTCAAAAAACAAAGGCTTGCAAGGGACAGGCCGGAATCCTGGCGGGAAGTGCACAAGGCTGGCTTGCTTGGTGACGAGGGAAGGGTCCAGGCAGAATGTCTCAAACCGTTCAACCAGAGGCTGGAAGGCAAATCAGAGAGAAGCAGGGTGTCAAGCACTGAAGACCATCCGTGCACTGTGTGCCGGGCCCCGTCCAGTGCTTCTCATGCATCTTCTCACCCAACCCCCGTGAGGAGGTGCCATCACGCCACATGGGGATTTCCCAGCTCAGAGTCACTGACACAGGTTACAAGGTGAGGAGGCAGGGATTGGGGTCCAGGTCTGCTGGACGCTCAAGTTAGAGCTCCTAACTGGGGCTTCCACTCTGCACAGCAACAGAGTTCCCAGCCTTCCTATTCTGGGGTAATCTAGACACCTAACTAACTTTAGACGGGTAGTTTTCAGAACTTCAAGAGAATGGAAGAAGGCCAGGTGTATCCCTAGAAACTAAGGCTCCTCTGCTCTACAGATGAGTCTATCCCTAGTGTGTGAATCCTCTTCATTCCCCAAACGCCACAGCCCAGACTCACCTTATTGTCCTTGACTTGGGAGGACGTCTCTGTTTGGTGGGAGTCGTTTGTATCTGAAAGTTTCACAAGGATTCTGTGAGAACAGGGACTTAACACCCTACAGTCACAAATGAGGCCTCTCTCGGGTCTGGTGACAACTCAGGGCTCTAAATCCCAAGAACAAAGGCAGCAAACACAGGGGAAGTTAGCCCTCTCCCTTCTGGGTCCTGATTCTGCTCAAAGTGGTGCAGAGAAGAGACAGTAAATCCCTGAAGCAGTGCTGCCGTCCACTGGAACTAGCAGTTGTCCAGGAAATAGTATTAGGAAGGGACAGTGTTTCTCTAAATCCCACATCATTCAATTTAATGCTAATGTGGCAGAAAGAACCCAAACCAGAAACCAAACTCACTGCCAGAAGTAACCCAAACCAAAAACCAAACTCACTGCCACTAGTCAATTATGACTCCCAGCGACCCTCATTGGGTTTCTGAAGTGGTAAATCTTCACGAAGGAGCTCTGGTGGCATAGTGCCTAAGGCATTTGACTGGTAACCAGAAGGCTGGCGGTTCAAACCCACCAGCCACTCCCTGGAAGGAAGGTTGGGCAATCTACTTCCGTAGATTACTACCGCCTCGGAAACCCAAAGAGCAGTTGCCAGGAGTCAGGTCCGACTTGACGGCACATAACAACAACAACAACCAATCTTTATGAAAGTAGATGCCCCATCTTCCTTCCACAGAGAGGCTGGGGGGTTTGAAACCACCAACCTTCCAGTTAGCAGTTAAATGTCTCAGGCACTGCACCACCAGAGCTCCCCGGAAGAAGCAAAGGCAGGGAGAAATGATGATCTTAAAGTTAAGATCAGGAACAACCTATGGCTGGCTGTCCCTGCCACTTCTAGTCCACACAGTACTGAAGGTTCTAGCCAGGGCAAGAAAAAGACACATGACACGATCCTGTCTTGAGGAAAACCCTAAGGAATCCACTAAAACACTGTCAGAAGAAATAAACACGTTCACCCAAGGCGCAGGAGACAAGACCAACGTACAAAGATGGGCCCAACAACCTCCATCCGTCTTCAAGTCGCAGCGCAGGGTGGGGGAGAGAAGAGCAGCAGCAGGGAAGGGGCCGCGGGGTACAGGCCTAAGAACAAGTGAGGCTTACCCAGGATCGCCGCCGCCTGCAGAGAGCACTTTTCTGACCTCACTTGAGTGATGAGCTCTCGCACATCCGGCAGGTCCTGAAACAATTCGGAAAATCCGCAACTTCAGGCCGGGCCGGGCTTGAAGCACAGCACAAACCAGGGTTAGTTAAGAGAGCTCTTTGGCACCATCATAAGATTTTAAGAGTTTTTAAACCATTCTTTCTATTAGAAAACAAAAAACCAGGCTGCTTCAAATGGGAAAGGCTGATGGAATAATGCCTGGAAATAAGTCTGAATAAGGATGACTTTGTAATGAAGAAATATTAAGAATAAATTTGTAAGTACTAACGAACAAACTGATCATTACTAAATGTTTACTAGGTGTCAGGCACTGTTCTAAGCAGCTTACATAATTACTACTTCAATCCTCACAACACCCACAGAGTTGTTCGTACTCCCCTTTGACAGGAGAAAAGTGAAGCCCCAAGAGGTGAAGGGCCTTGCAGTCACACTCCCAGGACAGCAGAGCTAGGGCTCAGATCCCGGCCGTCCCGGCTCAAGGGTCTAAGCGCTTCATCACTGTGACTTCTACCAGCACAAAGACAGTCCTCAGCCTCAGCCTTTCACTCAGCAACCACTGCAACGACCTGATGAGGTCTTTTGTTTGTTGTTGTTATGTGCCATCGAGTCCGACCCAACTCATAGTGACCCCTCTTTGGGTTTCTGAGGCAGTATCACTATGGAAGTAGACTGCCCCATCTTCCTTCCGAGGAGTGGTCTAGCTGCTACAAAATCTGTGCCTACATTCACTGACACGAGCTTAGATGGGTATCTGTAAAACACCTTTTTCTTCTTTCTTGAGATGAATGAGCCACACTTGTTTGGCATCACGTCCCAAAATTCCACCCCACTGTGAGGATGCTAAGGAGCCCTCGTGGTGCAGCAGTTAAACACTGGGCTGCTAAGCCAAAGGCTGGTGGTTCAAAGCCCCCAGCTGCTCTTTAGGAGAACGATGTGGCAGTCTGCTCCATGCGGTCCTCAGGGCTGCAGTGAGCTGGAACCAGCAGCAGTGCGGTTGAGTCGCAACGATGCTGATGCTCAGGACTCCCCACTGCCCCCATCCATTGACTCCTATCTTCCTGGCTTTGCTCCTGGTCCATGATACTTGTTTTGTATTCGGGCATGGGGTCCCACAGACAAGTCTCCCCACTGCAACAAACCCACAAGCTCCCTGAAGGCAGAGCCGGGTTTACCCCTGGGGCCTAGTGCCACTCCTGCTGCCTGTGACTACACTAATACAGTCTCTACTTGTAAAATATAATGCATTCAATCCCTTGCAAGAGACTTTTTTTTTTTTTTTTTTTAATAATCTCCACATCATGTCAACAGTCCACAAGCTTGAAAAACTAGCCGGTGTCTGATAAATGACTGACTAAGTGCCCTGGGGATCCGGTTAAAACGCAGCAGGTCCGGGGTGGGGCCTGAGAGCCTGCATTTCTCGCTAGCTCCCAGTGAGGACGGACAATGTCGCGTGGGAGCCACTGAGTGGCTCTACCCTCACGGCTCCAGAGCCTCTGTGCAGCTTGATGCGAGAAGGGGGCAGTCTCACCTTCAGGCTGTTCCTGAAGGCGCCTGCATCGGAGCTGACTTCGCTGGCGTATTTCAGGACCCTGTCGTACAGGACCAGGGCTTCACTCCACTTCTTCACCAGCACGTAGGACTGAGCGATGAAGAAGCACCTGAGGGGGAAGACCCACAGCTCCAGGTCAGGATGTTCACTGCCATCGAGGCTAAATGCAGAAACGGGTTTCTGAACCTCGGGCTTCTGCGTGGGCGAGCCCTTGTGTTCTCAGCATGCAGGCTTGCTAGGCCAGCCTGTGAGTCTGCCCGAGCCATCACAGGTGACAGTGCATATCCACCGCAACACCTGTCTGTTACTTACAAGACTCTGGGCAAAAGGTAGCTTCCAGAAAGAGCACAGCAAACAGCAGGGACGGGAAGAAGGAGAAGGCTGCTTGGCTTGAGTGTAAGTCCCACCCTCCACCGCCCCCCCCAGCCTTGTCACCATACCCACCTCCGCTCTTTTCTGAAAACCAAAGATGCCCCTTCCTAATGGGACTGCCCCCGGGTCAACAGTGCCACAGTGCTGCTGGCCCCTCCCAGGACAGACGGGCCCATGGGAACCGGGAGAGGATGGGGCAACACCAGCAGGACGGAGGCTCCCTGACAGCCAGAGAGCACTGGGTACACGAGCCAGCAGAGGGCCGCTGTCCTCTGCCACGCTGCCTAGATCCCCATCTCACCACACTGCCCACTTCCAAGTCACAAACCATGTGATTCACTGAACAAGCCTAGGTTAGCCTCGATTCAGTTCAGTCCCTGAATCAGCCCCTCTGGGTCTGCTGCTGACTCTCCACTAGGAGGAAGGAAGGAGAGACCAGCTTGGTGTGCATGCCGACTCCCCATGTTCAATGACACTGGAAATCACCAGCCACACTCTCCCGTGGCCAGGCTGCCTGCTTTCAGATCCTGGACAACTTAAGTGTATAGTTAAGGGTTGATGATCCAGGGTCCCAGGAACAAGACACGCTCCCAATGGTCACAGAACCACTGGGCGCCAGAGGGCTGCCCTTCCACAGCATGGCACCTGTACGCCTTGTACACCAGGGTCTTGAGGCCTATTTCTTTCTGGAAGGCTCTGTCCTCCTCTAGGCCAGGAAGCTGGAGCAATTCCACCAGATTCTGTACAACAGACACAACAAAAAATTCATGAAGATAAGGCCTCAAACTGAGCTTCCGACAGAAGACCTTACAAGAACAGATGGGGAAAAAGCACAAGCCAGGGCTTAAAGTAACGGGAACAAGGCCTTGAAGGCCTGAGACGGCAGCAGCCACACCTGGCATCCCCTCCCTCCCCCTCTGATCCTATAAAACTCAGCTCACACCACTCCTCCTCCTTCTTGGATCCTGTCAACCAGAGCAGGTCTCTCTGGCTCCTGGATTTCCGAGTGGCTTGCTCACTTGGCATTTACAGAGGTGCCTTGCTTGTGTGGATGCCACACTATCTCACTGACAAACTCCCCGAGGCCAGACTGTGAGCACAGGTCTCAGGACGCTTCAGAGCATCAAGAAGAGAACCTGACACAGGCGCACGTGCAGCAAATACCTGCAAGTCTGCTCTCCCCACAACCCCATGGATCGGGGCTCAGACAGCTCAGCAGGTACCAAGCTAACAGCACAGTCCTGGCTGTTACCGCCCTTCCTCCAGGGTCACCTGTAGAATGATGTCGTAGAGTCGGATCAGGTCCTGGGGCCGGGGGGGGCGCTTGCTGTCGTCTTCCGGCGGCTGCTGCAGCAGGGCCCTCTGCAGCCCTTTAGCCATGTTCTCATTCCGCTTGATCGCTGTTGACAGCTTGATGTAAGTCAGGTAGCTGTAATGCACCACACGTCAGCTCAGGTTATGTTCAGGGAAGCTGGGACTCTGGGGAGAGCCCTGGACTCTGAGCTGGAACTGAGCCAGGGAAGCCTGGTGGGGAGGACGTGTCATCCAGCAGGGCCTCAAGTTCAAGGGGTCCTGAATTCTAGGTGCTGTGCAGCGGCAAACTGGCAGGGGACCAGAGTGAGACCTTATCCCAAAATTTGATTTCAGCTTAAATTCTATTACCTGTATCTTTTTTTTTAAGAGCCACAAAGCTACTAACTAATGACATTACTAGTGACCCAAGGTGACAAGGACTAGTTAACTGCACGGCCCCTACTTTAAGAACAGTGTGCTGACATCATAGCTGCTCCTACTTCTGGTGACCCTCTCATCTCAGAAAACACCGGGACAGTCTCCCCGAATGGTTACGTGTACTAGACATGGCATATACAGGAGACACAATGCACGAGACCAGCTTAGTGTCATTGAACTCTCCAGTGAGTCCCTTTAACATTTGGGGATACAAACATGGCAACAGTGTGAGAATCTGTTTAAGGAGGATCCAGGCCTCTAGACAGCTGTCCTGCTCTGGCAGGAGATGGGGGTCATCCCTTGGA
>NW_006921605.1:6529576-6535691 GCF_000298275.1 Orycteropus afer afer | reverse complement strand
AAAAAAAAAAAAAAAAAGTTTCAGCAGTTGATTCTATGGCACAAATCCAGACAAAGAAATCAGTAGGGCTGAGAGCCCAGGAAAGGGCCATGCAACAGAGAGCCAGGTAGATGTATTACCAAAACCCCAACTCACCGTCCTTGAGTCGATTTCAATCCGTGGCAACCCTGTAAGGACAGAGTAGAACTGCCCCTAGGGTCTCCAAGGCTGTAACCTTTATGGAAACAGACTGCCCATCTGTGCCCCACAGAGTGGCTGGTGGGTTTAAACTGCTGACCTTTAGGTTGGCAGCAGAGTGCTTTAACTACTGTGGCATCAAGGTTCCTTTTATCTACATACATGCATGATATTATTTATTATCTATTAAGAAATTATTAAAATGATGTTATGTATATGCTTTTGTTCCAATGAGATCTTATATAATGTTGAAAAGATGAAAACCACTCCTACCTGTGCAAGTACTGCAAGTTAGACACCTTTCCTGACTCCGCTTCAAGAACGTAGTCTCTCTGTTTCTACAGAAAGTGAAAAAGGTAAGGCTGAATCAGGTGGCCCGATCCCTGGCTGCTACCGCCTCACCCAGTGGTGTGGTCCCTGTAGTGGCCTGGATACAAGCTGACTCTAATAAGCCAGAGACCTCAAATATTACACACCTATTTGACATATTACAGAACAACAGGTTCGCTCTGCTGCCTCAAGGAAGAGGGTTCAGAGCAATGGCCAGGGGAGGTGTTGCACACAGTGCGGCCGGTGTCCGGCCCTAAAGCATTAGGATGAAAAGTCCACAGCCCACGGCTCCATTCCAAGGTTTGCACTTTAGATCTTAATGCCACCCCTTGTGCTGTTAGCTCCTGCCTTTTGTCATCAGCAAATAATGGCCCCCTCCCCCAAGATATACACATCCTACTCCCCAGAACCTGTGGTAAAAGAGACTCTGGCGAAATCAAGGCTCTGAGAGCAGCAGACATGATCTTGGGTTACCGATGGGCCCACCATCGTCCCCAGGGTATTGTAAGTGAAAGAGGGAGGCAAGAGGGTCAAAGTTAGAAACATGTGGGGACACCTGTGGTTTGCAGCCAAACAAAGTACAGGCATGTGAGTTAAACATTTACCTCAAGTAGACACACGCCCTGGACAGAACAATCATGGAAGAAGGAAGGGCTGCTTATGCACAGGGAGACAGCTCAGGGCGCAGGAGAGTATGGAGGGATGGACACTGGAAAGAGGTAACTATGGGGAGGAAGTGGGAGGGGAGCTGCTGCATTGTAAACTGTGCTCAATGACATGAGACAAAGTATATGTGAACTGCTGTATGGAAAGTGAATTCGCTCTGTAAATCTTCACCCAAATCACAATAAATAAAATAAAATTTAAAAAAAAAAAAAAAAAAAGAAAGATGTGGGGACGGCAGCAGAGGTCAGAGAGGAGAGAAGTGCTCCACTGCGGGCTGAGAAGCTGCAGGAGGGGCCGCGAGCCCAGAGACGCAGGCGGCCTCCAGAAGGTGGAAAAGGCTTTGCAACCCTGGGAACGGGTTCTCCCCCAGAGCTTCCGAAAGCAGCGCAGCCCTGCAGACTCGTTTTAGAGTCTCACCTCAGAGCTGTGACGTAGGAAATTTGTGTTTTAAGCCAGTGAGTTTGTGGAGCTGTGAATTTGAGGCCCTAGGCCTACCAGGTAATGCAGGGCCCGTCGGGAGGCACAGGGTGAAGGGAGGAACTCTCCCCGCATGACTCAGCCCAGAGGCGCCGTGAGCTGCTTGCTGAACCCATACCTCCAAAGAAGGTGTGAAAGAGAATGAACCGCTCCAAGCACTGGGGGCCCACCGGAGAACAGGATACACGGAGAAGGGGGACCCCCAGGAAGAACATGTCCCACCTGGTCTGGTTCCAGCTCCTCTCGAACGGCCTGGATGGCGTCCCGACACTCACTGAGCACGGACTCAAACAGCCGCTCCTTGGTCTCCTCACTCTCGGCCTGAACAAAGGTAGGAGGGGGTAAGGGAGTAAGCCACGGCCTTCTGATGGGAAGGGGGACCACAGAGCTTTGATTCCCAAGCAGACCCCCAACACATCTTAAAAAAAGAAGACCCCAAGCAGAGATCCTTTCAAATGGTGATTCCCATGGGACTCTTACTGACTCATTACTTGCAGGGAACGGGAACTACATTTTTTGAAAAGCGAACACTGAAAAAAGAGTCATGTGTATAACTGAGCTGAAACTTGATCTGCTGAGCAACAGATGCTCTAGAACCTTCTACCACCTTCCTCCAAGGATTCCACCTCCAGCCAGGACCAGTTTCCAGCATCCCAAGAAGGCCCTTCCAGACAAGACTTGGGCACAGCTTCTTCACACGAGGCGTAGCACACCGGAAGTTTCTTTCCTTCTCTCCCTCCAGAACTGCCTTAAACTCTGCTGGATGGAACCCAACAGACATGCAGATTCTGAATTTCTCTCAGGTCCAGGTGGTAATCCACACTGCTAACCAGCACCTAGTCAACGTCAAATTCCCCTGAGTGAAAGTACCACACGACATTCCCTTTACCACAGATGCTCTGTGGACACCTACACCACCCACATGGCTACTTTGAGAAGTCTTTTTAGGGCCTTTGAGGTTGACAAGTATGAGGTGACAGTCCTTGCATAAGCACAGGGCGTCACCCCCCTGCTACACTACCAGGATAAGTGAAGAAGTGATTCATTACCTGAACGCCTGCCAAGCCACATTACCATCCTAAAGAATCTGGCTGGGCAGGTGTGAACGGACCAAAGGTGATGAGGAGGGAAACCTGTGTTACTGGCAGACCCACTACAAACTTGAAACATCAACATTCCATCATATTTGACTTCCCACAGAAACTAACATCCACTCTGTTAAAAAACCTCTTGACACTAAAACAACCTGCCAGAATGCTCACAGGAACACTCGGCACTGCCTGCTCCTTGATGGTTGGGGCAGGTGTGAAGAGAAACTTTTCTCTTCAGAACTTAGGTGTTTCCTAGTTTCCATTGTTAAAGAAAATCACTTTCCTCGTGAAGTACCCAGTATAACGCAAACATACTTCCTACTTACAAGCCACTGGCTCTGCTGCTGTGTGGCCCCCTGGAAACATCCCAGGGTGACGGCGCCACTCAGACCCACGGCCCTACCGAGCAGCACCACCCCACCGAGTCCGCTGCATTGATGGGGACGTTCTGTGCCTGCACCACCCAGAGTGCAGTGTCAGCCACAGGCGGCTGAGCAATGGCCTTTTTTTTAATTTTCCATCTTAATGCAAACAGCAAACACACACATATTTACATTTTCATTAGAAAAGGGACCATACTTGGCATGCTATGTTGTAATGTCCTTGACAATTTCCTATTTTCCCATGCCATTCAGTATCCTTTTGTAGTGTGATCTTTTACTGACATTACACCTATCACTCTCCATTAAATCTACAATCTCTAAAGACTCCCAGACAATAAACTCCTACTAACTCTACCCCTCGACATTTTAATTTGCTAAATATAAGCGGTCACATATGTCAGCTGGCTACAGTACTGACCAGGGCAGCTCCACAGAGTACACTGCACACAAAACCACCCTTAAGCACCTCCAGTTAGCAGGTCTTTATAATCACTGACTCACACACATTGGGCAAATTCTTCCAAGTGTGAATCCTGTCAAAGGGTGTGGCCATGTAACAGCGTAACAAGTGGAATGAGAGTGAACAGACTGGTGGGCACTGTTTAAGAAACCAACCACACACACACACACACACACACACACGTGTGCACCCGAGAGCCACGTTCCTCGCAGGCTGCTGCATCAGATTTGACAGCCTGCCATCCAACCAATGTGCCACCAACAGCATTCCCACAGAAGCTGGGGATTCAGCGGGCAGGACCATGGGTGAGGAAGTCAGAGAGCAAACTCAGTTCTACCAGTCCCCCAGGATCGGGCTCCTTTTCTGCAGAGCATGGTGCCAACAGAGAAACAAGTAAGATGTCAATAAGCTCTCTCTCCTCACCGCTACCTGTCAGCCCTTTTCCTACGCACAAGCCCACCGTGCATCCCGTGCTGAACAGAGCGGACCCTCCCCTGCTGAGGGTTCTCAGCCCTCCTGGGATCTTACATAAGTCTGAACACTGGAGGAAAAGGCATATCTGAAGGAGAAGGCTTAAGTCAGCTGTGTTTTTCTTATGGCACCCATACTGCACTGTGACTCAGAGACCACTGATCTCTGGTGAGAACTTCTGCAGTGTCTCTCTGGGCATGCTCTTCAAAGAGTAAGCCATGCCTGCCTTGGGATCATCTGACTGCTGACACTTTTAGTCCATAAACTTATCTTTGAAAGGACAATGGAACAAGAAACATCCCTCAGTACAGAGACTCCTCACTGTCTGCTCCCAAGTCGGCCACCAAACCACCGAGAAGGCGCTCCCAACCACAAGGGGGTACTCTCAACAGACGATCGTGTCCACAGCATACACAGCTCTTACAAACCCACGAGTACCATCCCTTATCTGTCCTAATAACCAGGTTCTAGAGCCGTCTTCATCAGACTCCAAACACTCCAGATGCTCTTTCTTACAGCTCCAGCCCATCCCCTTAAGACGTGGCTCCGAGCTGATTGATCCAGGGAAAATTGGCTGCTACCAAAATGATCGCGTCCCATATGATTTTCATTAGTCTACAGAAACCGCTGGAAGGTGGTGGCACAAATAAGAGACATACAGGCAAATCTGACCACATTCTCCACCGTGGCCACAGGAGAACTGGGGAACTGAACGCAACCTCACCCAGAGACCACAGAAGTCCCAGAAAAGCACACAGACACAGGGTGAAGCAGGACATTACTCTTTTATTCAAGAGCAGTTTTTTTCTTTTTTAAAGTAAAGGATAAAGGTCTTCGTTCTACTCAAACAGTGACCATAATTTGGAGGACAAGAGGCACCAAACCGGCAGACATTTAAATCTGCCTTTGCCCTCAAAGTGCTGCCCACGATGTGCTCATGATGCACCACCGTGGCAATTCCAGTGAGAACAAGCAACAGAAATGAATACCTAAAGACAGAGAATGAAAGAAGGACAGCAGTGAGGACATGAACACCTGGAGCTTGGCTGAAGAGACGAGCAATTCTGCAACTGGGTTTTGGCAGGTGATTCATTCTCAGTCTAATAGCTTATCTCCCTGATTGATTTCTTCCTTCCACGCTGCTAAGGAAACTGCTGCTTTGGTGTTTAAAGACCAAAAAAACCTCCACAAGCACGTAAGAAGCTGGGCTGCCCAAACCCTGCATCCCAGTTCCGAGAGGATGGCAAATACCAATGCCAGCCAAGTGAGAGACACTGAAGTTAAGGCCCCGTGTCTTTAAGGCACAGTTTTTGGTTTCCACGATAGAGAACAACTCAACACGGTAATGAGAACTGGCAAAGGGGGGGATCATGTCATATGCAGCCAAATAACCTGACAGTGGCACCAGGGGCACATGGTTCTTTTTGGGATTAACCTCAAATAGCCAAAGGGCATTTTCCATATTTAATAACCCACGGTTCATTCGACAGCCATTTAATCAGCTGCCATGCTAGACATAACACCTAAGGCTTTAATTAAACCTTACTTGACACTGTAGTTAAATTATTTCACTAAAAGGACTGATCCGTCATATGTGCAATATGGGACATCAGATATTAACTTTCTTTTTTTTTCTGAGAAAGCCCTCAGATTTGTTTTACTGTTTGTTGTATCTGGTAAAGTCAATAAATATTAAACTGCAGGACTATTTTAAAAGTTCCAAGTGTTGGATATCATTCTTGGATGTGAAGCTCCACGAAGAACAACATTTCTCAAAAATCTGTGGAGCCCAGTTGTGGCAGGTTTGCTATGGTTCCAGACGGCAACGAACAGTGTGATGAGAACGCGCCTGACACGGGCAGGAGGCAGCCAATCACAAGGAATAAGACAGATATGTTATTTTTTAATGCTAAGATCTTACCAGGGCTCCTACACATTTTGTTCGATCTTTTACGTGTTTCACACCATAAATGTAAAAGTAAAACAATAACATGTATCAAAAAAATGGGTCAACATAGTATTCTCACTTCAGGGAACAGATACCATAACAGTAATCCAAA
>NW_006921605.1:6522827-6524066 GCF_000298275.1 Orycteropus afer afer | reverse complement strand
GGTCGTACCATTTTCATTAATCTAATTTCTTGCCCCATTTTTATTCTCCTCTTTGTTTGAGAGCAATTGTTCAGTATTATAGATGATTTTTTTTTAAAGGATCACAGGACTTAGTGGGTGACACTATGTTTTTAGTCAATTTGTTGTTTAGCTACAAAGTGACCTCAGAGATCAGTTTCCATTCAAGGTTTGAAGTGTAGACATACCTCCTTTCATTGGGCTTTGCAGTTACTTCTTTTTTTACAAAATGGAAGTTTGTGGCAACCCTGCATCAAACAAGTCCACAGCATCATATTCCAACAAGTGCTCACTTTGTGTCTGTGTGTCACATTTTGGAACAGTCACAGTATTTCAAACTTTTTCATCATGCCATCGTACACTTAATAGACTACAGCATAAACATAACTTGTATATGTACCAGGAAACCAAAACACTCATGGACTTGCTTTATTGTGACATCCCTTTATTGTGGTGGCCCAGAACCCAACCTGCACCATCTCTGAGGTGTGCCTGGACCTCAGGGCAACAGTTTTAGGGAGTCCTCCAGTCTCACGGTAGGTCTTGCTCCTTTTTTTTTTTTTTTTTAAGGAATTTGAGGTTCTGTTCCACATTTTTCTTTCTATCAGGCTCCCTCTACTATAGACCTGATTAGAATGGTCAGTAGTGGTAGCTGGGCACCATCTAATTCTTCTGCTCTCAGAGCAGACAAGGCCGTGGTTCACATACAATATCTGCCTGGAGACGAGTGTGAGTCTCTGGCTTCCTTCTTTTCTCTTCTGCTCCGAATGAGTAAAAACCAATTGTTGTATCTTAGATGGCCGCCTACAAGCTTTTAAGACCCCAGATACTACTCACCACATTGAGATACAGAACATACACTTTATAAACCCCAGTATGCCTACTGAGAGATATCCCACAAGACAATGGTCCTAATCCTTCAACCCCAGAAATGCAAGCCAGTGAGGTGTCTGGTTATATCTAAGAAGTATTTGTCTCTGACAAATGTGACAAATGTGCCCCCTATGTGTTTTATGACAAATATGAATATATGCCCATGCTGTCACATAGATGCATACAGGTATACAGTAAAACTAGAGATGCAAAAGCCAGAACCCATGTAAGGTTGAAACCTGTCAGAGAAGGAAAACTCAAATATTTCCCACTAATAAGACAACTATAAAAAAGTGGTAAGACTATACCCTGTCAGAAGTGGAAAATTTGTGAGACCTCAAAAACAAG
>NW_006921605.1:6517592-6520822 GCF_000298275.1 Orycteropus afer afer | reverse complement strand
AAAAAAAAAAGGCAGTCCCACTGGGTTCTGGCCCTCTAAAGGTTCACTGTACCTCTGCACACACTTACGTATACACACATACATACATATGTACTGCCCCTTTGTTTTCTATAACCAACACATTATCCATTATAGACTAGGGTGTACACAAACGTCTTTAATGCTTCCTTTGCATCATGGATCTTAGCTTATGGAAACTCAAGTGCTAAAAGCACAATGGAAGGGTAAAAAGAGCCATGTCAAGTTCAGGCAAGGGTGTGAGGAGGAAGTACTTCTGTGTACTCCCAGTAAAGATGTAAATGAGTGGAAACTTACTTAAAGGCATTTGTCAACATGTGGAAAAAATCTCCAAAACATATGGCCCCACTTCAGAAATTTCCCTAAGAAAGTAAGTAAGAATGGGGAACCAGGATGCTCGTGGAACTCGCTTTACCACTGAAGCAATCAGCAACAGTGAAGTACTTAAATGGTTAAACAGAACAGACTGTACAACAGAGGGCTCTTCCACAGCCGCAGAAGACAATGGTGTGGAAATACACATTTACCGAAATGGAAACAATACGTGATACTAAAATCACAAACCAGGTTACTTAACATCATAACCTGAAATACTTTAAAGACGCCTTTATTCTAGCCACAGACAAGTCTGCCAGATATTCATCCCATCAGTGACAGTGAGACCTCCAGAAGGCAGGCCAGCACATGATTTTTCTACCAATTTTCTGTGCTTCCTACTTTTTCTAAAATGAGCCTATATTACTGCTTAGAAAAACAAATGTAATGAGGTACAAAAAGTTGAATACTTAAGAATATTAAGTGACAAAAAATATTTTGTTAAAAACATAGTTATAAATGCATTTATTAACAGCAACTATCACCGGATGACAGGGTTATGAATTACCTACCTCTCAGGACATTTTCAAAACACAGTAAAAGAACTGTCACAAAAAAGGAAACACTAGATTACCTCCAATTTTTCCGCCAGGAGACCCTCAGTACCCCCAGATCTCAATCTCATCTGCATCAGTTCATTGATGGCTGACTGGTCCCCTGAGAGACACAGAGAGAGAGAGAGAGAGAGAGAGAGAGAGAGAGCGAGAGAGCAAGCGAGCGCTCTTCAAAGTCTGATCTCTCGAGAACCACAACATTCAACTGAGACTTAATGGAGCTTGTCCCCCTCCAACAGTGCGTGTAAATGATTTAGTCCTGAAGACAGGCCCTTTCACTGAGAAGGAATTTGACCGGAGAGCAGAGAGACTGCTCCTGGGAAGTACAGATAACGGCAGGGAGGGATGGACGCAAAGCAACGGCAACTGTAACTCAGAGCAGGGCTGTGTTTGACAGTCACCCCTTAGTCACTACAAACCCCTGCCAAGGGCAGATGCAAGGGAAGCACAGGGAAGTTAAATAAATTGTGCCAGCTTGTGCCAAGCCACAGGCCAATGCCCCAGTGGAGTGGGAGCCTGGGTCCCCGCTCACCAATGTTGTAAGCACAGTAGCGGATGTTGGGGGAAATCTCCTCCACACGCTGATTGTACAGCACGGCCTGCTCTTCGGTGAACGCACTGGCCAGCTTCTCGTAGATGGTTCTGTGAGTAAAGAAACATCAAGTTTCACAACAGCCTCGTTTTTAAAAAACGTACTCACAAGGGACAGCGGCTGAAACAGTCCTATGAAGCTCTTGCATCAACTACCAGAATTGGCACGCATTATGGCTTGACCTGAGAACCCACTCAAAAGATGTACTGTAAATCCTAACCTCTATACCTGTGGTTATAACCTCATTTGGGAATGGGTTTTCTGGGTTATATTAATGAGACAGCATTAGAGGAGGGTGTGTCTTAAATCAGTTTCTTTTCGAGATATAAGGAGATTAACCAAGCAAGTGAGCAAGCAGAGATGGGAAGACAGATGCCACACATGAAGGAACCAAGGAACCAAGGAACAAGGACCTTCCCCCAGAGTCAACAGAGAGGGAGCGCCCTCCCCTAGAGCCGGCACCCTGAATCTGGACTTCCAGCCTCCTAAAAATATGAAAACATAAATTTACGTGCCACCACTAGTGGGATTCCTGTTATAGTGGCACTAGAGACCTGAGACAGCATGCCCTAAGGATGAAGAATCAACATGACTCTGGGGGAAGATAAATAAATAAAAGTAATTAACCGAACTTTCAGAGAAATGAGCCATTAGCTTTTCTGCAGCTTGAATCTGATGACCAATCATCAAACTCGTTACAGCTGTGGACAGGGGCACTTACTTGCATTTGTTAAAAGCTTCAATAGCAGCTTTCCATTCCTGATGTTCAAAACGCAGCATTCCTGCGAGGTACGCCGTGTACGCCTATAAGGTGACGGAGAAGAGAGAAGCGGCTTTAGAATTAGGACGAGCCCTGGGCTCGCTCTCTTCTACTTGCTCCTAACTCTGCTGTCAAGAATGTAGCCACATCCAGGTTGACTGTTAAAGACCAAACTAAGTTAACCAATAAAATGTGATACACAGGTAATTTGTTGTGACTCAAGTTTACTTTCCAGGAGAGAACTTTAAAACAAAGAGAATTTCTTTTCTTCATTTTACTTACTTGACTATAACTTGAAAATCAACAGTTGAACATAAACTTGCAATACCCATCTTTTTTTTTTGAAATCACTAAAATAAATTCTGATTTTGTGGACTTCCCCAAGTATAAGATGCAAGTTTTCCCGTCCACATCTGAAAAGATGCATGGCCTTTCTTGAAAAGCTACAGTAATTAAAAATCAAAGACTCAAAAACAAGGGGCATCAACTTCACCTTTTAAGAGGAAGGTCTGAAGTTGGTTTTTTCCTTCTCCTATCAATTTACAACATAAGACACAGTTCTGTTAAACTGTGGTTTCCCTAGTTGTTTTTTTACGTCCTGTTCTCTAATCTCCACTGAAGCAAAGCTTGAGGTTAAGACACTAGCCTGAGCCTCTAGCTTGGTCTTGGCATCCACCCGATGGCTCTCACACAAGCGTTCCAACTCCTCTGCATGCTTCACAGCTTTGCGGAGGCGAGACAGCAAGTGAAACCGTTTTCGGGGCTCAGTGTTGGCTTCCTGTTTGAGCTGCATGGCATAGCTCCAGGCTCTCTCAGCATCCATGAGAACCAAAAGCAAGTATCTAGATGAACAGAGGGCAGAACGGATGAGCTGAGTGACGGCCGGGAATACCCAACCCACACACAATCCTGCAGCAGCGATCCTCAGCCG
>NW_006921605.1:6476300-6516512 GCF_000298275.1 Orycteropus afer afer | reverse complement strand
TTTTTTCCCAATCTGTAGGTTCTCTTTTGACTCTTTTGGAGAAGTCTTTGGAAGCACATAAAAATTTAATTTTTAGAAGATTCTATTCATCTAGTTCCTCTTCTGCTGCTTGTGCATTTTGAGTTATGCTTGACAATCCATTTATGCCATAAATTAGGGCCCCTAAATTTGCCCCTAGTTTTTCCTTAAGGAACTTTTTAGGTTTCACATTTAAATCTTTGATCCATCTGGAGTTAATTTTTATTCTGTCTGATATTTGATCACCTACTCATTGAAAAGCCCGTTACCACCTCAAACCTAGCAAACCCAGACTCCTGATCACCTTCTCCTAAACGTTATCAAAGAGCCGCCTGGAATGGCCCACGATCTGGTCTCATCTTCGAAGCAACACCTCCATCATCCCAACCCAGTTAGAAACCAAATCCTTAAGAGGCAATATCTGAGGTGGTTAACAGTGAAGCAAAGGCTCTAGAGCCAGAATGCCTGGGTTCTACTCTTAATACCATTACTTAGTAGCTTTGAGACTTTGAGCAAAGTGCTAAGCTCCCTGTTCCTCATCTCCTCAGTTAACATACATAACATCTTAGAACAGAGCCTGGCGCTGAGGGTTCAGGAAGAGTAAGTCACTCTATTTTTATTATTATCCCAGTGAATCTTCTCTTTAAACTACTGTTCTGATCAGTTTTCTGTCAACTTCAGCTTTACCTTCTCTTTCCATCAAAAGAGAGTCCGGACTTCTTTACTTAGTTTCTGACTCTCCCTAAGTTGACCTCATCGTTTTAACCTCTCCCCCCTGCTGCTTCCCATCAGGTCCCATATAGCAGCTGTATCTTCTTCAACACCTGAGCAGCCACAGACACCTATCCAGAGCTCTACAGTTCCTGGAGTGCATTCACACACCATCGGAACCACTTTCCCCCAACAAAATGTCCTTTCCTCTCACCAATCCAAGATCCAGCCTCCTCCAGGTAGGCTTCTTGGCTTTCCAGTCAAGTGCACCTGAGCTAAACCCTCCCTTGCAAGGCTTTAGACTTCTATAGAGTAAATGACACACATTGTGGCACTTTTGCTATTTTGTACTGTTTTCTGGTTTTATATGTTGACTAACAGGTCTCAACAAGACCACAGTCAACAGGGTTCGAGAACTTGGCCTGCTACCTCTTTTATATTCAATATGGTATCATGTCAGCTGTGGTCATACACTAAACCAAGAGGTAGCTAACTTTTTCTAAGGGCCAACAGTATATATTTCAGGCTCTGCAGGCCATGTGGCCACAACTACTTTGCCAGAATGGCACAAAAGCAGCATGAATGATACCTCAACAATGGATGTGGCTGTGTGCCAATAAAACTCTGTAAAAACAGGTGCCAGGAGGACCAATTTAAGAAGCTAGCCTTGAGACTCCCCATACATTCTGCCTGGCAGGCTAATCCTTCAGCGAACGTGAAGCGCTGGTGCGTTCAGCACAGGCATACACACACTCCACGTCCGTAATAATAGCCAGGCTTACATAAAATAGCTCTTTTTTTTTCTTAATTTTAACCATTTTTTAAAATTGTGATTTGTATCAAAGTTTCATGGAAGAGATCTTGATTTAAGCACTCAGACATTGAAATCCGTTCCAATCACTGACTTTAGCATTTACTGTGCCACTACAGACCTTGAATAAGTTATTCAATCTCTTTGCTCAATTTCCTCACCTCATAATGTAGAAACAATAAAAAAAACCCATCCCGCAGAGCCACTAAAAGAATCACATGAGCTATTTTAGGAGTCTGGCATGCTGGCGTCTGGCGCCCTGGAAGTGCATTAGCCAACTGAGACAGTATCTCGCACTCAGGCAGTCGATACCTGTTATCAGTCAGAAGGTCCTCAGTCACTTTCTTGCCTGTGAACTTGTGTCTGTTCCCCATCTTGAAGTTGAGTGTCTTCCGGAGGCGTCTTTGTCTACGGGAACAGTAGCCCCTATAAGAGAGCAAACAAAAATCACTCAATCGAGCTGACAGTGTTTTAAATAGTAAATGCTGGCAAGGTCAAAGGTTTGGAGTATTCTGTGGATTACCATATATATGACACTTCATCTTGTAAACATTTATTAAATAACTAAAACATGTAGGGCAATATGAGTGGGATTACAGAAACAGAGAGGCAGAGCATACAGTGCCCATTCTCCAGGAATCACCCTCTAGTTGAGGACCACGCAAATAAAATGGCAAACAAGAAAACTGAATGGAAAGGACACGAGTAGTCACTCTCTTCTCTTTAACCGGCAGCTGGGCCTTGAAAGAATATGTCAGGTTCTGATGGAGGTACAGCAGGGGAAGAGGCCCCCCAGGGAGAAAGGAACAGCAAGCATACGTGACCAAACACCAGGGTCCAGTCAGGAAACCACCAAGGATTCCTACACACACCACCTCTTGTGAGGTGTCCCCTCCTCTGTGCTCAGGGAGCTCAGCAGAGCCCGGGGCCCTGGGATCACATTCTGACCCCTCTGCCCCCCACCGGAGAACAAACTGCTGCAAAGCGGGGATCTTATGTTGAAATTTTCCCTGGTGCTTCAGCACAGTGTCAAGCACACACACGTTCAAAAAATGCATTTTGACTAAAGGAGAGTAATAAATTCGTGTATACTTTTACCAACCCTTAAATCAAAATAGGAACCCTGGTAGCACAGTGGTTAAAGTGCTCAGCTGCTGACAGGTTGGTGGTTTGAACCCACAGCCACTCCATGGAAGACAGACGTGGCAGTCTGCTTCTGTAAAGCCTTGGAAACCCTATGTGGCAGTTCTACTGTCCTACAGGGTTGCCTTGAGTCAGAATCAACTCAACAGCAGCCGGTTTTGGCTCTGGGTCAATGAAAACAATACAGCAGCTAATTTACAATACAGAATAACTGAAACAAAGCTTCAGCATCTCCATCTTAAAGCTGCTAGGGCACAGGCTATTAAAAGAAGAAATAATACTCGGGGTGACTCTATGAACCAGACTTCTTCCCTCAACTCCTACTATGGGCTTTAATCATCACTTACCTTTCTTTTTACATCAAACTCAAGTGGAATGCTCATATGCGGGTACAAGTGCACAATGGCAGAAACCTTCTGGCAACAGGGATACAGTCATCAAGATCAAGGATAAGATACTCATGCCCCTGAGCCAACAGTCGACTTCTATACTGTTGCTGCTGTTATGTGCCATCAAGTTGATTCCAACTCACAGTGACCCTATGTGATGGAACAGAACTGTCCTATAGGGTTTTCTGAAGGAGCTCTGGTGGTGCAATGGTTAAACATTCAGCTGCTAACCAACAGGTCAGCAGTTCAAACTCACCAACTACTCCATGGGAGAAGGATGAGGCAGTCTGCTTCCATAAAGATCTATAACCTTGGAAACCCTATGACGTAGTTCTACTCTGTCCTACAGGGTCATTGTGAGTTACCATCAACTCAGTGGCAATAGGTTTTGGGCACAGGGTCTCCTAGGATGTCATCTCTATGGAAGTAGATGACCAGTCTTTCCTCCCACAGAACTACTGGTGGGTTCGAACCAATAACCTTTCAGTTACCAACTGGGCGCTTAACCACTGTGCCCCCAGGGCTCCCTCTACGTACACTGCTTTATACTAAACAACGCTAATTAGAAATACACACAGGTATGAACAGAAACTCATGGGAACAAAATGTTTAAAGCTACAGAATTTGCTACCATTCTAATAACCAATTTAAGGGAGGAAGGCAATAAATTATGATATATCCTTATACTGGACTTGCTAACCAAAAGGTGGGTGGCTAGAACCCACCAGCTGCTCCATAGGAGAAAGATGAGGCAGTCTGCTTCCGTAAAGATCTACAACTTCAGAAACCCTATGGGACAGTTCTACTGTGTCCTAAAGGGTGTCTATGACTCGCAATTGACTCAATGGCAGTGGGTGTGGTTTTGGGTATATGAGACCACAATGCAACTAATAAAAGTACTGTTTGGGGTGGCAGGGGAAGGGAGGGTAGGGTGGGTCACCAACTAGAGGGCAGACGTGTATTAACGTGGATGAGAGGAAAGGCTACACACAGTAAGGTAGACGTGTATTAACGTGTATTAACTTGAATGAGAGGAAAGGCTATACACAGTAAGGGAGGTCAGCACAAGATGATAAGGCAGAAGACGACACTGGGAGGAGCCCAAGAGTGAAGGGCAACGAAGGTGAACATTAGTACACTCACAATCCTACAGTGACAGTAACAACAACTGCTAAATCTACAAACGGGGAAACAGACGAGCAAGCTGACCAGGTGTGGGAATGGGACCACACTCATGAATGTATCTAGGTTTGACAGGCTATTTCTACACACGTGTTTATATGTGCTGCAAACATATCCATGAATATAGCAGACCACACAGGGGGAAAACTTACGGAAACCTCTTAGCCACAACCAAACGCCTTGAGAGAATGAGTCACTAGGCACGGAGGCTCAGGACCAGTCTCAGGACATCAAGACCCACTGATAGAGTCCACAGGACACAGTTCACAAAGGCAACGCTCTACATTCTACCTCGGTGAGCAGTGACTGGGGTTTTAAAAGCTCATGAGCAGCCATCTAAGGTGCAACTATTGGTCTCTCCCCGTCCGGAGCAAGTCAAAGTGAAGAAATTAAAGACTCATGGACATAATTAGTCCAAAGGACTCATGGACCATGGGAATCTCAGCCTCCACAACTCTTAAGACCAGAAAAACCAGATGGTGCCCAGCTAACACTGCCAACTGCTCTGAAAGGGATCACAGTAAGAGGTCCTGGAGAGAGTGGAAGAAAACCGTGGAACAAAATTCACACTCATAAAAAACACCAGGCTTGCTGGTCTGATAGAGACTGGTGCAGTCCCCGGAGTACGGCTGTTAGACGTCTGTCAAGCCTGGAACTGAAGCCACGACCATGGCTCAATCTTCAGCCAAACAACAGACAGGCCTGTGGTGTGGACAATAGTTTGAGGGAGGTATGCACTCCTTGGAACAATCAATAAAATGAGATCACAGGGGCAGCACGTGCCCAGAGATGAAGCTCAGAAGGCAGGAAGGCACAGGAGAGAAGGACAAAGAGGAAGGTGAACACAGGAGGGAAGGATGAGTGCTGCACACTGTGGGGATGGCAATCAACGTCACAAGACAAACCAAAGGAAACCCAAACTCACTGCCATCGAGTGGAACCCGACTCATAGCGACCCCTCCTTGGGTTTCCGAGGCAGGATCACTACAGAAGTAGATTGCCCAAACTTCCTTCCAAGGACTGGCTGGTGGGTTTGAACTGCCACCCTTCTGGTTAGCAGTCAAATGCCTTAGGCACTGCGCCACCAAAGCGCCTAACAAAATGTGTATGAATTGTTGAATGGAAAACCAATTTCCTCTATAAATTTTCACTCAAATTACAATAAAACACTTTTAAAAAAACTGTTTATAGAGCATTTTCACAGAAATAGAGAAATACATACAATAAAATGTTCAGCAAAAAAAATAAAGTCATATATCCAACATGACCAAACTTAGGAAAAAATTCACAGATAGACTAAAAATACAGTTGGTGGATGTCAATGTAGAAATATATTTACATGAAAATGGGCTGTGAGGCTATACACCAAATTCATGATACCACTGGGGGAGGACAACAGCCAGGAGGGTGCTGACTAAAATAGACCTTAGCATCCTTTGTCATATTGTTGTTGTTGTTGCTGTTGTTGTTAGGTGCCGTCAAGTCGTATGTCATATGACAATTTTAATAGTTAGTTGTACTTTGGGGTATTAGGAATATGGATATGCGTTATTTATAATTTTCTGTAATTTCTAAAACATGGTTAAAGAAATATGAATGACTTTTAAACATAAGATGTACAATTTCATTTATAATTGAATAAATGCAAATAAAAACTTTTGTTTAAAACAAAGAAAAGGAAGAATGTCAAAAATATTAACAGTGTTTGGTTAACCATCTCGGGGCGTTGGGGTTACAAGTAGTTTCTTCCCTGTTAATCTGCTGTCACAATAATCATTTATAACCTTCTATGGTTATGAAAAATTTTTCAAAATACAGCCACTCACTCCAGGAAATCAAATGAGGAAGATAAAACTGATCTTAGCCCAAAGAGCTAGTTCAGAGATGTCCAGTAATGGATTGCCATAGTGTAGTTCAACTTTAGTTGCCACAATGTTTAAAAAGGCAGATTAAAACATGTCCAATCAAGCTGAATGCTCAAGTATGTCTAAGCAAAAGGGAATATACCCATGACCATAAATAAGGTTGGCAGATGGTATTTTGACACACGCATTTGTATATCCATATATGTAATAGAGCCAACGAGGGGCAAAGTTACGACAACTTCTTGGCCACGGCCAACTACCCTGAGGGAGCAAATAGTTGGACCTATGGGTTTGGGACCACAGTTACAAGGGACATCAAGCTCAACTACCACAACATACCACACAAAAGCATATCCAATCTGCCATCTTAAAATGAAGCTATAATCTAGAGTATACAACACTTCAGTTGTAGCAGTTACTACGCAAGAGCAGCTCAGGGCGACTTACATCACCTGATATAAGGACAGCAATAAATAAGCTTATGTTTACTGGCAACTGTCAGCCTAGACAGTAATAATTTCTGGGAAAAATCTGTTGTATAAAAAAAAAAACCTGGAGAATTGCTCTCAACAATCAGCAAATTAATAGTTGACTCCTACTAAACAACTTTTGTCCCCAAGCTAATGATCATGTGACTTAAGCACAGATGATATTAGGTACTGGCCTAAAGCAATAAAAAGCATAACACAGTCCACAAAGATGATATTCTAGTGACTGGGGTCTTAAAAGCTTGTGAATGGTCATATAAGATGCAACTATTGGTCTGTCCCCATCCAGAGCAAAGAAGGGTGTAGAAAATCAAAGTTGCAAGGAAATAATCAAAAGGAGGAACGGTCCACGTGAACCACAGCCTCCATGAACCTGAGACCAGAACTCACGGTGCCTGGCGACCTTAGCTGACCACTCTGAAAGGGATCACATTAGGAAGTCTCAGGCAGACTGGGAGAAAAATATGGAACAAAACTCAAAATCATAAAAAAGACTAGGCTTACTGGTCTGACTGAGAATGGTGAGCCTCCAAGATTAAGGCCCTTAATTAATTAAATTAAAGGCACCCTTTAAGCCAGGAACTGAACTCAATGATCATGGCTCAACTTTCAGCCAAATAACAGATCTATATGGTGAAAGAGAACACCAGGAAAGTTGGCACCCCTAGAACAATCAACCAAATGAGATCAAAAGGCCGGCAAGTGCCCAGGGATGAAGCTCAGAAGGCAGGAAGGGAGAGGAAAGAAGGACAAAGGGGAATGAGAAACACAGGGAGGAAGGAAGAGTGCTGTACATTGTGGGGATTGTAACTAATATCACAAAGTATGTAAGAATTGCTGAACGGAAAACCAGTTCGCTCTGTAAACTTTCACCCAAATTCCAGAAAAAAAAAAGTTGGACACTGGACAACCATTGGCTAAAAATGAATCTTGACCTGATTTCATACAACAGACAAAAATTAACTCAAAATGGATCACAAACTTGAAGGAAAAATAGAAAAACATAAAATATTCAGAAAACAATTTTGATGAAGTCTAATTTATCATCGTATGGATACTGCTTTTGGTATCAAGTGTAAACTCTTTGCATGTCCTCGCTCATGAAAACTACTTTTTTTTCTAACACAAGCAGAATCCATACAATGATAAATTAGATTTCATCAAAATTAAGAATTTTGCCCTGTGAATGAACATGTGAGGAAAATGGTAGGACTGGGAGAAAGTATTTGCAAACCATATAACTGACACTGAATTAACATCTAGAACACACAAAAAACTCAAAAGCCAACTGTAAAAAAAATCCAAACAATCCAATTAGAAAATGGATAAAAGGAATAAAAGGACATTTCACCAAAAAAAGATTTACAGGTGGAAAATAAGCACATGAAAAAAGATGTTCCACATCATTAACCATCGTTGTTGTTGTTATGTGCCATTGAGTCGGATGACTCACAGCGACCCCTCCTTGAGGGGGTATCACCATGGAAGCAGATTGCCCAACCTTCCTTCTGAGGAGTGGCTGGTGGGTTTGACCCGCCAGCCTTCTGGTTAGCAGTCAAATAAATGCCTTAGGCACTATGCTACCAAAGGGAAATGCAAATTAATGAGACACTATCAGAATGGCTAAAATGAGAAATAGAGACAAAGCCAAATGCTGGTGAGGATGTAGAGAAACCAGGTCACTCATACATCACTGGGGGGAATATAAATGGTACAACCACTGTGGAAAACAGTTCGGCATTTTCTTAAAAAACTAGACATGCAACTACAAAACAAGCCAGTAACTGCACTCTCAGGCATTTATCCCATATGAAAACCACTGTTGACACAAGAGTTTGTCCACGAATGTTTAAAGCAGCGTTATCTGTAATAGCCAAAACCTAGAGACAACCCAGATGCCCTTCGAAGGGTGAGTGCTTAAACAAACCGTGGTCAACCCACACCATGGACTACTACTCAGAAATAAAAGGCCATGAACTACTCATGCATGCAAGCTGGACGAATCTCCAGAAAATCACACCAAATGAAAGACACCCATCCCCAAAGGTTACACTGTATGATTCCATTCACATGACACTCTTGAAATGACACAATTATAGAAATGGAGAACAGACCGATAGCTGCTAGGGATTAAGGCAAGAGTAGGATTAAGGAGCGAGAAGACAGGTATGGCTGAAAAAGGGCAACACAAGGGACCCTTATAACGAAGGAAGGGTTCTGCACCTTACTGTATGGATGTCATTCTCAGGCTGTATTACTAAAATTAAAAAAAAAAAACCCACTTCCATGCAGTCAGGTCCAACTCCCGGCAAGCCCATGCATCGTGGAGAACAGCTGCAGGGGCCTCGTGGCTGTAACCTAGAGGCCCACCACCAGGCCTCTCCTCCATGGCACCATCAGTGGGTTCAAACCACCAACCTTTAGGTCAGCAGTCAGGCGCAAACAATCCGTGCCAGCTGGGTAAAGGTACACAGAATCTCTCTGTATCGTTTCTTAACTGCATGTGAATCTTTAATTATCTCAAAATTAAAAAAACATACCACTACTGACCTCTCTGTTAACAAAACCAATGGTCTTTCTCTAGCCTCCTATCCTGACAGCTCTCAGAGGCTTCTGCAAACCAACCACTTCATCCTTCTTGGAATGTTTTCTCCTCTCAGCTTCCTCCCACCCTCCTAGCTGCTATTTCTCAATTCCCACTATTGGCAGCAAAGTGAAGGAAAAAAGACACCTCACTCTCCCCCCAGATAATCCCATTTACCCCATGGCTTTAAATACCACCAACATGCCTGTGATAGCCAAATTTCTATCTTCAGCCTGACTTCTCCACTAAACTCCAAACTTGTATTTCCAAGTATCTATCTGACATCTCCACTTGGATGTCTAACAGGCATCTCAAATTAAACATGTCCAAAATGGAAATTATTATCTGTGTCCTCTCCACCAACTTGCTCCTCAGCCTTTTCTCATTTCCATAAATGGCATTATCACCCAGGTTCAGGCTAAGCTCAAGCTCAAGCCCATCTACAACAGTGATAAACTGTGACTCATTCACATGATGGAATCCTATAAAGCAATGTTCACACCCCAAAACTAAAAGCTACTCTCACTTCCTCTTTTCCTGGCCCTCACGATCCAACCCATCAATAGAGCCTGAAAACTCTCCTCCAAAATATACCAAAGCCAGCTACTTCTGAGCATCTCCACTGCTAACATCCTAGTCTAAGACCCCACCATCTCATTTGGGCTGAATATGCCTATCAGGCTACGTTTATTCTTAGCCTTTATAACACATCCTCCACGTAGCAGGCAGAATAAGCTTTAAAAGAAAAAAAGATCATGAAGAAACTAGTCTACAGGACAAATAGTCTACAGGAACCATGAAACTACCCTGAGACCAGAACTAGATGGTGCCCAGTTAACACTACTAACCATTCTAATCAGGCCCACAATAGATAGAAGAAAAATGTGGAACAGAACCTCAAATCCTCCCCCCCCTAAAAAAAAAAAAAAAAAAAAAGCTGCCAGACTCCAAGACTACTTCCCTGACATGCACTTCAAACCTTGAAAAGAAACTAACCATGAGGTCACTTTGTAATTAAATAAGAAACTGGCTCAAAAAATATCACCCATTAAGTCGTGTGCGCCTTTAAAAACTGACCTATATGAGTCCAGTCAACAATTACTTTAAAACAAAGATGAGAATGTCAAGGGGCAGGGAAACTGGATTAAGGGAAACAGAACAACCAGAATGGAAACAATGAGACTGTTTACACATAGTAAAGAATATAACCAGTGTCACTGAACAACTAGTGCAGAAATTGCTGCATAGGAATCTAGTCAGCTGTGTAAACCTGCACCAAAAACAGTAAAATATTATTTTTTAAAAAATCAGATGCCAGAATGTGCCTTCGGAGCAACGATGGCAAGACTTCACCTCACGTACTTTGGACCTGCTACCAGGGGGGCCCAGTCCCTGGAGGACCTCATACTTGAATAAAGTAGAGGGTCAGCAAAAAAGAGGAAGACCTTCAATGAGATGAAACAACACAACGGCTGCAACAGCGGACTCACACACAGCAAGGACTGAGGATGGCGCAGAACCAGGCAGTGTTTTGTTTGTTGTACACAGGATCACTGAGTTAGGGCTGGCCAGCCAGCCCTTAACAACAAGTAACATTCACATCATTGGACAAGATGACACTGAGGATGCAGTGTTCATTTGGTTAGGTAGGATGATAGTATTACAGATATGCTTTTAAAAGGCTGGTAGCGTAGTCCCTAAGGCACCTGACTGCTAACCAGAAGGCTGGCGGTTCAAATCCACCAGCCACTCCTTGGAAGGAAGGTTGGGCAATCTACTTCTGTGGTGATACTGCCTCAGAAACCCAAGGAGAAGTCGCTATGAGTTGGGTCCAACTCAATGGCACATAACAACAACACATCTACCGATAGGAGCTCTGGTGGCGTAGCACCTAAAGCATTTGACTGCTAACCAAAAGGCTGGTGGTTCAAACCTACCAACCACTCCTTGGAAGGAAGGTTGGGCAATATAGTTCCATAGTGATACTGCCTTGGAAACCCAAGGAGGGGTTGCTATGAGTTGGGTCAGACTCAACAGCAGTGAGTTTGGTTTGGTTTTGGTATCTATCAAAGGTACAAACTGCTAAGATTTGTTTTAAAATAATCTAGCAAAATAAATGTAAGACAGACCACATGAATGTTGGCAAGGAAGTGGAGCAGCCAAGCTCTCAAACTCTGCAGGTGGCAGTGCCAACTGATATTGCCACTCTGGAAAACTGCTATAAGGATCTATGATTAGAAGCGGAAACCAGAGACTCTGGGATGTTGTCAATGTTTGTCTCTTGATCTTGGTGCAAGTTCACAAAGGTACACTCAGGTTGTGGAAATTCATCACTTTCTGTAGGAGGGGAGGATACATACAAATCAAGAAGGACAAAAAACTGATCACTGTAATGACTGAGTGATGAGCTTATGAGTTGTTACTGTATCTACACTAAGTGTCTGAAAATATCCTTAATAATTAAAAAAAAAAAAAAAAAACAGGTCATAATAGTCCCTGTTCACAATTCTCTCATGGCCTCCCACCACAATGAGATTAAAACCTGAACTCCTTAGCCTACCCTATAGGGCCCTACAGTCTGGCCCTGCCTACTCCAGTTTCAACTCACACCACTACCCTCTGCTCACTCTGCCCAGCTCTGTTGACCCATTTCACCATATGGCTGACCCTTTAGCACCCAGGTCTCTGCCTAAATGCCCTCCCTCAGAAAGCTTTTCCAGAGAACACCCACCCCTCCACCCCATCCTATTCCCCCACCCCACACCATTCTCATCTAAAGTAGCACCTCTTCCAGGTCACTCCTTTTGATATCACTACCATTAATTTTTACCCTAAGCAGACACTTTTGTTGTATCTAATTATCAGAATGTAAATTCCCAGAGAGTAAGAACTTTTATCCTGCTCTACAGCACCTATAAATCCCAGGGTGACAAAATGGTTAAGCACTTGGCTGCTAACTGAAAGGTTGGTGGTTCAAACCCACCTAGAAGTGCCTTCAAAGAAAGGCCTGGAGATTATTCCAAAAGGCTACAGTCCTGAAAACCCCACGGAGCAGTTCTCTCTCTATACATGGGACCGTCGTGAATCAGAATGAACCCAACGGCAACTGCTTTGGTCTTTGGTTTCGTGACTGGAAGAGTGTCAGGCACTTAGTACTCATCACATGTTTTCAAATAAATGAATGGATGATGAGGATCTGAGATGTCGAGTACTATTTTAAATCAAGTACCTAAGTCCATAATACTTGTAATAAAGAAATGGTTGGATGTTTGTTTTCAAAGTACCAACTGTATTTTACTTTGGAGATTCACATTAAATTTGCTTTCCAACTTAAAAGCTGTTATCAAAATAAACTCACAGAAAGTCCCCTTACATGTTTAAAATACTGAAAAACGTTGATTTTTAAACAAGGTGCTACAACACAATTAAGTTAAAAAATGATTATCACAACTGCGAAGGAAGACTAGGCAATCTTCGATACATGAGGCAAAATGGATAAAAAAGGCTCCTTTCCTTCATTATAACATTTTAAATCTGAAAACTAATTACCTTTTGGGGATTCAATACAGGTTCAGAGTGAGACCCCCTAAGAACACTTCCTGATAAGCAGAGTAAGTGGGATAGATAGTAACAAACGCAAGGCAGGTTTGCCAGTTTCTGAATACAGATACTAACCTGTATCTCTGAAAATCGCCATGCCGCAAACCATGCTGCTGCTGGGATTCCTTGATAATCTGAAGAACTAGAGCCGAGGTTAAGGAAACGCTTACAAGGGCAAGAATCCAAATCATGCAAAACTTGTCCCCATCGATTTATATTCCTATCAACCTACAGCACAGGAAACACTTCTCAATACTCAGTACATCAACTACTAAAATTTCTTGTAACCATTTTCAATAGTCATGTGAGAGGGCTAAACAAGTAGAAATTATTATTGCTTGAGCTGCAATTACTGTCACACACACAAAAAGAAGAACATTATTAAACATTTTGGACCGCTGAAACTCAACAGCTAAAATAAAGCAGCAGGATTCCAAAAGTTGGGGTAACCAAGGTGAGTACCGTTGATTTAAACCTGGAGCCAGCATTTTACTCACGGAAGCCAATTCAGGAGCCAATTCAGGTTATAGATGACGTGTACCACACCACTACTTGCATAACCTCCCCCAACTGCCAAATGTAAATTTCCTTAACAGCTGTGCTGCTGCAAAGACCATGGTCAGCACTTGTGAGCCAAAGTAAAAACTGCATTAAAATATTATGCTAAACTTTTTCCTTTTAAAAAAACCCTGGCCACACTCTTTTTTAAATGTATTTATCTAACTTAGGAAGTCCAATGATCTTTATCTACAATTTCCGTTTTCTTTTTAATTTTCCACAACGCTTCCCTGTTATTGTTATATGCCGTCGAGTTGGCCCGACTCATAGTGACCTCTCCTTGGTTTTCTGAGGTGGTATCACTACAGAAGTAGGACTGCTCAACCTTCCTTCGGAGTGGCTGGTGGGTTTGAAGCGCCAGCCTTCTGGTTAGCAGTCAAGTGCCTTAGGCACTAGGCTAACAGAGCTCCTCTCTAGTGAACACTAAATACTGGAACACTATTCAAGTAACTAAAAAGGAACAAGACCATACATGGCTGCTAGCAAAATCAAGGCATTTTGACACCCACTTGCAACTAACTCAATTCACCAATTCACAAAGTCAAACTCCAAACTCCTGAAAATGTAACTACACCAAGATGTCAAGCTAAATGTGTTATTTCAGAAACTCACCTACATTTTCTCCTTTTGCTCATTTCAAAATGTTACAAACTAATAACACAAACACTAATGAAAACTAGACTCGAATGCCTCCACTTCATCTGAACTCGCAACAAAATAAAATGCCTCTAGACCATCGGGAGCTCTGGTAATTTACATCCAACATAGCAACACGCGTTTCTTCAAAGCAGTCAATCTTTGGCTCCGCGCGCACGTCAGGCCGTCATTCTTACTAGCCAGTCTACGATGGCTGTCAGACAAGAACAGTAAGCCAAAACGTCAAAAGTGCACTTTCCTCTTCCAGAGGCTCAAGATGCCAAGGCAGGAGCTCTGCAGGGTGGCCAGAGTGTTATCCCCATCACAAGCCCTCCGACTGGGCACCTAGAAAACCTGCCCCGAACCCTCGTGCCGACTGAAAGTAAAGGACGTTCTTCAGCCTGGAGGGCGAGGAGGGTGCGAGGAAAGGCCAGGTGCAAGACAGACCCTGAAACTCTGACAGAGAAACTGCAACCCTCAGCTTCTCCAGCCCAGGACGTGCCGGGACCCGCCGCCTCTCCCGCCCCCGGCCCGCCAGATGGACACGTAGTCATTGCGAGTTAGGCCCGATTCCTCTAGGATACTCTCCAAACTCAGGCTGTCCCCGAATTCTTTGTTTGCCTTCGATCCGGCTGAAGGCCGTTCGTTTTCTTTATTTTCCTCTCCACCAGCACCGCGTCCACCGCTGCTGCCGCCGCCACCACTGCCGCCGCCGCTGCCGCCAGGGACCTGTTTCTCAGCAGCCATCTTGCCTGCGCCGCAAAGCAGGACGGGATAGAGGAGGCGGGACGACTGAGGGCTCGAGAGAGCAGGACTTGCCAGGACGGGCTGACGGGATAGCGGCGGTCTTCGCCTTGGCGGGCCCTGCCCGCAGGCTGGAGCCATTTGTTGGCGTGCGCCTGCGCGTGACTTCGGCTCGCGGGGCGGGTAATGGGGTTGGGCATGACCCTGGGCTCGCTGGCGCCGGGAGATGGTCGCTGAGATCTTCTCGAGAGCGGTTCCTTGTTCAGTAAGGGCTGGAGATGACCCTCCAACTCGTGCATCCCAGGTCGGGATTCGGCTCAAGCCGTGCACTGAAGGGGCGAGGTAGAGGTAGGGGAGTGGATCAAAGTCCTTGAACTATGAGCGCTCTCGGGAACTGGAGAGTTCCCACTGCATTAGAGGACACACACCCCGCCTGTGTGGGAACCGCTGCTGTCTGTGTGAGAAAGGGGTACCAGAAAAAAAAAAAACAAAAAAAACACCTCACTGCCGTAGAGTCGGTCCCGACTCATAACGACCCCCTTCTTGGGTTTCCGAGGCAGTATCTCTACGAAAATCGATTAATCGCCCAGTCTTCCTTCCCAGGAGTGGCTGGGGGGTTTGAACCGGTAGTTTTCTGGTTAGCAGTCAAATGCCTTAGGCACTATGCCACCAGAGCTCCTGAGAAAGGGGTGCTAGAGCAATTGCTGATGTCATCATCAGTAGCCCGATGTAGGGACTTTCTTACTGAGAACCTGCGTCTTCTCTGGACCTTGGGGCAGTCTGTTCAAGGAGAGAGACCTGTGGAGCCGAGGGAAAGTGTGAATCTTAGCTCTGCATCAGGACACTGAGGGCCCTGAAGTCGAGTCCTGAGCTCCTAAGTGGCTCTTGCTCCTGGCTGGGAGATAATGGGCCAGTTACTTCACCTCCCTCACAATCTGGTCCCTCCTCTGTGAAAGGGGATAACCAATTAGCACCGTTGTCATAAAGATTCAGTGAAATAACTCATTTTTAAAGGCCTGTTGCCTTCAAGTTGATTCCAACTCATAGTGACCCTGTCTTAGGCTGTATAAATACATAGAGAGATTTATTTCCAGGAAGTGGTTCACCCAGTTGTGGAGGCAGGCAAGTCTCAAATCTGTGGGTCAGGCATCAGACTGGAGGTTTCTCCTGACTCACATGGTAGCAGAGGCCGATGGACACGGTCAGCAGGTCAGGTAGCAGGCTGCTGGCTCACCTCCCAAGAACCAGATGTCAGAATGACTGGTGGGATGCAGGATGTGGACAGGAGCTTTGCCAGTACATCCACATTTATTGGCTGCAGACCACACCCCCAAGGAAACTCCCCTTTCAACAGATAAGCTGCTCACATCAGAAATGCAGGATAATTATATAGTATCTGCCGGACCACTGAGAATCATGCCCTAGCCAAGTTGACACATCACAGATCCTATAGAATACAACAGAACTTAACTAGAGTGTCCAAGGAGCCCTGGTGGTTCGGTGGATAAGTCTGCTTCCACAAAGATGTACAGCCTTGGAAACCCTATAGGGGTCACTATGAGTCAGTCTACTTGATGGCAGTGAGTTTGGTTTTTGGTATAAAGTTTCCAAGGCTGTAATCTTTACAGAAGCAGACTGCCACATCTTTCTCCCACAGAGCTGTTGGTGGGTTGGAACTGCCAAGCTAACCACTTATCCACTGAGCCACCAGGACTGCTTCCTTTTTTGCTTAAGTAGGTCTCCAAAACATCCATCACTAATGAATGATGGCACCTAATGACAACAGCACATCCATACCGGAAATAAACAAGCACCCAACCAACTGCTGTCTAGTTGATGGCAACTCGTGGCGACTCCATGGGTTACAGAGTAGAGCTGTTCCATAGAGTGTCTTGGTCATCATCTTATACAAGCAGACCACCAGACTTTCTTGTGCTGTGCAGCTGGGTGGGTTTGAACCGCCAACCTTTAGGTTAGTGGTCCAGTCCTGACTATTGTTGCTACCCAGGAACCTGTGTATCCACACAATGGAATAGTCACCAATGAAAAGAAGTGAAGCTCTAATCTGATAGGACCTGCGAACATTATGCTAAGTGAAAGCAGCCACACACACACACACACAAAAAAAAACAATGATTCCATTATATGTGAATGTCAAGAGTAGACAAACCTATAAAGACAGAAAGTAGGTTAGTGGTTGCCTGGAGCTGGGGGTGGGGAGCAGGTAGATGAGAGAGTGATAACTAAAAGGAGGAGTTTCTTTTGACAGGAATGAAAATTGATTGTGGTGATCCATGACAACTCTGGCTACACTAAAAAAACATTGAATTGCCCATTTTCAATAGATGGATTGTGTAGTATGTGAATTAGAAATGATATCTCAATAAAGCTGTTACCCCAAAAAAAGTGAGATCACATTCGTCTGCAGTGCTCGCAGTCCTGAGATGAGTCCCTCTTTCCCTCCGACTGTCACAGCCAGCACTCGTCTGTCGGCATGTTGCTGTGATACTGGAAATGAGGCCACTGGTATCTCAAACACTGGCAGGGTCCCCCGCAGTGGACGGGTTTCTGCAGAGCTTCCAGACTAAGACAGGCTTGGAAAAAGCAACGGCAGTTTACTTCTGAAAAAACTAAATAGACCAAGAGGCAAAGGTTTGAACAGAGCAAGGGGCTCCTGCATGGTTTAAAATCAGGACAGGTGTGCATCAGGGTTGTATCCTTTCACTGTATGTATTCAATCGGTACGTGAGCTCCAAGAAGCTGGACTATGTGAAGAAGAATGTGGCATCAGGATTGGAGGAAGACTTAGTAACAAGCTGCAATATGCAGGTGACACAACCTTGTTTGCTGAAAGTAAAGAGACTTGAAGCACTTAGTGATGAAGAGCAAAGATGACAGCCTTCACTATGGATTGCACAGCAACATAAAACAAAAATCCTCACAACTGGACCAACAAACAATATCTTGATAAGTGGAGAAAACATTGAAGTTGTCAGGTATTTCATTTTCCTTGGATCCACAATCAATACCCTTGCAGCAGTCAAGAAATCAAATGATGGATTGCATTGGGCAAATCTGCTGCAAAAGACCTCTTTAAAGTGTTAAAAGAGCAAAGATGTCACTGTGAGGACTAAAATGTGCCTAACCCAAGTCATGTGTTCAATCGCCTCATATGCACGTGAAAACCGGACAATGAATAGCAAAGACTGAAGCGCTGATACATTTGAATTATGGTGTTGAAGAACATTGACTATCCATGGGCTACCAGAAGAGCGAACAAGTCTGTCTTGGACGAAATACAGCCGGAATGCTCCTTAGAAGATGCTGAGACTTCAGCTGTCATACTTGGGTCATGCTGTCAGGAGAGACCAGTCCCTGGAGAAAGATATCATGCTTGGTGAAGCGGAGGGTCAGTGACAGGGAGACCGTTGATGAGATGGGTTGACACAGTGGCTGCAGCGACGGGCTCAAGCACAGCAAGGATTGGGAGGCTGGCGCAGGACTGCACAGTGTTTTGTTCCGTTGTCCACAGGGTCACTGTGATTCGGAACCAACTCAGCAGCACCTAACAACAACAACGTAGACACAGTCTTACAACATCAAGTCCATTGGAAGTCCCAAGGTCGGCAGAGCATGGCAGGCTGCTGAACAATGACACGGCTACATGCAGGGTTCAAGCGTGCCATCAGCTAGAGACCATTCCCAAAGCTGCTGCTTCTATACAGGAAGCAGACCACATACCAAAGGCAGCTACTCAGCTGCTTGTGGTAGATGGCACCATGGAGCTGATTGCCATTCTCATCATGGGGAATAACTCCCGCCAGCTGCCCAGCCACTCACCCAGGCCCAGCCAAGCTGACACACAACCTTAACTACCACATGCTCTGGACTGGGACCCTCAGAACAGGGCAGGGGAAGGTGAGGCAGAGACCAAGCTGCAGTGGTAGAAGGTGGCAATTTTCAGATCCAGTGACCTGGGAAAGTTAAATTCTATAGAAACAGCAATGATCCCAAGTCACAAATACTATAGGCCCTGGCAGCTCTCTGTTTTGAAGCCACCAGCCCTCCAGAGGGAAAAGACCTGGCAGTCTGCCCTGTAAAGATTCCAAGAAAACAAACCCACCGCCATTAGGTCGACTTGTGGCTATGTCATATGTTAGGGTAGAGCTGCCCCACAGGGTTTCCAAGGCTGTCAGTCTTCACACACCACTGCTGTTGTGTTGTGTTGATTCGGACCCACAGCGCCCCTAGAGGACAGACTGGAACTGCCCCACAGGTCTCCACAGCTGGCAATGTCCGCTGAAGCAAAGCCCAAACCACACCCACTGCCTGAAGTCTATTGCGACTCACAGCGCCCCTAGAGGACAGAGCAGAACTGCCCCACAGGGTTTCTGAATCTGTAATCTTTATGGGAGCAGATTCCCAGGTGTTTTCTCCCATGGAACTGCTGATGTTTTCGAACCGCAGACATTTCAGTTAGCAGTCCAGCACCTAACTACCTGAGCTGCTTCCTGTAATGTAAATTTTGCATTCTATGAAACCTTATGGGGTAGCTCTACTATGTCCTACAGGGTCGCTATGAATCGGTGTCAACGCTGATAGCACACAACACTACTACTTCAAACCCAGAAACAAATGCTTGAGTCTCATACAGCCTGGCCACCGTGGAAAATGTGCTGGTTCACGGAACCCAACTCTGCCTTCCCTATCTGCTACGTATCCTCAAGTGTTTTTAGGTATCTGAATAAAGAGAAAAGAAAGAAGTCATTGATACACTCAGATGAACGAACTGGCTTCAGGCTTGTAACAGACACCTCGTTCCATTCTTACCAGAGCCCTCTGAAAAGGAGGGGCTGTTATGTCCATATTGCAGCTGAGAAAACTGGGGCCCAGCGCCAAGGACGGAGCCTGGCGCACAGTAGATGCTCAACAGGTATTTGGCATTGGATTGGAGAGGAAGACGTGTAACAGCGGGTAAAAGGGAGAGAGAAAGCTAACCAGTGTCCTCAGAACCTGCCTTCCCTACTCCCGCCGCCGCTCTCTGGGGTTCCCGCGAGGCCTGGAGCTCCATCCCGGGTCCTGGGAATTAGAAATGGGAAGAGGCGTGGAGCGCACGACGGGCCGTTCCAGGGCCTCTGTCCCTCTCCTGCCCCTTGTCACCCCGCCCCCAACCTCCAGCGGCCACCCGGAGCCCTTTCGAGGGCGCCCCCAACCCGCAGTTCCTGCGCGCCCGCCAGCCGACGGGGAAGGGCCGAGGCGCGCGGGGACCCGGGCGAGCGCAGCCTGCGGCGCACACGCAGCACTGGCGGTCCCCCTTCCACCGCTCGGCACAGCCTGGCTCCGGGCCGGGAGCGCGCTGAGGAAGTCACAGGGCCGGGGCGCAGGCACGAGCGCCGCCCTCCGCCCGGGGGTGCGCTGCCCGCCCCAGGCTTGACGCACCCGGACAGCTCGACAGCTCTGGCCTCGCCCCATCCCGGGGCCTCGCTCCGCCCCCTGCGCGCCCCCACCCCGCTCCAGCCAGCCGCCGCCAGGCGCCCTCCCGCGCTGCGCGCTCGCCGAGACCCGGACGGTGGCCGGAGACCCGAGCCGCGCTCGGCGGCGGCACCATGAACAGCTCGGGCGGCCTCGGCGCCGAGGACGCCAGCGAGGCGGGCAGCGGCAGCTGGCAGCCCGAGGCGGTCATGGTGCCCGCGCTGTTCGCGCTCATCTTCCTCGTGGGCACCGTGGGCAACGCGCTGGTGCTGGCCGTGCTGCTGCGCGGCGGCCAGGCGGTCAGCACCACCAACCTGTTCATCCTCAACCTGGGCGTGGCCGACCTGTGCTTCATCGTGTGCTGCGTGCCCTTCCAGGCCACCGTCTACACCCTGGACGGCTGGGTGTTCGGCTGGGTGCTCTGCAAAGCCGTGCACTTCCTCATTTTCCTCACCATGCATGCCAGCAGCTTCACGCTGGCCGCCGTCTCCTTGGACAGGTGAGCAGGTGCCCTGGCGGCCCGGGTGGGGGACTGGTGAGGGGTAGCGGGCCTGGGGGTCCGGGACGGACGCGCAGGGAGTAGGAGGGGGTATTGAGAAAGCAAAGGGACCCGTGGGGAGTGGAAGAAAAGTGGGCGCCCAGAAGGAAGAACAGCGGAGACAGCGGCGTCCCTCCGTTGGGTTCGGACTCTGGGCATGGCGGGCTGTAAGCCACCGCGTTTTGCAAAGCGCAGTGTTTCCCAGAACAACGCGTTTTCGAATGCTTCCGTTATGTTGAGATGGGAAGCAGGCCTCCTGGCACAATGCTTCAACGCTGGACTGGAAAGCGAAAGGTTGGCGGTTGGAACCCACCAGGAGCTCAGGGACTCACATAAGACTTACAACCTAGGCATGCCTGTAGGGCAGTTCTAGTCTGTCCTATAGACTTGTTAGGAGTCCGAATGGACTGCACAGCAGTGAGAATAGGATGTTGGAGTGCGAGGGGTTGTTGTGCCCACTTCACAGAGAGTAAGAGGGAATTCGTGAGTGAGTTGCCCGAGTGGCCAGTAGTTGTGTGAGACAAGTCACCCGTCGGTCTCCTAGCGCCTCCACTGCGGGCGTCTCGAAACCTCAGTCCGGCTGCTGGCTGCTCTGGTCTGGACTGCGGAACTTGGGTCCCTCGCCGAAGTCCGAGCCAGGGCTCTCAGGGTCCGTCACTCGTCCCAGTCCACCTGCGCCCACCGCCAGACCCAGGGCAGGGGCGGGGAGAGGAGCCCCCTCCCAGGCCAGAGGAGAGGCATCTTCGGAGCACGGAGAGAACCGGGATGGGTCCCGGGAGGAATCCAGGTGACTCCGGTACCCTTCCGCCGTCTCCATCCCACGTCCTCCAGATCTCTCCCGGAAAAGCACCTCCTGAGGCGAGGTCACACTCCCCGGCCTCCGCTCCACCAAGTTCCACGTGAGCGCTGAGTGCGTTCCCGGAGCGCTTTCCTCGGAAGTATCCTCGCTCTACCTCGCCGGACATGCCTTCAGGCCGCCGCCCACCAGAGCCGCAGGCGCCCGGCCTACCTCCCGGGGCAAAGTCACCGACGTGTATTCATAACGAGGCCCCCCGGAGCTCCAAAGTTTACCCCTTGGTGGCTTGGGAGCGCCCTCACGGGTGAAGTCGGCCGGGGATCGCAGCCCCGGGGAAGCAGATGAGTGGCCCGGACTCGCGCCTTCCCTGCAGCCGGGCGCGCCCCACGTCTCCGCACCGCTTAAAGTGCAGGGATGCCCCCACGTTTCCGCGCGGGTCGCTCCTCGGGCGGGCGCTGTGTGGCAGTGAGCTAGAAACCTTCCTCCAGAGCGGGCTGGGGCCCGAGGCTCAGGGTCGCGGTCCCGCTGGTGCCATTGCGCTCGTTCACCCGACATCTTTCTCCCCACCTGACCCACAGGTATCTGGCCATCCGCTACCCGCTGCACTCTCGCGAGCTGCGCACGTCCCGCAACGCGCTGGCAGTCATCGGGCTTATCTGGGGGCTGTCGTTACTCTTCTCCGGGCCCTACCTGAGCTACTACCGCCAGTCGCGGCTGGCCAACCTGACCGTGTGCCACCCGGCCTGGAGCGCGCCTCGCCGCCGCGCCATGGACCTCTGCACCTTCGTTTTCAGCTACCTGCTGCCGGTGCTGGTGCTCGGCCTGACCTACGCACGCACCCTGTGGTACCTCTGGCGCGCCGTCGACCCGGTGTCCGCAGGCTCGGGCTCCCGGCGCGCCAAGCGCAAAGTGACGCTCATGATCGTCATCGTGGCGGCGCTCTTCTGCCTCTGCTGGCTGCCCCACCACGCGCTCATCCTCTGGGTCTGGTTCGGCCGCTTCCCACTCACGCGCGCCACCTACGCGCTACGCATCCTCTCCCACCTTGTCTCCTATGCCAACTCGTGCGTCAACCCCATCGTTTACGCGCTCGTCTCCAAGCACTTCCGCAAGGGCTTCCGCAAGGTCTGCGCCGGCCTGCTGCGCCGCGCCCCCCGCCGCGCCTCCCGCCGCGTATGCGTCGCGGCGCCCGGCGCCCGCAGCTGCAGCGTGCTGGAGCGCGAGTCCACCGACCTGACTCACGTGAGCGAGGCGGCTGCGCCCCTCGCCCTTACCCCGGCGCCTCCCAGTGGCCTGGTCTCGAGGACTGGCCTCTGCCGGGCCTGACGGGCCTAGAAGGCCCCCAACAAACGGCGTCGAGACAGTTAACGTGACCTGAGAGCACTTGGCAGAAAACTTGGGTGCCAAAGAGTTGGGGAAAAGGGGAGGGAGTTTCCTGCTAATAAAACTCACAAACCCGTCTCACGTGGAGCCAAGCTCTGTGTCCGCATTCATCGCTTTTGAGGCTCTGGTCGCGCGATGAAGCCTCTGGGACCTCACACGGGGGCTGTGGACGGGTGGGTGCAGGGCATTTTGCTGAACTGTCTGCAAAGAGGGGGTGTCCCTCGAAGGCAGCAAAAATCTGAGGCTGGGGACTCTGAGACCCCAGGCTGAAGACCCTTTTGCACGTGGCTGTCCGGAGGCGCCAGGTGTCTATAGATCGCCAGACTGGCAGCAGCCGGCGCGTGTGACAGTGGTAGGCAGAGTGCTTAAGCACGCTGGATAAAGTCGGTCGATGGCAGACGCAGACACTGTGTGTGTTCCTAGTCGCGTTTGTGAGCCAGCGGGTGGCAGGGCCTCGTCTGCTCCCAGCTCTCTGGGACCCCTAGGAAGTTGAGCAGACTGATCGGCGCCCTGCCGCTTCCAGGCTTGCGGTTCCTTCCCTTGCCGCCCTGGGCCAAATAAAGTCTTCAGCGGTTCCCTTTCTTCTCTGGGCCAGGAAAGACTTCCTCGGCTGGCTGGTTGACCTCTGGAGCGCGCAGCAGCGTCTCCAAAGCATTGTTGGTCTGGGGAGGCCAGAGGACCAAGAGCGACAAGAGGAACGCCCTGGGGCTTTTCCCCTGAACCGGCCTCTTCCTTCTCACAGCTCTGGCTCACTCCCGGAGTTCTTGAGCTACGCTTTACATGAAATTTGGTTCAGTGTTTAAGGAGAGCAGGAGACTCGAGTTTTCGCCGTCCATGACTTAGTGCAGGGCACTTTGGGCCAATGGCTTGGGTACTCAGCCAGGCAGGTGCTGGCCACTGAAATACAGACCTGGCACACCTGGCCCCAGTGGAAGGACCTAGTGGAGCAGAGGGGGGAGGAAATTCTGCCCTTGAACGTGGCATCGTCGGGTCCCAGGTGGTGGAAATGGAGCGGGACAGGGAAGCCAAAGCAGGTGCACAATGGGTGGAGCCAGTCCTGGGCTTTGTTTCCGAGTGTTTGCCCAACGGTGGTGGTGGGGGGGGTGCCAAGTCAAAGTCCCCAAGGTCTCTGCACAGAGCAGCCGCTTCCCACAGCTCTGTCCGTCCGTCCACCCCCTGCCCGGCTCCCAGAGAAGCGACCAGGGTCCAGCCAGTCAGTTGGTGCAGCTCCCACGATGGCCTTGTGGTTGCTGCTCCATCTCCCCTTCCTGGGTCTCGGCCTGGGTCAGCCCTCCTTCCCGGGACACAGCCCCCGCGCGTCCGCAGCCGGTGTGTGGAGGGCCGAGGTGAGAGGGCTGGGATCTGGGGTTCCCAGGGTACCCAGGTGAACGCTCCCTCCATCCCCCAGCCTGGCCAGCCCTCTTCAGTCGCGACTCGCCTGAGGCGGCTCCAGAAGCCCTCCAGATCCCGAGCAACGGAAGCGCGCCGTTGCTGGTAACGGCGCAGGTGTTCGTGTCCAACGTGTTTCACGTGGTAAGCGCACCTGGGCGAGAGGGCGCAGGCCGAAAGCCAAGCTGGGACCGGTGCAGGCCTCACCGTGGCGAGCCTTGGGGTCCCCTGCCTCCTCTGGTCCGCAGCACCCACCCCCGAGATGACCTTCTGCCACCTTCTCCCAGGACATCCTGCGGTACACCGTGTCCTCCGTGCTGCTGCTGCGGCTGGTGAGCGCCCACCGGGAGAGGGGGCGGGAGAACTCGGCTCCGAGCGCGGGCCTTCAGTACCCCGCCAAGCTGCGCCGGGGACGCACCTGCCCAGGGCGGGAGCCTCACGGCGCCCTGTGCCCCCAGTCCTGGCTGGACACGCGCTTGGCCTGGAACGCGAGTGCGCACCCGCGGCGCGCGGTCACGCTGCCCTGGGACTCACTCTGGACACCGGGACTCACCATCCAGGAGGCGTAAGCAAGGGAGGGTGCTGGTCCCACGACCCAGCTGCGCACGCCACCCCCGCCATTCGCTCCCCGCGGCATCTTCCTGAAGCCCCTATCCTGAGGCCCCTAGGCTACTGCCAGGCCACCACCTCGCGCTGCCTCTCTCCTCTCCCGAATCCGACGGCAGCGGGGCCTTCGGCTGTGGCCTCTCTCCTCCCGCAGGCTCTGGGTGGACTGGCGGGACCAGAGCCCACGGGCACGAGTGGACCCAGACGGCAACGTGGAACTCTACCTGGCCCTCACGGCGGAGACCAATTGCGACTTTGAGCTCCTCCGATTCCCCCGGGACCAGAGCGACTGCAGCCTCAGCTTCTATGCGCTAAGCAACACTGGTGCCAGCCGGGGCTGGGGGCAGAGGGCAGGGGATATCAGACCCAGGCGGTCAAGTCTGTGTTCACACTGGGCAACCCAAGCTTAGGGGAGCTAAAGAGATCCCACAACAGGACCTGCCGTCCTCATCGCCCACCTTCTAGTTCTGCACTCAGCTGTAGCCCAGGGGTCAGCCCCCAAATCTGGTGATCTGTCTTCTCACCTCCCCCTCAGCCACCCCAGAGCCATGAGCCTCCAGAGCGAGGGCTAGGGCTGCACGGGCCGACCTGCAAGGAGGCAGCGGCTCAGGCTGCTGCGCCCTCTCCTGGCCACATCCGAAAGATGCACCCACCCAGTAGCTAGCCCCGGGTTGGTCAGGTCACCTCCAGTTGGCAGAGAAGCCCCACCCTTGTCTTGCATCCTTCCCCTGGGTGAAGGACCGCAGCTGCAGCACAGACCACAAAAACTGCTACTCCAGGGTGAGATTTGGAAGCAAGAATGGCCAGACTTCGTCTCACCTATTTTGGTCATGTTGTAAGAAGGGACCATTCCCTGGAGAAGGATGTCATGCTTGGTAGGGTGGAGGGTCGACGAAAGAGGGGGAGGCCTTCAACGAGATGGATTGATACAGTGGCTGCGATGATGGGCTCGAGTATAGCAGGGATTGTGGGGCTGGTGCGGGATCGGGCAGTGTTTCGTTCTGCTGTGCATGGGGTCGCTATGAGTCGGAAACGACTTGACGGCACTTAACAACAACAACAACAGGGTGAGATGGTGCGGGTCTGGGACCACACCCCTCAGTGACATGGTGCCAAGAGCATTTATTTGTACAATAAGAATTCCCCCACGAGTCTGATAAGGCCCCTTCCCCTAACTGGAGACACAGGTGAGTTTGGCAGTTTCATCTGCAAGCTGCCCCTCCCCCCACCCTCAGCCTGTAGGAATTTTCATCGCCTTGGGCTCCAGTGTGTCCCTGCCCCGACTCCCAAGAGGCAGCAAGGGCAGGGGTGTCTCTTTCCCAGTAGTCCTTCTTGTCCCCACCCCTCCAGTGACGGAGTTGGAGTTCCGGGCTTACGCCGTCAACGAGATCGTGAGTGTCAAGAGGGAGTACGTAGTCTGGGATTTGAAAACCCAAGTCCCACCCCAGCAGCTGGTGCCCTGCTTCCAGGTGACGGTGAGCGGGGAGCAGGTTGGTCCAGGGTGCCGAAGGACGCAGAGCCAGGGGCCAGGACGCCACTTCCTGCTGCCCACTTCCTCTGCCTGCCTTCCAGCTGACCCTGCAGAACACGGCACTAAAGGCCATCATCGCTCTTTTGGTGCCGGGGGAGGCGCTGCTGGTGGCCGACGTGTGTGGGGGGCTGCTGCCCCTCGGGGCCGCTGAGCGCCTGGGCTACAAGGTGACCTTGCTGCTGGGCTGCCTTGTCTTCCACTCGTCCCTGGTGCAGGCGCTGCCCAGCTCCTCCTCCTGTAACCCACTGCTCAGTAAGCCTCCTGCCGGGTGGGCCCTGCGCGGACCGTTCCTCTGGGCCTGCCTCCTTTCCCCCGCACCGCTGGCCCCTGACCGTCTCCCCTTGCCCCCCCCAGTTTACTACTTCACTGTCCTGCTGCTGCTGCTCTTCCTCAGCACCGCGGAGACCGTGCTGCTGGCCGGGCTGCTGGCCCGGGGCAGCCAGGGGGCCAAGGTCCAGCCCAGCCTTGTCCCAGGACGGGGGCAGCAGAACCACGAGAACCCAGGGCCTGCTCCTCAAGGTGGGTAGGGGCTCGGGGGGTGGCTGAGGCCTTTCCTGGGGGCTCAGACTAAGGCCTGGGGACAGGTTTGACGAGCCAGAGTGGGCATGCCGCACTCCTAGTGGCTGGGGGTCTCCAGGCTGGATTTAGAGGTTCCCAGCATGCACTCTGCTGGCTTTCCTGCCCTGGGCTGCACCCTTCCTCCCTTGGAAGTGGTGGGTTTGGAGTAAGGACACGTTCAGCCTTCCTGAGACACCTCAGTGCCTTGCAGAGCCTCTCTGGGGGGTGGATGTCTTCAACTGAAGACGGTCTAGAAAGGGCCAGACTTCAGTGAATCTGAGAGGGTTCGTGTACAGGCTGGCAACCCTGGGGCACTGTGCGGGGGCTGCTGCTCCTCTGGCCCATCGCGGTCACTGGCTACAAGGTGACCAGCTGCTGGGCTGCCTTGTCTTGGGGAGTGTGCTGGGGAGCCCTGAAGGTCAGCTTATTTCCTTTTTCCCTATAGGAACCCCTGGAGGAAGAGAGGGGTCAGGGGGGAGCTGGGCTGAGGCTGCCGACCACGTCTTTTTTCTGGCGTATGTGGCTGGGGTGGTGTGCAGCCAAGTCATCTTTGCTGGCATCTGGATGTGGATGGTGTGCAAGTCAGACCCAGCCCCTGGCGAGGCTGCGCCCCACGGTGGGCAGCCCAGGCTGTAACAGGGCAGCGAACAAGGGCCCCCAAGTACCAGGCTGCAGACCTGAAGATGGGGCTGGTTTCGCTGGGCCAGGGGAGGGCTTGACCAGGTCTCTGGAGAGAAGGGGAGGAGGTTGGCTCTCTTCCCTAACCTCAGTGCCCTGAGATCTTCCTTCCGTCATCATGTCAGCAGGGTGGGAAATAAACCAACTGTCCAAGTCCAAGTGTACCCCAAGATCTGTCTTCACCAAACTCAAGCTGTTCACTCTCATGCTAAGTGGCAGGGCCCCAACTCACCCCTGACTCCCATTCTGTCCACCAGTGTCCACCAGTCACTCAGCCTCTACCCATGTGGCCTGAGAGCTCCTTCCACCACCACTGACTGCTGCTTGCCCCTAGGCCAAAAGGCACTGACACTGGATATAGAGGAAAGGCCAGAGAGTTGGGCTCAGAAGGTGGGTGAGTGTGTGAGCCAGCCCCTAGAGGGCATGGACAGCGAGCACTGCTGCCCCCAGCCACCTAGGGTGCCCCTGTGGTGAACAGCTCCAGCCCCCATGACTGCACCAAGTCCCAGGGGAGCAGGTTCACCCTGCTCGTTCTTCTCCCTTCCCTCTGGCTGTGACACGTCCTGCTCTTCTGAGCCGTACCCCACACTTCTGGGCAGAAGGGACAGTCTCTGTCTGGTCCCATATCTGCCTGGATGGGGTAGGCTGCCCTGCCCTCTGCTCTTGGTACACAGGAGGCAGCTGTGGGCCCAAGGCCTTGCTTTCCCCCTTTCCTGTCTTGGAAGCCATCAGGTGGCTCTGTAGACTGCAGTCGAGGTCACAAACCCCAGGGTGTGAAGGGTCCCCAGTGTCTTGGGAGAGTGCTAGGAAGAAGTGGGTGCTGGGACTAGAGGGCTCAGGGGTGGAGTTCGTGGCTGGAACAGCAAAGAAAGATCCCTGTCCCAAAGGACTTCAAACTCAGCGGCCAGGCAAGTTAACAGTGGTTTATCTGTCCAGTAACATGGCCAGTCTGGTGGCACCAGGCAGGGACCACAGCAGCTCAGGCGGAGGTGTCAAAAAGGCGATCGATCATGTCGCCCACCTGCTCCACGCGGTACTTGATGTACTTGTCAGGATTCTTGGTGAAGGACACATTGTCGTACCTGAGCAGGCACCGAGGTCAGGGAGGGGACTCACCACAGCACTGCCGACAGGCTCTCAGAAGTGGTGAGCCATGTCCCCGATGACATCCCTGTCTGGCCCCACGGTGACCGGAGGCCCCCATCCACCACCCCTTCCTCCTTCGTCCTGAGATCGGGCTTGGCGGTCTGGCTGGGGCAGCGGGGACCCGGCGGTGCTCACCTCTGCAGAAAGGCCCCGTAGGTCTCCTTGACGATGTTTTTCTGAGCCTGGCGAATCTTGTCCCTCTGCTCTGTGTCTGGGATGGCCCAGGCTTTCTGGATCCTGCACAGCTCATCGAAGCCGTCATTGAAGCCCTGCTTACCAGAGAGGGAGATGGAGGGGACCCAGAGACAAACGTTTGGCTCTGTGTTGCCATGGCAGCAGCAGTGAGGAACGGAGAGGAGAGGACCCAACTCACCTTAAAACGTTCTTTGATCACCTGCCGTTCCTTGTCCCGGAGCTGGGGGCAGAAAGTTCTCCTCAGGGCCCTATGCTCTCCTTATGTCTCTCATGCCCCAAACACCTATGTCCCAGCCCTCCTTACCCATCTCAGAGGGATACTTGGCCATTTTCCCCAGACACAATGGAAGCACCCTTCCCAGCCCACCTTGCCTCCAGCCCACCTTGACTCCAGGCTGGAACACAGGGAGGTTCTTCTCAGTAATGTAGTCAATCACCTTTAACCAACTGCCAAGGTGGGAGAGGGGTGTGAGGACAGAGGACCCCCCTCAGCCACTTCATCCCTTGATGGGGTTTTGTTCCTTTAAATCTGAATTCCTGGGCGAGGGTAGGAATCCCCCTGGGCCCTGACTCGGCAAAACACCACAGAGAGTCCCCTTTGGGAACAGAGAATGGTTCAGGTGCTACCTTTAAGTTAAGGGCAGGAAACGGAACATCCGATAAGATGAACAAACTCTGTGACCTACACACTGTGTATCTATCACGGCTGATGAAGGAACAGATGAAGAGGGAAGGAGGAAGCAAAGGACAGATACGTGGGAAGCAGAGAGGCAGGGACAAGAGGCCGGAGAAGCTGAGACCCTCAGAGAGACTCAGCACATTCTAAGGGAATCTCTGGTTGGTGGGGGCCGTGCAGTCAATTCCAGCACACAGTGACCTCAAGTGATGGAGCAGAAGTGCCCCATCCGGTTTCCGAGCCACAACACTCCTTAGCATCAAGGACGGCCAGAGGTCGTCCCCACACTTTGGACGTGTCACAGGAGGGACCAGTCACTGGAGAAGCACCTCATTCTGAAGGAGCAGGTCAGCAAGGAGGACGAGCCTCAAGGAGGTGGACTGACTGGCTGCAGCCACGGGCTCAGGCCCAGCACTGGCGGCGGGGCTGGCACGGGGCCAGGCAGGGATTCATTCTGTCGTACGCGTTACTCTGAGTCGCCGCTGACCCAACGGCGCCTAACGATCTTTATCAGAGCAAACTGCAAGGTCTTTCCTCCCGAAGAGCCAGCAGCGGACTCAAACCCCAACCTTTGGGGAGCAGCTGAGTGCTTTACCACTGTGCCACCAGCACTGCTTCAGTGACTTCATGAGTCAACAGCTTTTGCCCCCTTACTGTTCTCTCGGGCTAAATGTCACCCCCACCCCTGATAGCTCTTCAGTGGTCCCCACACGTGACAGGTGACCTCTGAAAAGGGCTCAGAGCCTCGATGGGAGAAGATGGCGAGGAGCCTCTCTCTGCAGCCCATGAACTCATGTGGGGATCCCCCGAGGAACCGGAAGTTCCCTGAGGAAGCCCCGGGCCCAGCGTCTCGAGGGGCTGAGCAGGAAGGTGCGTGGCGGGTCCCAGGGCGGAGGCGGGGCGGCCACACGGCCCAGGGCTCACCTGCGCTGATAGACCTGGATCTGCCGCTCAATGTGCTCCCGGTAGGAGCGCTCCGCCGTCTTCTGGGTCACGGCCACCAGCTGGATCAGCTCAGACCTGGGGGCGGGGCGGGGCGGGGGCTAGACCCAACTGGCTCTCGGGCCCACAGGCTGCCGCTTGTGTGACGCTATCAGGACGGTGGGGGTCGGGCCTCCCCACCGCACCCCAGGCTGCAGCAGCTCTAAGGCAGTGCTTGCTCCTTCCCTGTGCAAGGGCACAGCCAGCCCTGTGTGGGCCAGGCCAAGGGCAGGTGAGAATCACAGACCAGCCCAGCAGGGGCCAGGCCAGCCCTGCAGGCCACTCACTTCTCCAGGGACTTGAGGATGTAGTTGTAGTTGTTGTGCAGGAAGATGGCGCTCAGAGCCGGGTCCTCGTACACCTTGGACTTGCTCAGCAAGTTCAACTGCAGGTTGCCCAGGACTTTACCTGCACGGGGGGGAGAATGAGGCCACACCCTATGCCAGTCTGACCCAAATGCCCCAACCCCAGGACCCACACACCAACTCTCATGCATTGCTCCTTATCCCTACCTCCCGACTCCACGGGCTTCAGGAGCCTTGAGCCCAACTCCCCTTGGTGCCTCAACCAGAGGTTAGACTAGACTCCGACGGTTGGGTGGGGCCCAGAGAGGGCCCCGGAATGGCGCACAGAGAAGGTGGGCAAGGCAGGGAACCGAGGCATTGGTGCCAAGGATACTCACAGATGTAGGTACTCAGAAGCCGCTTGCTAAACTCGGAGCTGTAACTGGTGGCTGAAGAGCTGGTCTCTGTGGGAACAGAAGCCGTGTTAGTGTGGCTGTGGCGGCGCCCGAGACCCTCTCAGCCCTGCCATCTGCCCCGGGAGCAACCTGAGAGACCTTCCTCAGGCAGGTGGGGCACAGAGGCAGAGCTGGTACCTGCTGGGCCCCAGCCCCAGCTGCCACAGGGCACACTGCCCACGGGCTGCTCCAGAAAGCAGGGCAGGCTCTCAGCCATGACAGGGGTTAAGGGGCTGGGTCATGATCAGCAGGAAGGCTGGCAGGACAGGGGCAGAATGAACACCCTCTGCTCACCCCAGCTCTGGCCCACGTTGGGCAGTACCCACAAGCCCTCTGCCACGATGGGGTGGGAGGTTCAGGGGCTGCCTCGCTATCACGAGGAAGGCTGTCAGGACAGGAGTGGGTGTCACCCCCAGCCCCAGCCCGTGCTGGGCGGTCCCATGAGGCCCACACATCCCATCTGTCAACAGGGAAGCCTTAGGAACTACTCCTCACTTCTCCCCATACTTCCCATAAGCCCTTCTGCCAGGTCCTTCCCCAAAGGGAGCCTGCTGTCTGCATGGAGCAGAAGACAGGGGCGGGGGGGGGCGGAGTGTGGGGGCTGGGAGGGCGAGGAAGGGGCTGGGTGAGCCAGAGGTGCACTCAGGGTGCTGAGCACAGCAGGGTGCTGCCCGGATATGCTGAGACAGAAAGTGGCCATGAAGGGCGCTGAGGGGGTCAAGAGCATCCCGTGAGAACTGACGGCCCTGTGACCCCCACTCCCCAGCAGGCCCTGTCCTGAGAGTCCATCAAGGCACCTCTGTCCCAGGGAACCTCACCCGCGGGGCTTCAGTGGGGGGAGGGGAGGCACAGCCCCACTGCTTACCTCGGGGGTCTAAAGGAATATTGTATGTGTCCCCAAGAACTACGGAGTGAGAAGCAGAGCACACAGAGGGGACGGAGGGAGAGACAAGAAGGGAGAAAGATGCAAAGTGTGAAAACAGGTTAGAACGGCCACCCCGTCGCGAGTCCTGCAGACCTCAGCCCGCGACAGCCAGCACACAGACAGGCACACCCAGAGTGAACCCGCCAAGTATCACGGGCCCCACCGGAACTGGAGACCCAGAGGCCAGAGCCCTGGGTCGCTTGCCCCCAGCACGGGAGAAGAAAGAGGGTCCGGGGGCCTCAACAAGCTGGCTGGTCCCCAGGACTTGGAACGACCCAGAAGAGTCCTCCTACTTTCATGCCAACCTCCCAAGCTGCACCTCGGGGCAGTGTCCAGCAGGAAGAAGCCAAGCTGGCCTTGAGATGCCACCCACTGAAAGGGGCAGCTGAGTGAGACCCACTGGAGAGCAGAAGAACACGAGAGGAAGTGGAGAAACGTGGAGGGGACGGGCAGGAAGGGCCTCTTCAAACGGGTGAGGCCGCTCCCAAGAAGGGAGGGATACGAGGAACCAAGGGAGGGGATAGGGTTGCAAGAGGCAAAGTCAAACTTGCTCTCCCTACTGCAGCCAGGATGGCCCCACGCCTCAGTCCCACTCCACAGGCCTGGAGGAAGGCTCCTTACTGTCCCTGCCCGCATCTAGAGGGGTCGGTGCCACCTGGGGGCCTCACCCCACAACTCCAGACAAGAGGGAAAGGGGAAGCAATGTGGGGGAGGGCCCGCGGGGAGGGGCCTGGTACCTTGGGAAGCCAGCATGGCGCCCGCTGTCTCCTGGAAGTCCAGAAGCTGCTGCAGGAAGAGGATGGCCTGGGTGGGGAGAAACAGGCCCCGGGCGGGGTCAGAGCCAGGACCCGAAGGTCTGAATACCTCCCGCAACGCACAGCCCCACACAGCCAGGCTAGGCCCAGGGCCGAGGCATGCTCAGGCCTTCTGGGGCAGACTCGTCTGCCAGAGGACGCTAAGCACCCCGTCCCCTCTGCCTTCAGCCCAACCCAGTGAAGGTGTAGGGTGGACCTGGGCTGGGCTGGGCCCCTTCCCTCCCAGGCACCCTCAGGCAGCACCTACGTTGCTTGTGAGCTCATGTACGGTACCGTCCTTGGGCATATTGTATTCTTTGTCTGGGTCGTTCTGTGGGGAAAAAACAAAACAGAACAGCTGCATCAACGCCAACTCACGGTGATGCCATATGCGTCAGAGTCAAACTGCCCCGGAAACCCTCTGGGGCGGTTTGACCCTGTCCTAAAAGGGCGCTGTAAGTCTGAGTCGACACGACGGCAGTGGGCTTGGTTTTGGATTCTTCTTTTTCCTGCTGAGGACACAGGCAGCAGGACATGCATCAGTTCGAACAGTCGCTAGCCGCACGGTTCAGTGGCACTGAGGACGCTCTCAGCTGGGCAACCACCTCCCGTCCTTTCCTCAGTCGCTGCTCCTCCGCTGACATACACTCCTCACCCCCTCGGCTCCTGTCTAACCTTCTGAGTTGTCAGCTCGATCTCACAGAGACGGATCACACAAGAGCATGACGCTGAAGCCAGACAGTTCTCGCTAGTTGAGCTCAACCATTGTTTGATTTGAAGACTTCGGGCGCTATTTTTGGTTTCAGGTTTAAAGATTATCCCAGGGCAATAGATCTAGGAGTTCACCCATCTCCGTGGCTCTGAACATGTGGAGTCCACGAGAATTTGAAATTCTGTTCTGCATTTTCCCCCTTTTGGTCGGGATTCCCCAGGCCTTGCAATGGCTGGCTTTTCAGAAGTACATTGCCAGGCCTTTCTTCTGCAGTGCTTCTGGGTGGACGCCCACCTCCAACCTTTTGGTTAGCAACCAAGTGCATTAACTGTTTGTGCCGCTAGGGATTCGATCGGCCTCACCCCACTCGCCAGGTTTGGTTGCTCATGGCGCCACCTCCTGGCAGACAGGTGTCAGGACACCCTCAGGCAGAGGGAGCTTCTGCCTCAGAGGGCTCTGGAGGCCCTGGGGACATCCACGGGGAACCAGCCGTGCAGCCAGCTTCCCTACAGTGGGCTCGGCCCTCCTGGAGGGCTGCTCTCTGAAGAGTTCCTCAGAGCCAGGTCATGGCTGGTCTGCCCACAGCATCCACGGCTGGGCCAGGCGTGGGGACAGTTACCTTGATGTTGTCCGCAAAGTCCTCTAGAGCTTTGGCCCCGGTGGTCTCCATGGAGGTGATGAGGCTGGGCAGCTTGTTCTTGGTGCTGGCGGCTGTGCCCTAAGGAAGCACACGGCACATTGCACAGGGGAGCCCCTGCCCTCGCCCCAGGACACGGCCACTGCAGCACCAAGGAAGCCACCAGCTCTGCTCTCTCCCAGGGCTGCTCAGAGCAGAGGTGTGAAGAACGGCACCAGCTCGCCGGGAGCTGGGAGGCCCGTGGCAGCAGGTGCTGGGGGCTGCCCGCCCACATACCTGGAGCACCTGGTCGAACTCAGGCTTGGTCTGCTTCAGATGCCGCAGGATGGGGAACACGGTGAGCACTGCCGAGTAGTCGTGTCGGATGATGGCCTTGCGGGCGGCCGACACGATATTCTCCCCCTCGAGCATCAGCCCGTCCAGTGCGTCCTGAGGGAGGCCAGGGGCAGCTTAGGGTAGGGCAGAGTGGTTAGGGCGCCTCACGGCAGGGGTGGGAGGGAGGGGAGGACATCGGGGAGGCAGGGGGAGCCAGCACGTGGCAGCAGGGATGGGGCATGGGGGGTACTGACTGGGACACACCACCCAGGACAGGCCCCTAAAACCAAACCCACTGCCGTCAAGTTGATTCCAATTCATGGTGCCGGCCTTGTGACACAGAGTAGAACCGCTCCACAGGGCTCTCTGGGCTCTAATCTTTGTGGATCAGGCCAGGCCTTTCTTCCGCAGTCCTGCTGGGTGGGTTCAAACTGCCAATCTTTAGGCTAGTTGTCAAGTGCACACTGCGCCACTGAGGGACCTTGGACAGACCCCCATGACCATGGAAAACAGGCCTGTCCCAGACTGAAGACTTGGTGGTGCCGGGGGAGCCTGCTGGGCGGGGTGGTGGGCGGGACCTGGATCAGGGAGTCGAAGGTCTTCTTCTGGTGGTGCTCGGGGATGATGTCAGTCAGCAGCTGGTACTCGCTCTGGGCCAGCCGGACAAAGGCACTGACGCAGTGGATGTAGGCGTCCGTCTCCACATCCAGCATGTCATCTCTCCCTGTGGGTACAGCAGTGCCCCTGAGCCTCCCTTGCCGAGGGGTGGGGCTCTCCCCAGCTCCTGACCTGCAGCCCAGACCAGCAGCAGATGGGAAGGAGGCCACGGGCCTGTGGCAGGAAGCCATGAGGATGCCACTGGCCTGACCAGGTTGGAGGGAGAACACAGGGGCAGAGCCCAGCCGCAGTCCCACCCTCACACTCCATCTGCCTAGGACCGTCTGTCTGTCTCAAAGCATCTGAGCCCAGAAAGGGTGGGGGAAGGGGAAAGAGGTTCAGAAGAGAAGATCTCTAAGTCAACTTCCTGGACAAGGCCTGTCTGGCCAGTAGGGGCAAGGGTCCTGAACCATCCAGGAGAGAGGCAGTCTGGGTAGGCAGGCGGCAGGTCAGCCAGCAGAGGAAATACCAGGCCTCTGAAAGCAGCGACCAGCCCAGCCAGGCCTGGGACATAGAGGAGGGTGGTGGACTGTTTGCCACGGGGCCAAAATTCAAGGGATGGTAAGGACAGCCCCTTAGTGGAGGGCGCCTGGGTTGTCAGCTGCCCCAGAGGAGTCTGGATCCCACTCTAGGAGGCCGAGACCAGGGACAGACAGCCTGGTCCCATGCACCAAGGGAACAGCTCCCTGGGTTCACAGCTGTGGAGCCGTTCTGGAGCCAAGACGTTGGGACGTCCTGCCCTTGAGGGAGCCACCTCCCAAGCAGATGCAGCATCTCCCCAGGGCCAGGCCCTGAGCACAGCTGCATTGTTGTCCAGAGAGCGGCAAGGAGACCTGGCGCCCGAGAGAGAGAGACTGGAGCAGAGAGAGAGGCAGGTGGGCCTGGCCGGCCCAGACGGAGCAGGTGCTGGGCTGCTCGGCGGTGGCTGCGTGGGGGCTGGGCCGCGGTACTCACCAGCCAGCGGCCCGTGCTTGTCGTTCGGGCCCTCGGACAGGTGCTTAACGCGGAAATCGTGTTCGTGACCTAGCAAGACGTCAGCCGCACAAACACAGGGAGCGGTTTATCCAGGGCCAGGGGGGCCCCTTGGGGGCGGGAAGAAGCCCTTGGTCTCCAGGAGTGGGGTGTGATGGGGACAGGGAGGGGGCGGAGGGGGCTCTGAGCCCCCCCGCCGTGTCAAACCACCTAGGGAACAGCCATTTCAAGTCCGACCTGCAGGGCCTGGGCCCGACCTGGGAGCTGGCTGTCCCAAGGCCAGCAACCGGGGGAAAGCTGAGGAGCACCTAGGCTTTCAAAGGGTTCTCAACAGACATGGAGGACTGGCTGCCCAGCCAGGGAACTTCCTGGCCTCACCAGAGCGGGCCTCTCCCAAAGTACAGTTAGAGAAACGTCACTGTGACGTGAGAAGGAGCAGCCAGCCTTCTTCTGTCCCCAGGGCCACTGCTTTGAAGGAGGGCAGGCCCACCAAGGCAGGTGACCTGGCTGTTTCTCCTCTCTCCTCGGGCAGGAGGTGGGGCGGGATGTGTCTACAAGCTGCCTGGTCCCTGACCGCACATGCTCTCCTTTCCAAAGTTCGAGGGAGTGGAGTGGTCAGGAGGCCTAAGCCGGCTTGGTCCTGCCACTGCTGGTCTAAGCGTGAAAGGGCTGCCCCAGGACCAAGAACGTTCTCTGATTCCAACAGGAGACAAAAGACAGAGACAGAGGGGTGGGGATGGTGGGGGGAGAGCTCAGGGAGGGCAGAGCTGCCATCAGCCAGACAGGACCAGGCCAAAGGCCAGGACTCTGTCCCTGCACCAGCCGGAGCCTCAGCGGTGCCAGGGAGCTGTGGTTCCCGCCCCGCTCCCCTCTCAGGGCTGCTCTCCCAGGCCTCCTGGGTGGCTGGAGGCTCCGCCCTGCCCAGAGAGGAGACACATGGAGGAGGAGGAGGGAGAGGAGCACAGGGGATTACCTTCCAGAGCAATGAGGTTAGAGCCCCCCTTTTTCCCATCTAGACCATGCTGGGAATACTGTTTCAGAAGGTTCTGAGCCTTACGGATCGTCCCTGTCACCAGAGCCACAGAGAGGAGATAAGAAGACCTGGGAAACAAGTGAAAGAGAACAGCAGCCACCCTCCACCAACCCGAGGCCCCCGGCCCCTAGCAGTGAGCACGCCCCATCCCTTTCCTGGCTGGCGCTTCCCAGGACCACCTGAAACCCTGAGGGTGGCCGCCACGGGAAGCGCGGGTCTCCCGACGGGGCTCAATGCCCAGATGTGCGTTCATTTTGGGTGAGAAGGAAGTAAGGTAGGTGAGGCGCCATCAGAAGCCGAAAATAATGCTCCCACCCGTGTGGCATCTTAACCACAACGCCGCCCAGGATGGGGCTGGTGGCGAAGCCCTCAGACCCAGCGGGGACACCCGGAGCCGGCAGGCCCTCGGCAGCCCGACTCCAGGCAGAACCTGTGGAGTATGCTCAGTGCTGGGACAGAGCCAAACCCTCGTTGGAGGGAAGCGAGTCTGGCAGCGGGGAGGAGGACAGAGCTCGCAGAAAGAGCAGCACTGAGACAGAGGCTGGGAGATGAGCAGCCAGGCCTCACCCGCCGCAGGAGCTGCCCGAACCACTAAGAGTCATGGGACAGAAAGACCAGAGTCACCAAGGGGTTTCCAGAAGCCACCACAGAGTGCAGAGGACAGCCAGAGGGGAGGGGACATGCCCTTGGCACAGGGTAGGGGGGAAAAAACAACAGTTAGTATCACAAGTCAAACAATAAAAACAAAACTACAGCACCCGCCGCCTCCTGGGTCAGCCATCTCTGGGGAAGGAGACATCTCAGGGCAGGAAGCGAGGAGGGTGCGGATAAAATAACATTTAAAACAGTCAGATGTGGCTGCCTTGCTCATATGACTTGTGTTGGGGACAGGAGGGTCGTTTGAGTGTGACTCTAGTCCACCATCCCCGGGGGACTTCAGCCCTCTCCTGCGGCAGCACAGTGAGGCCACCGCGTGCTAGATGGCTCCCCGGGGGCTGGGGAAGGAGGCACGCAGCCCGGAGCACTAGGGCAGAATTAGCCTCTAATCGCTTAGCTCCGTGGCGGCTGCTGCTCAACATCTGTGTCCCCCGTGTTCTCCTGCACAGAGCAGCCTCACTAATGAGCAGATCAGATTCCCACCTCACGCCCCACCTGGAGCAGACGGGCCAAGGGCCCAGGGTCAGCCCAATCAGCACGTGGGCACGGATGTGGTTCAGGGACGCTGACCGCGCAGCTGCCAAAGCCATCGGGGGCCCAATTACCAGAGATGAGGGTGAGGCTGGCCTTTCATTACCCACTGGGCCACTCTGCTCCTGTCCCCAGCACCCAGAACTAATGTCCCTGAGGCTGACTCCCTGGTCCCTGACATATCTTGAGCCCACCAGCTCCTGACAACTCTGAAATCCCCCAGATCCCCGCAGCCTTGGTCCCCTCTTGTGTCTAGGAGCCGGGAGACCCCTGAGATCAGGCCCCGCCTCCCCATCCCTGCATGGCCTGCTAGCACGCCTAGGGCAGGGCCAACCAGGTCGTGGGGGCTCAGGTGAATCTGCAGAGAATGACACAGAGAGGCCCTGGGGCCTCACAGAGACAGCCCCTTGGTGCACAGGGCAGGCTCTTCTGCAGCACGGGCAGCCTGGGCCAGCAGATTTCTTGTTGGCGGCAGTTCTGCCAGGGGTGTGGCCAGGACAGCCACACTGGAGGGGAGATGGCAGCACCTCCTGCCTGGCCATCAGGCCCAGCTACCCTAATTCTGCCTGTGCCCCAGAGGGCAGCCTCCACTGCTGTTCTTGCCTTAACCCACTCATTCTCCAGATGCCAGCGAAGGCCTGTGGGGGAGCAGACCCCTTGGTCCTTGATGGCCCACTGTCACCGTGCCCAACAAGTGGCTCTTCCCTGGTCCCACTGTCCCTATGCCTAACAAGTAGCTCTGCCCTAGTGTCCCATTGTCCATGCCCCAAAAGTGGCTCTGCCTCGGCCCCCACTGTCACCGTGCCCAACAAGTGGCTCTGCCCTAGTGTCCCACTGTCACCATGCCTCAGGAGAGATATCTGAGGACATCTCTGTGACCCCAAAGCCATGAGTATAACTTCCAGACAGACTGCTGGGTGGAGGAAGCAGCCCTCCCTCTCACACTGTCTGTCTTGGACACCAACAGTCAGGAGTTATCAGAAGACAAGCTCTGTGGGGTCTGACGCTGCTAATTCCGGGACAGACAGAGCCACCCAGGTCCCAGCCAGCCTTCTGCCTGCTCTTAGATGGGAGAGGGGGCTCACCTGGCCGCTTGACCGGCCTTTTGGTGGGGGTCTCCTTCCTCTTGTTGGGGATAGCGGGCGAGTAGGGAACCCCCGAGAAGGAGCTGCTCTTCCGGAAGTGCTCCTTCAGGCCCTTGATGGAGCGGTCCAGCTGGCTGGAGCGGATCTGGTAGTAGACGTTCATGAAATCTGAGGAGACAGCGGCAGAGGGTGGTGGCCGGGTCGCAGCGTCTGCCTCCTCCCAGTGTCTCTACCCCACAGAATACAGCTCCTGGGCAGCAGCCCAACTCACCAGTGCCTCGCAGGGTTGCCTCCCAGTGCCCGCAGGGTTCCCTCCCAGCACCTGCTCTGGGTCCAGCCACGCACGTGGACTTGTCCCCAGTCAGGCAAAATCTTACAAGAAAAGCTAGGAAGCTGCCATCTAGATGCAACAACGGGTCTCTCCTCGTCAAGAAGAAAGAAGAAAACCAAAATTAATGGAAACAATCAGTCCTAGCG